>NW_027528370.1:1117472-1192487 GCF_008692635.1 Crocuta crocuta | reverse complement strand
AATGTTGACTCTCCTTACACAGGTACCAAAAAGTCACCCTCTTGCTCTCTTCTTTCTTTTCTACCTCTCTCCCCACCAAGCTTTAATCTGATGGTAGCCCTGGGTTTCTCCAAGAATATCCTGTTCCATAAAGCTGTCTTTCTGAATTTATTGTCTACAAGTCCCAGTTAGCTTGCATCTTCACAGTCTTAATAGCATCTAAAAGACAAATGTATTTTTTTCTAATTACTGATCGCTTTTCATTGCATTGCTTTGATTTGTAATCATAATAAAAGTAGGATGCTGATAGATGTGTAACATGTGGCCCTTAAGGAAAAAACAAAAAGTGCCATGATTTGTAACCACTGTCCCTGGTGTAAATAATTACATCTTTGCACATTTCACACCAACTTGACATCACTGCATGTAGTATAGAGAAAGAGATTCGCACAATCAAGTCTTGAAAGCTGGTAGAAGCTGGCTCTATCATACCACTGAAACTTGCCACAACATGAGGAAATTGAAAAGGAAAAATAAAGTGAAGAGGGGTAGAGACGTCAAACCTCATCAAGCTTCAGATGAATGGAATGAAGCAAAAAGAAAAAAATGAAGTGACCCAAGAGGAAATGGACTTCAAAAAATCTTCCCTTTTAATTTTAGAATGTTAGCAATGTTCCTTCATTTCATGAATTAGGAAGCTGAGAATAAAATAATAGTTGGCTCTTTATTAACCTGTTTTCATTTTTGTCATCTAGCCTACATACTTCTAAAATGCTAATTAGGGAAGGAAAAATAATTTTCCCTCTGTCATTCTGCATTTTTGGGTGAGACCCTCCTGTAATAAAATATAGATTAACAGGAGAAAAACAGAAATTTAATAAAATACGTACCTCCCCTATGCGTGAGAGACCCTGCAAAACTGAGTAACTCCCTTGAAATGGCTCAAACCACCACCGCAAGTATCATCTCTAGCTCATGACAAATGATGAAGTTGGGGTTCGGGACCAGTCCAGGCAAAGCACAGTAAACATTGGTATTGTCATAGAGACTTAAGTCAGTGCCTGCTCCATTGATGAGTTTCTTGAGATTTATTCATCTTTCTCTTACTGGTACAGAAGAGACATACCTTTACAAATGGAGGTTCTTAATATAATGTCTCTTACAGAAGGGTAACTTTTATTCAGTTTTCAGTGCTTTTCCTTTGGGGTTTTAAATTAATTTTAATTTATATTAAAATATATTTTTATTTTTGAGAGAGAGGGAGCATGAGCAGGGGAAAGAGAGCGAGAGCGAGCGAGTGCGCACGCGTGCAAGAATCCCAAGGAGGCTCCACACTGGCAGCATGAGTTCCAGTGTGGGGCTCAAACTCAAGAACTGTGAGATCATCACCAGAGCTGAAATCAAGGTTCCGGCACTTAACTGACTGAACAACCCAGATGCCCAGCCCTCCTTTAGTTTTTCTTTGTTTGTTTTTTAAAGGATCAGCTTGAAGTAATCTTTATGCTAATAAGGCGTATTTTGTAGTTACAAATTCTCACCTTCGCTAATGTCAGTGTTCTGCCCTTCCAGAAGCTCTGTGTATTAAAGTGATGTATCTATGTATCATGTTACTTCTACTTTTTCTTTTTTTAAATTTTTTTAATAGTTTATTTTTGAGACAGAGACAGAACATGAGTGGGGGAGGGGCAGAGAGAGACAGAGACACAGAATCTGAAACAGGCTCCAGGCTCTGAGCTGCCAGCACAGAACCCTAAGTGGGGCTTGAACCCACAAACCGTGAGATCATGACCTGAGCCAAAGTAGGATGCTTAACCAACTGAGCCACCCAGGCGCCCCACTTCTACTTGTTCTTAACCTGCTTATATTATATTTTTAAAATAAAAAATGTATAAAAATAAGTGTAAAAACATCATATTTCTATAACAGATGCCTAGTGTAAATATTTTCAGATGTTCTTCAGATATATCTGATCCTTGATTCAGTATTTTTTTAGTATTTCTTTTTGAGAGAGAGAAAGCGTGCAAGTGGGGGAGAGGAAGAGAGAGATGGAGACACAGACTATGAAGCAGGCTTTATGCTCTGAGCTGTCAGTACAGAGCCCGATGTGGGACTTGAGCTCGTGAACTGTAAGATCATGACCTGAGCAGAATTGGGACTCTTAACCAAGTGAGCCACCCAGGCACCCTGATCACTGATTCTGTGTGTGTGCATGTGCATTTGGGATTATGCCATACAACTTTGTATTGTTTTTCTTCTTTAAAAATAAGTCATGTGGAGGGCACCTGCATGGCTCAGTCGATTAAGCATCTCATATGGCTCAGGTCATGATTTCATGGTTGGTGTGTCTGAGCCCCGCATCAGGCTCAGTGCTGACAGCTCAGAGCCTGGAGCCTGCTTCAGATTCTGTGTTGTCTTCTTTCCCTGCCCCTCCTCCTCTCATGCTCTGTGTCTGTCTCTCTCTCAAATATAAATACACATTAAAAAAATTAAAAATAGGTTATGTGCATTTTATATATGATAAAATTCTAGAAAGCCCTTTTGGTAATAGTTAGATCATATGCTCTGATAAATACATATCAGAATTAATTATTTGTGTATCCGGAAATTGAAGTTTACAATTTACTATTACAAATAATGCTTTGAAAACACACAAAGCATTCCCCTTTAAGTAGTATCCCAAAATAAAATGAATTGTTCAAAGGGTAAGAGCTGATGAGAGCTTTGATAACCTATTTCAAAATGCTTACAAGAAATGTTACAGAGAAGCGACCCTTCCCCCACCCCTACTAAGATGGGTAGTGGTTCCCTCAGGTTGATTAAATTTCAGACAACCTTCTTCACAACTCTAGGCACTTAAATTTCCTTTTCTTAGTGTATTTACTTCAGAAAGCTTGGAACTGTCCTTTCTTGCTGTGCCCTTTGGAATAAAAATCTTTTAAGAAGTCCTTTTGCCACTGTTACTAACTGGGGATGGTTTCTTTCAAAAACTTGAGAGCCAAACCTTTAAAATGTAATCATCAAGGTAAATGGGACCCTTACCTCCTGTCCTGAAGATAAGGAAAGAAACATATTTTTTGGTAAAGCCAATTAGCAAACAGGGCTAAGATCTCCCTCTTCCCCTACTTAGGTCTTAAAATTCTTGAGTCCTTGGTGTCTGTGGAGTGGAGTTCACACTGAACTCTGGTCTCTGTCTCCTACTGTAATAACTTTGAATAGTCTTCCTTGCTCAGCATAATTTTTACCCATAATACTCATGATTGGCTGAATCGTGCCTCCATCTCCCCAAATCACATGTTGAAGTCTCTTAATCCTGTGTACTTCCCACTCTGACTGTATTTGGAGACAGGGCCTTTAAAGAAGTAAGTAAAGTAAAATGAAGTCCTAATCCAGTGTGATGTCTTCTTAGAAGAAGAAGTTAGGACACACACACAGAGAAGACCATGTGAAGATGTGGGCAAAAGAAGGCCATTTATAAGCCCGGGAGGGAGGCCTTAGAAGAAACCAACACTGCCAAACCTTGATTTCAGACTACTTATACTCTCTAGAACTGTGAGAAAATACATTTCCATAGTTTAAGCCACCCAAGCTGTGAAACTTGGTTTCGGTCACTGCAGTAGGTAATACAGTACCCCACTAGCAGAGTATGAAAGGGCGTGCCTTATTGCAACATCACCAGTATTCAGTGTTAAACATTTGAACGTATTTGCTGATCTGTCAAATAAAATCTGGTTTTGATTGTTCTGCATTCTGTTTATATTGACTAGTAGTAAAGTTTTATATAGGTTGTATTTGTCCTATATGTTTAATTTTTTATAAACTGGTTAATGCCTTATCCATTTTTCTTTTGTGATCTTAATGTTGTTTATAAAAATCTGTCGAAGTGGCCTTTCCTCTTTAAGTGATCAACGATTTCTCAGTAATCAATTTTGCAAATATTTTGAGTACAGGAAATTAAAAAACAATTGTTTAAATTCAAATTAACATACGGTATAGTATTGTCTTCAGGAGTAGAACCCAGTAGTTCATCTCTTACATATGACACGTAGTGCTCATCCCAAACATATAGGAACTTTTTGTAATTTATATACTTCTATTGCTTAAAAACCTACTTTTTCTGTAGGATACAGACACATCACTATTCCTCGAATACTTCATTCTAGTTTTTTTATCTTTTAGTATTTTATTGTTATATCAATGATGTACAAAAATTATTCAGTACTTTAATCCATCTGGACTTCAGGGTACTATGAGAGTTAAACACCTACATTGATTCTTTTTCTAACCACTATTTATTTCCCTATTAGTGTTTACTAAACAATGTATTTTTTATTTATTTATCACATATTAAATGTTATATTTTTATTTATTTATTATTTATTTTAAGCTTATTTATATATCTTAGAGAGACAGAGTGCAGGGAAGGAGTGAATAGAGAGAGACGGAGAAGGAGAATCGCGGGCAGAGAATCTCCACTGTCATTGTGGAGCCCAGTGTGAGGCTTGAACTAACAAACCGTGAGATTATGACCTGAGTTGAAACCAAGAGTCAGATGCTTAACCAACTGAGCCACCCAGGTGCCCCTAAATGTTATATTTTTAAAAGCTTCCTTTTTGAAGTTATATCTTGGCTTCTATTTATATTGATTTGCTTGCACCCTACTGCACTATAGTAATTGTGGAACTTTTTAATTTAAATTTGATAATACAAATTCTTTGTCATTAATTGTTACAGAATATTCTTGGCTATTTATGTTTGTTAATTTTTCTGGTTGAACTTCTCTACAATTTTCACTGGATTTATGTTAAATCCCAGTCCTCCTAGAGTGTTATTTGGGAGAAAAAATAAATATATTTACAAATAATTTATTCCCATTCAGTAACAAGGTATTTTTTATCTCTGTGTAATTAGGTATCCTGCTTGCATTTCCCTAAAGATCTACAGTTTATCTGTTTAAAAGCATATTCCAAGCTAGCTATGATTTGCTTTTTCTTGGTTATTATTATTAATAGTTTGGTTAATGATTTTCTTATCCACTAAATTATCCATTTCTTTGGTACCTGGAAGCAGGCAGGCCTTTAGCAAACTTACTAATTATATAAATAATTTTCGGTTGGTTCTCTCCTACTTTTACTTATTAAGTGAACATTTTTGAAATGTAGTTTGTACTAATAATAGCTGTTAGGTTTGCATCATCACTTGTGTATTTTAGGACTTGTACATTGAAAGAATTACTCTGAAATATGTTTCCACCTTTAGCAGGAAATTTCTGTTATTTTCAAATTAAGTGTAAGATTAATTTGAACAATGATACTCTGTAATAGTGGTTGTTTTTTTTTTTTTAAGGAGGACTGGTATCAAAACCATTTGAGTTGACTAAAGTCTTATTTTTCATTTTCTGGTTCACATAATTGTACTTACATAATGATACTTATACTTCATGCTAAAATATTAGTATATTACTCAAATAATCTGACATGACTATGACAAATAGCTGTTTTACTTTTAAATTCTAATGGAATAGAAAGTAAGTTTCTATTTAATTAAATTTTATTTGCTGGCATTTTGTTTACCATTAAGAAGTTCAGATTTAGAAGTCAATGGTTTGATCTGTGGTTTTATTACTTTATTGGCATGTGTTTGCAGTTTGACCTTTTGGAAAAAATTAAGTTATAAACTGTTACTGCAAGTTAAAAATCAGGTCCTTTTTTATAGTTAAAGAAATGTTTATTTATTTATTTAGAGAGAGAGAGAGAGAAAGAGAGCAGGGGAGGGGGAGAGGGAGAATCCCAAACAGGTTCTACCTTGTCAGCACAGAGCTTGATGTGGGATTCGATTTCACAAACCATGAGATCATGACCTGAGCAGCAACCAAGAGTCAAGCACTTAACTAGCTGAGCCACACAGGCATCCCTAAATATAAGGTTCTTAATCTCAACTTGACAATACACAAAACAATTTTTATATTAATTAATTATGACTATTTTATTTTAGAGAATGTGCACAGGAATAGAGGAAAGGGGCAGAGGGAGAGAGAGAGAATATCAAGCACGCTCCATGCTGAGCACAGAAACCATCATGGGACTCCATCTCAGGGCCCTGGTATCATGACCCAAGCCAAAATCAAGCTTCAGATGCTCTACCAACTGAGCCACCCAAGTGCCCCAACTTAAAAACTTTTAAAGGTATATTGAAAAAAAGCAGGCTTTAAAAATAACATACTTGTCATTACTGAAAGGAAACAGCTTTAGGTAAAAATAATAAACCCAGTGCTATCCCATAGATAATTTTTATATCAGTATCACACTAGTGAGTCATATTGATTATATTGGCTAGATAAAATGAGTGCTTCACTTAACAGTGTTTTTTCATAGGAAGTACTGTATAAGTATGGATGAGTGAANGTTATTTTATTTTCCTATTCTTAGTGATATTGCGAATCTTTGATATTGCGATATTTGAGAGACAGAGCACAAACGGGAGGGGAAGAGAGAGTATGAAACACAAAAAATTTTTAAAATGTTTTTATTTATTTCTGACAGAGAGACAACAGGGGGAGGATCAGAGAGAGAGGGAGACAGAGAATCCGAAGCAGGCCTCAGGCCTTGAGCTCTCAGCACAGACCCCAATGCAGGGCTTGAACCCATGAACTGTGATATCATGAGATTTGAGCCAAAGTTGGACGCTCAACTGAGCCACCCAGGCACCCCACACTTGACATTTAAAAAAATACATTTTTACATCTATTTGTTTTTGAGAGACAGAGCACAAACAGGGGAGGGAAGAGAGAGTATGAAACAAAAAATCCGAAGCAGGCTCCAGGCTCTGAGCTGTCAGCACAGAGCCCAACGCAGGGCTTGAACTCAGAAAGCATGAGACGTTGACCTAAGCCAAAGTCAAATACTTACGCGACTTAGCCACCCAGGCACCCCTACTTTTTTTTTTTAATATTTTTATTTTATTACGCAAGATCATGACCTAAGCGAAAGTTGGATGCTTAACTGACTAAGCTACCCAGGCGCCCCAAGTCAAACAAGCACCCCTACATTTTAAAAAAGACCTGAAGTTTGCTTGTGGTGTAGGAGTTGGAAGTGTTTCATCGATGAGGTATTTTGAAATGGTGGAAGGAGGATTAACTGAAATAGAGAGCTGTAACACCATCTGTGAATGGGCATGGCTCTCATAATACACACTGAGATGGTGGTAGTGTATGGTATTGTCTATCCCTACACAGTTCTCTTAAGCTAGGTGTAGTTTGCTACTTTTGCCAAGTATTTCTTGCAGATGAAATCACATTTAGGCAAACACAAAATTGTTGCTAGGCTAAATTTCTTTTTCATAGTATTTAAATGGTGTTAGAACAAATGGACTAATTAAAACAAGTGTGAGGGCAGAACTGACTTTATGTAGGGAGTTCAAAAGCTAGACTGGAAATTATTTTGGAACTCATTCTTCCATAACTGTTTTTTTTTTAAATTTTATTTTGTTTTACTTTTTTGATCTGTTCACATTATTTTCTTCTAGGATTATTTTGGGTCATCCTAATGATTTTATGTGCATTCAGAGTGCATTTCTCCTTCCATGCTCTGACACTAATCTTTACTTTAGCCCAATAGCTAGCTCAAATCTTTGTGTATGAGTCAACTGAGAAAAATATGAAGGAACCAATAGTTCCCGAAGGAAATGTAGACAATACCTTCTACCTCATTTCTCTGCTGTGCCTGAAGTTATCTCTCCTTTCAAACATTTTTTAAACTCAAAATATTGCAGTGTAGACTTTGTACAGGTACTGTTTTCTGTGAAGGATGACCTTGACAGTATATAGCATAATGATTCTTCTCTTACAGTCCTTAGGAAAATGTGTTGTCTGTGTGATAAAAACATTTATTTTTATTTTCTCCACCATTTTGAAGTATCATTGACATATAGTACTTTATAGGCTTCACGTAAATAACATAGTGATCCCCAACCATCATATTTACTACAAAATGCTCAGCCTAAATGTAGTCACCATAGTCACTATACAAAGTAATTATAAAATGTAATGAATTTATTCCCTATGCTGTATTTTTCATCTCTGTGATTTATTTTATAACTGGAAATGTGTTCCTTCATCTCTTCACCTATTTCACCCATCTCCCACACCCCTCTCCTCTGGTACCCACTATTTCTTGTTTTTTATGAGTCTATTTCCGTGTTATTTTAAAAGTAATATATACATATAAACCCATACAATATTTTTCTTTTTCTGTCTAATTTATTTCACTATCCATAATACCCTCTAGGTTCATCGATGTTGTCATAATGGCAAGATTTCATTCCTTTTCATGGCTAATAGTGCATTATATGTGTGTGTACACAGCATCTTTATCCACTTATCTATCAGTGGACACTTGTGTCACTTCTATATTGTTAGGTATTCTTTACTGCTGGAATAAAGGAAGGGCTGCATGTATCTTTTCAAATTAGTGTTTTTGTTTTCTTCGGATGAATGACCAAAGTGGAATTACTAGGTTGTATGGTATTTCTATGTTTAATTTTTTGAGGAAACTCCATATTGCTTCCCATAGTGACTGTACCACTTACATTCCCATCAGTAATAGGAATTATTTTTCTCTCCACATCTTCACCAACGCTGCTTATTTCTTATGTTTTTGTTACTAATCATTCTGACTGGTATGAGATGATACCTCATAATGGTTTTAGTTTGTACTTCCCTGATTATTAGTGATACAGAGCATCTTTTCATGCCTCTGTTGGCCACCTGGATATCTTTTTTGGAAACAAGTCTATTCAGGTCATCTGTCCATTTTCAGTTGGATTATGTGTGTGTGGGGTGGGGGGGGAGTTGGTGTTGAGTTTTTTTTTTTTAATATTTTGAACATGAGCCCCTTAGGAAATAAGATTTGCAAATATTTTTTTCCCATTCAGTAAGTAACCTTTTAGTTTTGTTGGTGGCTTCCTTTGTTGTACAAAATCTTTTTAGTCTGATGAGTCATTGCTCTTGTTTCTCTTGCCTGATGAGACAGATCCCGAATAATACTGTGATGTCCAATGTCTAAGAGATTATTACAGATGTTTTCTTTTAGGAATTTTATGGTTTCATGTCTAATATTTAGATCTTTAACCTGTTTTGAATTTTGTGTATGTGTGTATGCTGTAAGAAAGTGACCCACTTTCATTCTTCTGTATGTAGCTGTCCAATTTTCTCAGCACCATTTATTAAAGAGACTGTTTTTTCCTTTTTGCATATTCTTGTCTCCTTTGTCTTAGATTAATTGACTACATAAGCATGGATTTATTACTGGGCTCTCTATTCTCTTCCATTGATCTATGTGTTTATTTTTCTGCAAATGTCATACTGATCTACTATAGTTTTGTAGTATAGTTTGAAATCTGAAATTTTGATATCTCCAGTTTTGTGCTTTTTTTCTCGAGTATTTAGCCTATTCAGGATATTTGATTGCAAACAAGTTTTAGGATTGTTTTAATTCTATGAAAAATGCCTCTGTTTTTTTGACAGGGATTACACTGAATCTGTAGATTGATATGGATGGTATTGATAATTTAACAATATTAATTCTTCTACTCAGTGAGCATGGTGTATTTTTTTATTCATTTGTGTCAACTTCAGTTTCTTTCATCAGTGTCTTACATTTTTTTCAGACCCAGATCCTTCATATTCTTGGTTAAATTTATTCCTAGGTATTCTTTGAAAAAGTTGTACATGAAATTATTGTCCTGATTTCTTTTTTTGCTACTTTGTTGTTAGTATGTAAAAGTACAACTCAGGGGCTCCTGGATTGCAAAGTTGGTTAAGTGTCTGACTCTTGGTTTCAGCTCAGGTCATGATCTCATGGTTTGTGAGTTTGACCCCGGCGTTGGGCTCTGCCCTGGCAGTGTGGAGCCTGCTTGGGATTCTCTTCCTGTCTCTGCTTCTCCCCTGCCCTCTCCACCACTCTCAAAATAAATAAATAGACTTAAAAAGGTACAACTGACTACTATATGTTAATCTTATACCCTGCAGCTTTACTGAATTCATTTATTACCTCTAATAGCTTTTTTAGTAAAGTCTTTAGAATTTTCTGTTTGTATCATTCCTTCTACAAATAGTGACAGTTCTTCTTTCTTACCAGTTTGAATGTCTTTTATTTCTTTTTCTTGTTTGATGCCTGGGGCTAGGACTTCTATTACTATGCTAAAAAGCAGTGGTCTGAGTAGACATCTTTGTTTTGTTCCTAATCTTAGAGGAAAAGGTTTTAGCTTTATTACCATTGAGTATGATTTTAGCTGTGGGTTTGTCTTAGATAACATTTATTATGTTGAGATATGTTCCCTCTAAATCCACTCAGGGGTTTTTATCAGGAATTGATACTAATACTGAATTTTACCAAATGCTGTTTCTGCATCTATTAAGATGATTATATGACTTTATCCATTATGCTGATATGCTATATATCACATTGATTTGTAAATACTGAACTGTTGTTGAATCCTTGGAATAAATCTCCCTTAATTGTGGTGAATGATCCTTTTAATATATTCCTGAATTGAGTTTGCTAATATTTTGTTGAGGATTTTTGTCTCTTGGACTGTATCTACCTACCTACCTGCCTGCCTGCCTGCCTACCTACCTAACTTCTTTCCTAACTTCCTTCCTTCCTTCCAACAGTGCCTTTGTCTACTTTCAGTACCAGAGTAATGCTGGCTTGTAGAATGAATTTGGTGGCATATTTCCTTTTCTATTTTTGGAAATAGTTTGAGGGGAATAGGTATTAACTCTTCTTTAAATGTTGGGTGGAGTTAATTTAGGAAACCATCTGGTCATGGACTTATTTTTGGGAGTTTTTTTTTTTTTCAATGACCTATTCAATTTGGTTATTAGTAATCAGTCTGTTCAGATTTTCTATGTCTTCCTGATTCAGTCTTAGAAGATGGTATGTTTCTCATCCATATTTTCTAGGGTGCTTGATTTGTTGACATATACATTATGGAAAATAGTAATGGGGGTTCCTAAAAAAATTGTACTTACTATATGACCTAATGGTTCCGTTTCTGGGTATGTATCCAAAAGAAATGAAATCATTATCCTGAAGATATATCTGTACTCCCATATTCATTACAGCATTATTCATAATAGCCAAGATATGAAAACAGTGTAAATGTTTATTGAGGTATGAATGGATCAAATGTATGTAATGTATATATAAATACTATTCAGCATTTGCCTAAAAAAGGGAAATCATGCCATTTTCAGCAACACAAATTAGCCTGGAGGGCATTGTGCTAGGTGAAGTAAACCAGACACAGAGAAGTAAATACTCGTTGATCTCACTTAGGTGGAATGTAAAAAAAAACAAAAAACAAAAAACAAAAAACAAAACTCACAGAAGCAGAATGTAGAATTTTGGTTGCCAGGGGCAGGGGTGGGGTCAATGGGGAGATAGTGGTCAAAGTATACAAACTTGCATTGATGAAATGAGCTAGTTTTGAGTATCTGACATAGAGCTTGGTGACTATAATACTGTATTGTTTAATTAAAATTTGGCAAGGGAGTAGATACTAACCTTTTGTACCACACATTCCATAACTATGTGAGATGAGGGATGTGTTCATTACCTTGATTGTGGTCATTATTCCAAAATGTATACAAATATTAAATCATGTTGCACATAGGAAACATTTTATTTTTATTTGTCAATTATAGCTAATAAGGTGGAAGAAAACACCCACAGCACCTACTTTAAGAGTTGTAAAGGGATAAATTCAAAAGCATCGAACCATAGATTTCTCTTGAATGTGATGCGAGTGATCCACAGGAGCAGTGAAACATCTACACAGTATCAGTGGGTTTTGTCTTCCAATTTGCAGAGGGTGGTGTAGTTTTTATGCCTTGATTTATTTTCCTTGGCAATCTGTCAAGATAGTTACACCTTTTGATGGTTCATTTTTACCTAACTAGATACCTAGAAAAATGATACAATATCTAAAGTAGGTAGAGTTGTTGAACATGTGATGTTTGGTTGAACTTTTAAAAAATCTTTTAGACATTAAAACAAAATTTTGTAAGTACTTTAGACTTGTACACCTATCAGTTTATGATAGAGTCCATTCTCTTATAATATTTCAGAGAAAGAATATTATAACCTTTTCAGTGAAATAGAAAGACCTCTTATAAAGAGAGTTCTAATGCCCTCATGCTAAAAGGAGACAGAGTAGAAGAGATCAAGCCAAAAGGGGGGAAAAAAAAAAAAACAACGGTGCTTGATCCCATAAGCCAGAATGTACTTGTTGATGAGATCAAGAATTGAACATACTCCAGAGGCACCTGTGCAGTACTAACATAGAATTACTTCGTAGCATTCTAACTTCAGGTGGTGACTGGGCCTGGATGCTTTCTCTAGTTGCTGCACTTCCATAGTTAATAAGTATAGCCTATCTATGACATGTTTTTAACCTTTAGGTGAGCTGTAATTGTGGAAATGGATAGAGGTAAAAATGGCTTCCAGAATACTGTCACAAAACAGTATTTTTCTAATATTAATGATTATTACACTGGCTCCCAGGAATAGTAAAATAATGTTAAGCAACATCATTCAGTTTAAACATCTTCAGTTTCTTTCAAAGTTTGACAATCGTTCTACGTCCAAGTTAGTCCTTGGGACTGTTGCTTTCTTTTAAAAGATTACAGTGAGTGCCATAATGCCTCACATTAGTGCCTAACCAAAGGGAGTTAGACACAGGTATGTAGGAAACCCCTTTGATGCAAATTCCCCATCCAAAGAAACTAATTTCAGATGTAAAATAAGAACTTTACCTGAGAAAGACTTTGCCAGGTGGGTATCGCAGTGAATAGACCAGAAGAGACCATGGTGAGTAGTCAGTCACAGAGATGAAGTTGAAAGCTGTTTTGCTCATTTTATATATACTATGCCCCATTCATGTTTGGGGAGATTTGCCTACTAGTGATTCATTTCTAGATACTTGTATATATATTTTTTTATTTAAAAAGGACTGTTTTTTGAGCACGGGGATGGCTTATTCATTTAAGTGTCCAACTCTTGGTTTCAGATCATGGTGTCATGGTTTGTGAGTTCAAGCCCCACTTTGGGATCTGAGCAGACAGTGTAGAGCTTGTTTGGGATTCTCTCTCTCTGCCCTTCCCCTGCTTACAGACACACTATCTCTCTTTCTCAAAATTAAATAGCTTTTAAAAAATAAAAAGGACTGCTTTTATTAGTATTTTGACTGTGGTCAATTTGTTTTAAACTTATAAGCCTTCATTGTCTCATAGGTAAAATGAGGACTAAAATATATTATCCATGTACTGTAAAAAGCTGTGAGTGTGAAATTGGATGATGTAATAGAAATACAGGCTGAAAGGTACTGTGCATATGTTAAGTAGTACTGTTCATGTGTAGCCAAAAGGACTTTAGCATACCATACTTCATACAGTCTCTATCAAAATGTGACTTTTGGAATGATGAGCCTATATCCATTTGAAATTTGACTCTGAACTTGTAGTTTGAGAAAAACAACAACAACCAACAGTTGTCTGTCAGGTGATTCTCTGCATAATAGCCATAGTAAGTGGATAAAAATCAGAAGTTCATACGGCGGCCCAAAGCCCTGTGTGCATCTGTCCACATTCTCTTTCTGTCCTGCAGCTCTCAGTCAGTCCAGGGAAGCCACACTGGCCTTTGTCTAGTTGTTCATAACAAGATCATTCCTGTTGCAGACAGGGGTTTTAGCTCTTCATCTTGAAAAGTTTTTCTGCTGGGTTATCTCTCACTTGACTCGATCTTCATTTCATTAACATCTCTACTAAAATGCTACCTCTTTGGCCCAATCTTCTTTTGCCATTTTCCTCTCCCAAGCCATACATTTTACTCTATTCTCTTACTCTCCTTCGTCTTACTCATAATGTTTACTTACCTGGCATCACACATATTTTCTAAACCTTATGCATTTTTCGTTTGTTTCTTTTGGACTTTTTGCAGGCCTCTTTTCCTCTCTGGTTCCAGGGAGTCATTAAAAGGTAGAGAATTTTATAGCTACCTCCTACCTTCTTCACAATGTATCCCAGCATCCTTAACAGTGCATAGAACAAAGAAGGTGCATCATAAGTATTGAAAGAAAGCAATAATGAAATAAGAAAAGAAAAAAGAAAGGAGGATGGGAGAAAGGGATGGATAGATTCCAGCTACACAACTTGGCCATCAGTTGCTGTTGTTTCCTGGTAGCCTAAAATATTGCTTCAGTATTTACATCTTCTTTACAGAGCATCTAATGCTTATAAATATAGTATGACTTTTGAGATTGCCTTATGGATACTTACTTATCCACATACCTAAATAAATATAGCTTTATATATATATATATGTTTATATATATACATATATGTGTGTGTATACACACACACACACGTCTTCATGTGTGGTTTATATCTTTTATTTCACTATATTAAACCTAGTGGGGCATACAGCTACTGTATATTTTCATTGCACATCAGTAAGAACAAACTTGTCACCAGTGCAACAAAAAGTTGTACTGTGATGGGCATTTCCCCTTCAGTATATTAATAGTGGGTGATTGTTACAGTTGGCATTGCTGCTTGCCTACTTCTCCTTTGGTTGGACTAGCAGGCAGCATTATTATAGCTATCCCCAAAAGCTGGTTGTGATATTGATGGTAATATGCACCTCAGTGAAACAATTAATGGAGATCTATTTCTATTAAATTTACTGGACATGTTCCATTGCACATACATTTTCATAGTGAATTAATAAGTTGGCAACTAATAGGTAGATTATGAACATTGCTATTTAGGTTTGAAATAATTAGCCTGGAGACCACAGTGGCAATTATTGCCATCCAGTGTTCCCAAAGCTTTGTTCTTCTCTAGAGATAAAGATTTCATTTGTGAAGATCAATCACTAGACTTATCTACTGTGGTCTAATGCAATAGGTATTAAATAATTATATTTCATCAATTGCTGAGGCTGAGAGCTGGTTTGGAGATGAAAGTAGCTCCTAATTTATAATAAGTCTTGGTCTCAATTATAGGTATATTTGAAATCTTGTTATCCCTCACTCCATAAAGGGAACCACTTCTAAGCATTACTCTCCTTTTTATGTGGCATACGTTAATCTGCCATGTATCTTGTTCTGAGAGCTCCCCTCCCCTTGACTTAATATTCATTGAATCATTTCATTAAAAAAGAAAATCTTGGAGCACCTGGGTGGCTCAGTTGGTTAAGCATCTGACTCTTGGTTTTGGCTTAGGTCATGATCTCATGGTTCATGAGGTTGAGTCCCACATCGGCTCTACCCTGACAGCATAGAGCCTGCTTGGGATTCTCTCTCCCCACTCTTTCTCTGCCCCTCCCCCACTCATGCTTGTGCACTCATGTTCTCTCTCTCTCTCAGCATAAATAAATAACTTAAAAAAGAGAAAATCTTAGGGGTGAGTTATTTATGCATCCGGTTCTTGGTCTTTGCTCAGGTCATGATCTTTTATTTGGTGTGTTTGAGCCCTGCTTGAGCTTGTGCACTGACAGTGAAAGTCTGCTTGGGATTCTCTTCTCTGTCTCTCTGTCCCTCCCCCACTTGCTCTCTCTCTTTCTCAAAATAAGTAAATAAACATAAAAAGAAAATCTTATTTTCTAGATCTCTTCCCAATTCCATATTTAAAAATTTAATCAACTTGAAAACTTTAAAACAAATGAAATCAGTCTGGAATTTTTGTTAACCTTCCACTGTTAGAAGAAAATCCAGAGAGCTTTACTTGACATGAATATTTTATTGAGTTGAGTGAGAAAGTATTTGAGAGCAAGGATACTTCGGACTCAAAACTGGTATGAAGCTTAGAGGCATGATGTCACTACATGGCTTATAAAGTAAAATGAGGAAGTTGTTTAACCTTTATAATGATTTCTTATTAAAATGGGGGTTTCCAGACAGCAGGTAATTGGTTAAAACTGAGCATCTTGTACCATTTTGGGAAGATGACTTATTTCTTTAATGATTATCAGAGGACTTTACAAGAAATAACCTAAGTTTTGCTTACATTCCTATAATAAACTGGATATAATTTGGATTACATGGCTTCAATGGTTCTTCCTGTTTGGAGGATTGTGAAGACTGTTTTCCATTTTATTTTAAAACTAAAAATTTTAGGTGCTTTTTGTTTCTTCACTTATCTGTAAGATCTAGAGTGACACCCTTTTATCAAGTCAAATGACATAGTTTTTCTTATATTGATTTAAAGATCAAAGCAATACTTGGAATTTTGCAATCTAAGTTTTCACAGTAGATGCAAAATTTTAAGCATCAATTTCTTATTTCTTAAAGGGTCTCCTTTTATTGAATGCTATGATGTGGATGATTCTCTAGTGATTTTTGTAGGAAAAGGATTTCGTATGTATGTCTCCTAATATTGGTAATGAATTTTTATGTGTAAACTTTTTAATTTACTGAGAAGCATTTATAGTACCAAATATTTTTCATTGACATTCATTTTGTGTCACGGTACAAAAATTTGATTCACGTATGGAGGTATTTTAGAAGTTTTCTTCAGATCTCAGACCTTAAACTTAGCATTCTCTTTTCTGTAGAAATATTACCAAAGTAAATCCATAGAATTATATAATATTGAAATATAAGTAACAGAAGTAATATTTTCTACCTGAAACTGTATTCTGATTTATGAGAATAGGTTGTCTTAATATTTTTCCTATTCCTTCTCACATATTATGATGTGTACTTTCTGTTTTATGTGTTTTATCCCAGGATAACATTTTCAACTGAGAGCAAAGGCAATGAAGTCCATCTGTAATAGAGAAAATTTATGTGTCCATAGATTTCATCACCCTCTCAGAGTATCATGACTCCACAAAATGTAAAACCACTACTCCAGATGGTATTAGAGGATTTTGTGTTTGATTTAGGGGTTTACTTATATACCAGGGCCCATTTATTTTTAGGTATATTTGTATTTTGTCACAAGATTTTCAGCATTCTGTCATCTGTATAAAAACTCAGTATTATAACATCATTTTTCTTGCAGACTGGAAAGAAGATTGCATTTAACCTTCAGTTTAGAGTCCCACTTTTTGCTCTGCACAGCTATTGATTATTAATAGCTTGTCACTCCTCCAAAAATAGCAGGGTCACTATTGGGCAACAAGAGAGTTCATATGATTTCTTTTTTTTTTTTTTTAATTTTTTTTAAATTTATTTCTGAGAGAGAGAGACAGCGTGAACAGGGGAGGGTCAGAGAGAGAGGAAGACACAGAATCTGAAACAAGTTCCAGGCTCTGAGCTAGCTGTCAGCACAGAGCCCGATGCGGGGCTCGAACCCATGAACCGTGAGATCATGACCTGAGCTGAAGTCGGACGCTTAACCGACTGAGCCACCCAGGCGCCAAGTTCATATGATTTCTAAGGTCATCCATTGTGGCTCTTTTTTTTGAATGTCTGAAAATAGGGTAGTGAAATGTAAGTTGTCAACTTCAGGACAATGGTATTAACAAAATTTTAATTTGAAACTCTTCAGTATGAAGCTGTAAGTTTCCCACTGATGGCAGGCGTCTTTTCTAGGGAAAATTAACTGTAATTTACTTTTGTTTATTTGTCTTCTGCTAAGCTGTGCTTCAATAAAGTTTGTTGATTCCTTTGTCTTTCTGGTCTCAGTGGAAGGGAAGCTCTCATTATTAAATGTAAAAGTACATTTAATAATGTACTCTGAGCCCAGTACCCTGACTCTTGCTGGGAAACTGTTTCTATGATCTCTCTATCCTCTTCGTCTTTTATTTTCAGATTATAAAATGCTTTTCTTCTGCCATAAAAATTTAGATTCAGCCTCTAATCTTTCACTCTCTACAGTTCTCAGCCTACATCTCTTCACACCTGAGTTTCTTGAAGATGTAATTTATTATCTTTGTCTTTAATTTTTCATCTGAATTCACTCCTCACATTAGATAACCAAGAGAGCCTTAAAGATCCACTCATCTTGACTGAATTTCACAAAGGCTTCATCCTGACTGTAGGCTCCTTACTTTCCTTTTCTTAGAGCTTTTACTTTTTAAAAAAGTTTAATTGTCCATTCTTCTCTCCCCTTTGAAATGTAAATCTTTTCAAAAAGACTCCTAACAACTTTATAACACAGGAATGTCTTTGACACTTACCTGGAGCCATTCCATTGAAATGTAATCATCAAGGAAGCCCTATGGCCAGTTTCTCAGAAAAAAAAAAAGAATAGGAAACTAACTTTGGTAGCCTTCTTGCTCCACATTTATCTGACTTCATATCTTCTTTTTAAATGATGGCCAGAAAGTAAGATATAAACAGATCAGCACAACTTAAAAAAAAAAAAAAGTGCCTGAGGATGGGAAGGCTGATAATTTGATGATTGATTTTTGAACTAAGAGTTTAGCTGTAAATATGACAATTAGCTTATAACAGCATTTCAGTTTATTAATGAGTTCAATATACTCAATATTAAGAGAAACATTTTCTTTAAAAAAATTTTTATATTTATTTTTGAGTGACACACGAGCCAGGGAAGGGGTGCAGAGAGAGAGACACACAGAATTGGAAGCAGAGTCCAGGCTCTGAGCTGTCAGCACAAAGTCTTGGGGGATTGGGGCTTGAAGCCAGGAAGAGATCATGACCTGAGCCTCAGGTGGACACTTAACCAACTGAGCCACCCAGGCAGCCCTAGGACAAACATTTTCTGTGATGAGACACAAAATATGTGTTTTAGGCTCTATATGCCAGGAGGCAAAACTGAGAATATCATTGTGGTCCTTATATCATCATTTAAAGTGATCATATAAAAATGTAAAAAATGTATTTTATTCCCACCACTCATATAAAAACAGGTAGGAACCAAATTTATCCCAAAGCCATAGTTTGCAAACCTATATTCTATAACACATAGAGAATCAAATTCATGGTGCAATGAACCTGACTAAAACTTGTTAAAAAAAAAAAATTCCCAAATTATATGGCACATAACCTCCAATTGTGTGTGTGTGTGTGTGTGTGTGTGTGTGTACACGTGTGTGCATATTTATTTTATTTGGCTGTGTTTAGAATTTTTCATTGGGACATAGAAGTGTGAGTATCTGTAGCTTAATTTTTATTTTTCTCAGTGTTGGAGTTTCTTGGTAGATGTAATTGGTAATGAACTAAGTAAATTATTTAATTGCATTTTCACCGCAATTGCATGCGAGCAAATGATCATTCGATGGACATGCGATGAATTATATTTATCTCTTGTCATTTAGAGGGAAGGTAGTGCTCATCTGGTTGATAGTAGAAAACATGGCCACTATTGCATTTATCACAAGATCACCTTCATTTTGGTATGAATGTCATTCAGAGGAGTTGTTTATAAGCTATCTGTGTTTCTTTTTAGTTGTAAGCCTTGCTTAATTTTCTAAAATTTTTACTTTTATTAGATCTTTAGAGTCAGGCAGAGCTGGAACTTGATTTGTCCTTGTAGAGGGTAAATCTGTAGCTTTTGCAGTCTTGTCATTAGACTGTATTCTCTGATAAGTGTTGTGATTTCCACTCCAAAGATATTTTGCTTGCTTCTTAATATACGTGTATGTGTGGTGTTTTGGAGTTTGTTTTCCATTACTAACCTTGGCAGCGTCTAAAGAAACTTTAATCACAAAGCTAAACATACATTCCAGATGCTAAGGACCTGGGGTCTGGTTTGAGAGTTCGATCTATTTCAACTCTTCCAAGCCATAGGTATTGAACTGGCTTTTCCTTTTTAGAGGAAGTCAAAATTAGAATTTTCAATCTGAAACCCTGTCATTTAAACAAGAGGATAGACAATACTTTAACAAGACATGTTGTGATTTGGATATTGTCCCCATCAAAGGAAAATTAAGTCTGATTTGCGGGCTTGATAGATAATCATAGTTTCCCCTAAAATGTCTTTTTTGTTGTTGTTTTTTGTGTTTTTACCAGTGTTTGGTTGTTGTACATATGCCATTCTGCCAAAGAAGAAACAGAAACCAGGTTTATAATTCCAAGAATTCAACCAGTGTCTTTAGATCAATTTTACTATTTTGAGTAGCCACTGAAAATAGCTTTTGGCTACATAGTAGGTCAGTCTAAGCATGGTACATGGTCTAACCAGTCGTCATACATGAAAGGAAGATCGCCAAATGTAGCAAAAACTGGTTTTAACTGCTGCAGTAAAGCATAGTTGCTACCAGTGGAAATTAAAAGTTACCTCATTCAAAGAACAGAAGTGCCTGAAGTAAATGTTTATATTTGTAAATTTACAGGTAACCAGCATTAACCCAGAGATCCAATATGACTAGTGTCCTTATAAAAAGGGAAATTTGGGCATAGAAGTTACACGTAGAAAATGGTGAGAAAAGACATATAGCGAAGGGGCTCTCTATAAGCCACAGAGAGAGGCCTGGAAGGATTTGGAACCAACCCTGTGAAAACCTGGATTTGGGACTTTTAAACATTTTTGTGACACAATAAATTTCTGTTGTTTAAGATGCCCATTTTGTGATACTGTTGTTATGGGAGTCCTATCAAGCTGACACAAAATCTTCCTGATCATAAATATTGGCAATCTATTAAAAAAATTGAAACCAAAATTTATCTCCTTCCCTTTCTCTTTTGACTGAGAATTACTGTTTCTTGGAAATGATTTTAGTATCAAAAACAAAGGGCCTAGAGCTCCTGCCATTCTAGGTATATAAAATGATAATTGAATGTTTGACTATACACACATGTTTTGGGAGCTTTGTTTGAACCACTATTGCTGGACAAGAAATCTTGGTAAGCATTTCTAATTCTTCCTATATGTCTCAAACTCAATTAATCCAAGAGAGAATACGTTTGTTTGGTTGAAATTATCATACTGGATAAAACATTGTTAGTAAAGTTTAATCCTCCTCTTTTAAAAACTATATAAAAAATAGATCATCTGAACAATCTAATGCCAATCTCTTGTCCAGCCTTTATAGTCAGGGAGGCAGGTCATGACCAATCACAGTTTGTAATTAACTCATCAGTGGTTATTGATATAGCAGGTTATCAGGCTTTTGTAGTTCAAATCAGTGAAAAATACAAATAAGATTGGGCCAGAAGAAGGCTTGTCCACAAATTTATAATCTTTACTCATTGAGTTCTTGAAGAGAGATAAATGAAACTCAAAATTCTTTTTTCAAGTCTTAAAACAGCTATAGTCATTAAAAACTGATCTAAATCTAGAACATTCACCAGGAGAGTTGTAGATACATAATGGAACCTGGTCTTGATCACCTGGCAGATGAACCAAGCAGCACTCAGAGATCTTGGAGGGCAGGAGATTTATTTTACACCGGTGGGCTCAGAGGAGATCATTCTCCAGGGGTCTGAGCCCCCAGTGAAAGTGGGAAAGGTAATTTATAGTGTCATCTTCTGCATTCATGGCAGTTTTCACATGCACGGCAAACAGGGCAGGAAGAACCCGGAAGAGAAGTCGCCAAGCTAGGAACTAGAGCTTGGTTTTAGTCCTGTTGGCCATCTTATGGTGCAGAACTGTACTTGTTTTTCCAACAGATACAGAACAAAATGCTTCAAAAATATGACCTCTCTTAAGCATAATATTACTCTCTGTGTTTGATTTTGATCTGAATTCTAAATCGCTTAGCAATACAGGCTTACTGGTTCTGTTGTTTCAGAATCTGGTCTGGATCACTGGCAGAAGAACCAAGCAGCACTCGGAGATCTTGGAGGGGAGGAGGTTTATTTTATACCGGTGGCCTCAGAGGAGATCATTCTCCAGAGGTCTGAGCCCCAAGCATCAGCAGAGGGAATAATTTATAGCCTGTTACTTACACATTCCTCATTAATGCATGCAACAAGCAGGGTGGGAAGAAGAACCCAGAAGGGGGAATCTTTGATCAGGGACACGTATTTCCTGATCAGTCCTGCCGGCCATCTTATAACAGATTGTTCCCTATCACTATTACTTAAGTGCAGATTGAAACCAAGTGATCCATCTGCAGCAGTTTTAAATATTTCACATTCACAAATGAACCTCTTGGTTAAAAAGTTTTTTCTTGCTGTCTTAGACTAAACCAACTCTTAAATCACTATATACTATAATAATAAAATTTAGGAAGTTAAGAATGGGAATGGATGTATTTCATATGTGAAGGATATTTCTTAGTACAAGAATTATTTTGAGAAATGACCAAATCAATTAGATGGGAGATCATATCATTTTCCTAATCTGTGAAACCGGAAGTTAACTATATAAATTATAACGTTAATTCTAAAAAAGAAAAGTAGAAAAGGGTAGGTTCCTTCCCCCAGTTTATTTGATAGGGTAAAAAAAAGAATGTTATCAAAATAAGAGAGCAATATTAATATGAATACCAGTGTTCTTGAGGTAGTATTTTTTTCCTCTTTATGGTCATTTTGCTAATTATTTAGTGCATATATTCAAAAAAGTTACTGTGTTGAATATATTTTCCCTCTATTTTAAGGACTCTTTATTGAGGAATTTTTTGGTAGAGAAAACTGCTGCGAGACTTCAGTATATACATCAGAAGACCCTGGCATCAGGGCAAGGACATGTCACTTGCAAAACGAAATCTTTTAACTGTAACTATTGCTTTTGTCTGTTAATAAGAAAGAAATCCTGAAGTACACATAAACAACTCATGGTTTAGGCATTAGACACTCCTATGAGGATATGAGGGAGTAATACAGAATTTATTCTGCATTGAAAATGTAGCTCACAAAACCCATGAAGAAAATGTGACTCTGGGGAAACAAACATAAACAGCATACAATTATCTAGCCTGGAAAAAACTCTGACTTTTAAAGAAAAATGCCCCTCAGATTTCCTAGAGAGTTTCTGCAAATGGCTGCCGCATCCATGGCATCCCATGGAGAGTTTGCACTCAGCTGGATGTAACCTCTGGTAACAGACTCCTGTCTTATCCCACAGTGCCACCTGCTCTGGACTCTAAATAATACATAACTTCAACTTCTAAGCCATGTATTTGCTATTCACTTTATAGGATGAACATATATCAGAGCAAGGAGAAGGAATAGGGTTGAGACAGCATGATTTATTTTTGAGTTACATAACTCAGTTGTGATTAATATTTGTGCAGCAGCTGTCTTTTAATATAAAATACAACTTAAACTTTAGAGATCTATTAACCAAAGAGCCAAGATTGGCATTAAATATGGTCATTCCATTACAGGAAGGGAAGTCATAGTTAGAGAAAACAACAGATCACTTCTGAATATGTGTTGTAAACTTGTAGACAACATACTAAGGTGTTTTTTGCCCAATTTTTATAGGCTACTCTGATGCCCATTGACATGGTACTATTTATCTTCAAGTGATAACTTAGTTGAAGATGACTATGGATTCTGTTTTATAATTGCTTCCTTCCATCTACAAAGTACCCTTAACAACTGGATTATAGGAAATCCAAGCCATTCTCACAGCATGGCAGGTTAAAGCCCCAAGAAGCTCAGTAGCATTCTGAGTGATGATAGTGCCAATCAGCCTTTATAACCATCAACATTATTGAGCTCTACCCTCAGGGAATTCATTTTCCCGAATGTAACATAAACTACTTAACACTGCCAGATGAACAGATAAGTGCTGGGAGAGTTTTATTGCAATTTACTGTGAACTATTTTATATTAATATTACTAACCATATTTTAAAATGTGTTAGTTACTAAAAAGATGGTAACAGTCATCTGATTTTGCTTTTAAATACACGGAGAAGCATTTAATAAAATGACATAAAACTCCAGGAAAAGTAATTTGTTACTGTGTATTCTTTTTGGACTGTCAAGCTTTTATTTATGAAATACTTTTCTTCTCTGACTCAGTGTAAGATGGAGGGAAGGGTAGTTTTTTAGGATTTATACCTTACACAGGAAAAATCTCTAAATTTTTACCCAAGAATTCCACATAAGAGTTTCCTCAGGACCTTTTAAAAACACAGCTTGGGAAAGCACCATCTGTAGATATTCTGCTTTAGGGGATCTAGCTGAAGTGAACCCAAGAAGCTGATCAGTAATGCCTCTTTTCTCAGAGTGATTCTGATTAAAATGATACCCAGGAGGAAAAATGTGGAAAATGCCAGAAGCAATAATATGCATTATCTAATCAAATAATTCAATCATTAATTTATTCTGCTAACCATTAACTTAGTAGATATTTATTAAATGACTGTGGGAAGTAGCTCCGCATAAGTTTATATAACAGTTAGGTTGGAAGAGATTTCCTTATTCTTTGGTTAAAGAATAAGGAGAACTAGACTTTGCTAAAATAACGTTAGTTGTACCCAAACCCCAAAATGTCAAGTTAGTTAATAAATGTCTGCCTTTCCCAGCTTTATTGATTATACAATACAAAAATTTCCTCTTGCGGCCATAGATGTGTACTAAGACTCAGGATATTAAATCAAGAAAATGTTAGACCCCGTAAATCTTGAAAATACATTGTTTATCTTTGGCTTGAGATACAGTTCTCTTTATTACAGTAAAGCCTCCTTCACTGAAGATAACAGGTGATTATCCCCATATACTCCTGTTGCTCCTAAGATGATTGGACTAATGAGGGATGAGAGAACCAAACACAGGATTTGCCTGTTACAAGTAACTCTGCTTCAGTGTTTTACATTTTTAAAATGTAAATTTTTATATCTCATTTTTATTTATGTTAAAATTTTTTTTTACATTTATTTATTTTTGAGAGACAGAGACAGAGCACAAATTGGGGAGAGGCAGAGAGAGAGAGAGACAGAGACAGAGAGACAGAGAGAGACACAGAATGTGAAGCAGACTCCAGGCTCTGAGCTGTCAGCACAGAGCCCGATGCAGGGCTCAAACTCACAAACCGTGAGATCACAACCTGAGCCGAAGTCTGATGCTTAATTAACTGATCAGCCCAAGCACCCCATTTATATCTCATTTTTAAAAATTGTGTACTTTGAGAGATAGCAGAAGCAGGGGAGGAGCAGAGAGAGAATTCTAAGTAGACTCCATGCTCTTTGCCAAGCCCAAAAGGAGGCTCAGGTTCATGATTGTGAGATCATGATCTGAGTCAAAATCAAGAGTCACTTAACCAACTGAGCCACCCAGGCACCCTATGTCATTTCTTTTTTTTTAGTTCCAAGGGGTTAGGGCTCTGACTTCCATGGATAGGCTGGAAGAGTTAATGTGATTTTCTTTATACAAGTTGCATAATATTCTGAAAAACAGAAGAGAAAGACAGGTTATTTTTTTCAGGCAAGGAAGTAAACAGAAATATATGAAAACAAAACTAAATTTTGTACCTTTTCTATCTATGTTAAATAAATTCTATTAATCACCTGTTTAATAAAATCCTATTTAATAAATTCAGTCACAAAAAATGTCTGCATAACTCACCTAGCTATTGTGTAAGTGACCGTAGTTTCTTCTTACCTGTGACATTCAGGAAACTATTCTGTTCCACCTATCAAGGGACCATTTCTGTTAAGTTTTTCGTTACCATCTTATAAATTTTCTGGTTTCAAGCCAGCTGTTTTTTTCCAAATAGCAAATTTAATACATTATTTCTTGTCAGAGCATTAGAACATAATATGTATATATGGAGATACATGGCATTATCCAACCGATTATGTTTATCAAAGATGTAAAAACACAGATGGGAGCTAATTGAGTATATGCTGAGTAATTATCAATGGAAATGAGTTTGGCCATTTTCTTTTTGCACTGGGAAGATTAAACAATATTGTTGAGTAAATATTGACATTATATTTGTGCATTCATTAAAGTGCAAAAGCTTCTCATTTTAATTCCAAGGGCATGGATTATAAGGAAAGGATTAGATGGAAGTACCCTGCAGCATAAATGTGTTCATGGGTTGGACAAATTCTTTTTAAGTAGAATCTGATTTGCAAAGGAATCCCCATATACTCTGGTTGCTCCTAAGATGATTTGACTATTTAGAGATGAGAGAACCTAGTTGGACAGTAGAAATTACATCAGCTAGTGGTTTCTTAATAAACAGAATTTTCTCAAGGCATTATTTACAGGTGATAGCTTGTCAATCTATTATTTGTCTTCTAGATAGGTAGCTGTAATAATAACCCATCCTTACATTAACAGCTTTTGTCAGTTTTCCTTAGATATTAAATATAGTAATGGCTCTTCCAATTTAAAAATCACAATATGAGAGTCACTTTACAAAATGTGGCCATCTACCAGCACCCTCACAGTACATTGTTACTACTGTGTAAGCACAAATGTATTTATTTAAAAATTCATTTGAAATAAAATGCATATTCCGTTCTCCTTTTTAGATGCAAATGTATCTCCTACCCAAAATAGGGTTCAACAAAATAGCACCTTTTTCAGATAATGCCTTGGACTACATGAATAAAGATAACATTGTAATGAGGAAAATTATGTGTTTAGAATAATGAATCCTAAACCCAGTCCTACTGTCACAATGGGTGGGACAGCAAACATGGCAGTCTCTTTTTCTATGATTAGTCCCAAAGGGGAGATGTTAATATTTTCAAGCTGAAAAAGCTTACATAAAGATTATTAAAAGTGTGCAAATATTGGGGTATCTGGGTGGCTCTGTCGATTGAGCATCCATCTCTTGGTTTCAGCTCAGATCATGATCTCATGGTTTGTGAGTTTGAGCCCCACGTTGATCTCTGTGCTGACAGTGTGGAGCCTGCTTGACATTCTGTCTCTCCATCTCTCTCTGCCCCTTCCCTGCTCACTTTCTCTGTCTCTCTCTCAAAAATAAATAAGTTTTTAAAAAGTATACAAATATTTTAAGGGTTAAAAGAAGAATGTGAAACATATAAAAAAAATAGATAATATGGTTACTCCTTATGTACTTGGTTTTCCGTCATTCAGTGGCTTCAGACCTGGCACCAGACATGCTTCCCCATGCTAGATTTTACCTCTGCCTGTGCCATACATGCACATGTCTCGCCTTGGTAAAAGAAAGTAAAGTGTTTCTTGGTGAGAAGTAACATACAAATCTAATTTCCTGCACCATCACCCATCAGTGCAAATTTGGGGATCAGATTCAGGTCGATGGGCTGGCACTACTATTTTACCAACTGGAATATACACATGGACCATGCATCTTGGGCAAATGTACTGCTTTTCTTGACAAACAAATGAAGAAAAAGAATCTTATGGTTTGAGGACAAACGTGAGCAATATGTGGATTTTTGAGCAAATGATAAAGGAGGTAAAAGAAAGATGCTGCATATCTGCTACACTTTTAATAATCTTGCTGTGTCTCACCATTTTGTAGGACTTTTTATGAAACCCAAACTTTTCTTTCTTTCTGTGGGTATATTCTCTTTAGTTTTCAATGTAAGAATTCGGGTCACACACCTTTGGAAAACCAGCTCTGGGTTGCAGTTGCCCAGATAGAAGAAGCAAGATCACTTTTCTTTTTCTCTTTACATGCCTTGTATAAGTTGTAAAATTCTAGTCCTAAATTGCAGCCACTTAAGTTGTCACTGTGTTTCAGCTTTAATTTAGCTAGCATTTACCCCTTGTCAGCTAATTTATCAAGTTCTATATTGGACCCAAGCCTAAAATTCTTCTTTTCAAAGTTTTGTAGTTCAAAGTAGGGTGATAACAAAAGTCTTAAGTAATCATAATGAAAATAAAAATGTAATCAGCCGTTCCACAAACATAATGGTAATACAAAGGTATAAAAGACATTTTGCCTGTCTCTTGGTCTATGGAAAAAGTATACTTATAAACCAAAGACAATACCCGAATTGTTTTGGGGTGAAAGTATTATTAGAAACCAAGGGTTTTTAGTGAGATCTTATATATAGTAAAAAGAAAATGTAGTTTTTTCAACAGAACTGTGAAGCATGGATAGAATATGTATAGAGATGTCATAAAATGGAAGGAGGATCTTCCTAATAAAGTGAAGCACATCGATAGTGTAGAATTCAAAATAACAAGGCATGATCAGACAATAAAACAATGTGGCTGGAGTTCTGGCAGGTTGACAAGGACTATACATCCAATAGGTAATAGATAATATCTAATGGTTAGTGGGTATTTGCTGTGTGCAATGAAATGTGTCAAGCTCACCTATGGCTATTACAACACTTGATACTCACAAGAAAATTAGGAACTAATTGTTGTTATAGAAACTTTACATTCGAAGTTGGCCAACAAGATGAGAGGGCTCAGATATTGGAAGTGTTTAATGCCATGTTATGTTCCTGGCACTTTTTTCTTTAGACATTGTGAAGTTATTGAAAGCCTTGTAGTTTATTTGCTTGATTTTATTCTTTGAAAGGAAGTTAATGTTGAATTAATCTTCAAATATGCACTCTGATAAAACCACCAATACTTTAATAAATCCATTTTCTAATATGAATATGATGATTAATGCTTAATGGTAGAATTTCTTGATTTATATTTCTTTATTTTTTAAAATTTTTATTTACTTTTGAAGGAGAGAGAGTGAGAGAGAGTGTGTGACCCAGGGGAGGGGCAGAGAGAAAGGGGGACACAGAATCCCAAGCAGGCTCAGGCTCTGAGCTGTAAGCACAGAGCCCAGTGTGGGGTTCAAACCCAAGGACCGAGAGATCATGACCAGAGCTGAAGTTGGACACTTAACCGACCGAACCACCCAGAATCTCTTGATTTTTAAAAGAATATGTAATGCAACCTTCTCTCAAATACCAGGGAGGTTTTTCTTCTCTAGCCATGGTCTTTTCTATATGTCATCCTTCAATTCGATGCTTTTAAATACTATTTAAGCTCCTACTTCTCTCAAAATTTTTATAGTCTAAATCTCTTGCCTGCACTCTGTTATATTCAACTTACCACTTGATATACGTCTACTTGAATATCCAAGCATTTCATATTCTTGATTGGCCCATATTTTCCCCATTAGATTGCTGGTCATCCCAACCACAGTTATTAAATAAGCTACTCTTTTCTCCCTCATTTGAAATGCCCAATTTTTGTACGTTAATTTACTTTAGATACTTAGATCTGTGTTTTGACCTTTTTCCCCCCTTTGGCTATGTCATTCTATTTTGTTTTTGCAGTACAGTTTCTGATTGTGGTATCAACACGCTAAGGTGGTTCTCTGATGACTCCTGCCCTCCTACGGAGTATGAAGGAAACCTGTGAATATGCTATCATATCAGTCCTTAATTTTGTCACCTTATGTGGGACAGCTGACTTTAAGAGGGGGACCTTATTCAGATGGGCATAACCTTGTCACATGAGCTTGTTAAAAGCAAAGTTTTCTCTGACCGCTAGCAGGAAAGAAAATACACACACACACACACACACACACACACGGTCATGAAAATGTTTGAACTCCATCATTCACATGAGCTGAGAACCCAAGAGTGGTCTGTAGGAACTGAGAGTGTTCCCTGGACAGTGGGCAAACAAAGGGGAACTTCAGTTATATACATAACTACAAAGAACTGGTTTTTGCCAGTTAACAGGAATGAGCTTAGTAGAGCCCCAATCTCCACATGAGAATCCAGCCAGCTGACTCTTTGATTTTAGTCTTGTGATACCCTGAGCAGAGAACCTGCCTATGCTGTGCCGTGCTAAACTTCAAAACTGAAGTACTGTGAGGTAATAAATGAGCACTGTTTTTAGCACCTAATTTTGTGGTCATTTGTAACACAGCAGTAGTAAGCTACTACACTGGTAGAACAATATTGATTCTTTTTCAACCAATTTCAGCTTTTGGAACACATATTTTTCTCTATTCACCTTAAAATTTTTTCATTTCCCAAGCAAAAGCATTAAAAAATAGTAAGCATTAAAATTTCATTATATATTGATTTTCAGTTATATGTGGTCATTATAATAATATCTCAAGAAAATGGAATTTGTCTCCACTTAGATCTTTTTATTCTGATTTTGATTTTCCTATGTTATTATGTAATCGTATGTAGTTGATTTTAACTTTATTTTCAATATAATCTTTTGTACAATTTTCACATATTTTATCGGTTTGAAAATTATAATATTGAGGATAGGGTATTTTGTTTCAAAAATATGCACAAAGAAAATATATTGTCTGTTTACCGAGGTATATTTTCAAATACTTAATTTTCTTGGCTGATTGTATTAGCTAACCACTTCAAAATAGTATTCAGTAGCATTGAAACTTTATTTTACTATTGCAATGCCCTGGCTAATATTGTACTTTATGAGATTAGTTTGTCTTGGCATATATAGAATAAATTGGGTAAAGAGTGAAAATAATGGCTTTAAGGACAACAGGATCTTATTTCAAAAGTCCATCATAAAGTAAAAGGGAACAAAGAGGCACCATAGAGATAACATTGATAAAACGTGGGAAGTAATTGGGAATTCCTAGATGGATGTGGGCGGGGCAGATACATTCAAGCTAATTCTGAGACTTTAAATCTAGACAACTGTTATATTGGCAATTTAATTAACAGATACTGGCAAGAGCATGTGAGGTGGGAAATAGTTGAGACGTATATTAATTTGGATATGACTCTATGGAGTTTATAATGCCAGAGAAACTTCTGGGTGGAGGCAATTTGACTATTAAAATTAAGAGTGTCATAGTATGGTCGATAAAGAGGTAGCCTGGGAATTTAAAGTCTGGGATTGAATTCTGACTTTGCCATGAGCTAGCTCCTTTATCCTGGATAAACAAGAGAACTCTTCTGAATTTCAGTTTCATCACGTACTAAAAGAAAGAGTGTTGATTAATTTTACCAAATGTTTACTGAAGATAAATATTTGGAAGACACCGTTTTAGGAATTACAGGGGATAAAGCAGAAGTGTTCTGAACGATATTAAAGAAGAGCTATAATTAATTTTGTTGGGTAAAGATGAGTGACTGAAAAGTTTAGGAAATAACACAGGTATGGGGAAGATCAGATCTTATTTTGGAACACTGATCTAGTCCAGTGTACTGAAATGGAGTTGATACGGGAGCATAGGCAGAAATAGATTAGTGATTTAAAAAGGAAGAAGATCAGTTTAACTATTATCGGAAACTTCATGCTCAAAATGAGAGTTTGGCTTTTACTTAGAGTCCTTGACTGACTTCCTAAGGATATGATCTCCATCTTCATTGCATTAGCTCAAAGATACATTGTGTCTCACATGGATGACAACAACATCTTAGCATGTATACCTTCAGCATATTCACCCTCTATTTTATTGTCAGTAGAGTGAAATGAGGGAATTCTATATTGCTCGTGTAAAAACTTCAATATGTGTTTCTTCAAAAAATTGAAGTAGATTTCCATTGCTTGTAGGATATAATATAAACTCCACAGCATAGTATATGGTATCTGTGACATCCCTTGTCTTTCAGCACAACTATTGCTTCCATTTTCAACCATGTATTTCAGTCATTTCAAATCTGTTTATTATGCTACTTCAAATATTCATGACCTTGCACAAATTAATCCTTCTGTCTAGAACACTTGCCCCTGCCACTATGTTGCTTACTCAGCTAGCGTCTATTGAGATTTGAGACCAGTTTGGTCATCATCTTCCTTATGAAGAATTTTTCTGACCTTCCCTCTTGCTCTTCACTGTATTACTCATCTGTGATTCTGTTGTTTATTGTGTACCCTTTACTTGATGGGGTTAAAATACAGTTGTTTGGTCAAATCTCTTTTCTTTATTAGGTGGACATTTTCAAGGTCTGGACTTGGATCATATTTAAAGTTTTCATTAAATATTTTATTTGAGATTTTAGCACTTACCAGCAGTTCTAGGCTCAAGCAGGTCTTCATTTAAATTGTATAACAAGTGTTACTATAGACAGATCGTTGCTAATTATCTGAATTGTTTTTACTCTAGATTTTAAACATATTTCTAAACTGAAACACACACACACACACACACACACACATACACACCACATTCTCCTTCAGGTATAGAGTTGAAAAGAGCTTCTCTAAAACAAACACAAAATCAGTGTAGAGATCAGTTCACTCTTTTGGAGATTATAGGATATTTTTATATCTTTTAACAAAAAAATCAATATAAGGATCAGGTCACTCTGTTTTATCATTATTTTACTTTGATGTCTACAGAAATTTTTAGAAAAATATTCAACCTATTATTTCTATAAACTAATGTTCACTTGTAGACTTGCATCATAATTTGTTTTAATCTCAATTTAGGACTTTCCTCTAGTACATTTATAAAACTGGGACATCTGCTACTGTTGGACATTCAGACCCATGGAGGAGCCAGCTGCAACATACATTATTTATTTGAACAGCTGGTTGATTTGTAACTCTTTAACAATTCTCCCTCTAAAGGCGTAATTGTATGATTTTTTTGTTTTATCTTTTCCTTTTTTTGTAATTGGTTTCCTATGTATACAAGTTTTTATGAAGAAGACCTGGATAATTAAAACCAAAACAGTAAGAAATCTGAGAAACAATGACGTCCACACTAAACATAAATCGGATAAAGGAAAGGCATAGCATTGTTTTATGTTCTGGAAGGCACCTACTAAAATATCTAACTTGAAGATAACCCTCAGAATATTTTTATCTACACAAGCACTAAAACCAATACATTAAAAAAATGCACAGCCATGTAGCAACCAAAATTTTAAAAGGTAAGCTTTGAAACTTTATTATTTTTTTGATTCTTATACATTTTACAAAAAAACTGAGTTTTTAAATATTATATATTTTATTTTTTAAAAAAAAATTTTTAAGTGTTTTATTTCTGAGAGAGAGAAAGATAGCGTGAGCAGTGGAGGGTCAGAGAGAGAGGGAGATACAGAATCTGAAGCAGGCTCCAAGCTCTGAGCTGGCAGTCAGTACAGAGCCCGACGCGGGGCTCGAACACATGAACAGTGAGATCATGACCTGAGCCGAAGTCGGAGGCTTAACTGACTGAGCCACCCAGGCACCCTAAATATTATATATTTTAAATCCTAAAATTCTAAGAATTAAAATGAGAGCCAACACTGTTTTTGAAACCGAATGTATTTTTCTGAAATGGTCATTTTTTTCCCTTTGTCAGTAGGTAAAGATAATGTTAGAAACAAACTGCTATTAAAGAGTTATGTACATATTTATCTTGAGTAATGTTTCAAGATGTTCACCAAGACACAGAGAATGAAAAAAGCCTTCTAAGATTTCCTTTAAAAATTTACACACATATGATTAAAACCACACAGAAAGCTCTAGTGAAGCCTTTCACTACAGTGTGTTCATATAGACACCTACTTGTTTTGGTGACACATAAGTTTATATTGATAATTAGCTGAAGCTTAGATCCTGAAACAGTGTCTTTGATGGTTGATGTGTATGGATTTCACACACACCTTATGGGTTATTTTATTAGAATAAGTATCGTATGTGAATTCTACAGTTTTTTTAAACCATGGACTTCTGATTATATATAAGAAATGAAAAACATTCACATTGATACTGTTTGCTCAATGGCATATAATTTGTAGTCAAGTTATGGACTGTATTTTCTAATTATCTCATTACAGAAGTAACACGTGATTATTATAGATTTGAAAAACAGAATTCTTAAAATAGAATCACTTTTTCTCTTGTATGTATCTTTAATAAAGTATCATGTATATGGTCTTAAGAAAACTTTTATAAACATATATTAAATATTTTCCCATACTACTGCTAACTTTCTACATTATTAATTTAGTTAGCCAGATCCATATAATTGAACATTTAAGTTGTTTATAGGCAGATGCTATTATAAATAAGTCAGTAGAAACATTTTTAAAAATCATTCCATGACAAAATTCTTACACATCAATGTAAAGGACATAAGGAACATCCATCTTATGCACTATTGATGCTTAATGTTGATATGCTTACCAGAAATTGTGTACCTGTTTTTGCTACAAATTATTATATTCTTTTGTAATTCCTTTAGTTAACAAATATATGTATATGTTAACAGTACAAAAATGTTAAAGTATCTCAAGGGTAGAAATCAGGTAAACATAATACAAAAATCATAACTCTCTCAATCTCACTAATTAAATATATAAACAAGAAAGTTGTAAGCAATTAATGCCCCTACCAGATGCATAAGGTGGTATTTTTGGTCCCAGCTTCACTGACACCTTGATTTTTTTTTTACCTTTTTTTTTTTTTTAACATTTATTCATTTTTGGGAAACAGCATGAGCAGGGAAGGATCAGAGAGACGGAGACACAGAATCTGAGGCACTCTTCAGGCTCTGAACTGTCAGCACAGAGCCCAATGTGGGGCTTGAACTCGTGGACCATGAGATCATGACCTGAGCTGAAGTCGGATGCTTAACCAACTCTGCTGCTCGGGCACCCCTTGATTTTTTTTTTTTTTAATCTAGTCTTTGTTTTTTATTAGTTGAATATACTCTCCCATTCATTCCATCTTTTTTGGAAAGATTTTTGTTCCTTTAATGTTTGCTATTAAAACATGTTTTACTGACCCAGCTCTTTATTAACAATTTTTCTGGTGTCCCAAAGAATGCGAGTATTATACAGTGCAGTAACACTGATCACCCCTCTCCTGACACAAATGTTCTTCTCCAGGATTTTATTATCATTGTTCTCTATGGCAAAAATTGATTTAAGTTTGCATATATTATTTACTATTTTCTTCAACTTAACATTTTTCTTGCATCTTTTCCTTATTTCTTTTACTCATTCCTGAAATTTCCATTTCAAATATGTGTGTATTCTGTATCTTTTAAACTACTACTGTTGTTGCTGCCTATATTCTGCAGGTATCGCAGCTTTTCCTTTTGCATACATTTTTTTTTCCAGTGGCCTTATCATCATCTGTGAAGTGAGAAACATTGCAGACCCAGTGTTTCTCAGAAAGTATGGTTAATTAATTCTCAGTGTCCCCTGATTTCAGTCTAGTTTTGTCAAGGTCATATCTTTTCAGCTATCCAGAGGGAATAAGCTTAATTTACACAGCTCTCGGTCACATTCTGGCTTTAAGACTTTTTTGGTCTATACTGTTTCACCTGAAATTATGTATTTTTTTCCTTCCCTAGCTTTAATCTTTTTTTTTTCTTGCTAAGTTAATAGATTACATGCAAAATGAAAATTTCTAGAGTTTAATTCTATCAGCATTCTTCATGTATATGGCTCAACATATTTCAGGCAATAAATGGCATTCTTCATTGTTTTGGTTTTCCAAATCATAAAACCTGATTCAGAATGTAACTGTATGAAAGACTTTTGTATAATTTCCCATTATTCTTCTTACTTTTTGCTGAACATTTTCATGATGTTGTAGTATGTAGCAATAGACGGGGCAATGGTGTATGATGATATTTGAAAGTTTTCAAACTAAAATTCTGTGGATAAGCGCTGAAACATCATACTAGTGGAGCTGCTAAAATAAATGGCATTTTGGTTTTTATGTATCTGCTTTGTCTTCCTCTCCTCTAATATTGCAGACTTTTGAATATGGCATTCCTCATCGTTCTGTGACTAATTATTAAAATCTACCACTTATACATTACATTAACTTTTTAAATTCCAGTATCTACCTCTTGCTGAAAAACTCCAAGTTTCGCAATCTGGCCTTAATATGAATTCTGAAATTCAATTTTACCTGCATAGAGTTTTGTTGAAGACTACGTCCACTTATTTATTTAATGGTTTCTCAACTTTAATGTATTCAAATATGAGTTCTCTTATGCCTATTTCATTGTCTTTCCTTCTTGCCATTTTCAATTTGATGGTATTCTTGCTTTTCTACATTCACACGATCAAAACGCAGAATCACTTTGGCAGTACACTTTTGTTTGGATTCCAAAGACCTCCTCATTCTATATGTTTAGTGTCTTTTTTTCTCTACTCATTTTTCTTTCTAGACATTATCCTTGGAGTCCAGTTCCTCATTATGCTTAACTTGTTAAGGAATAGAAAGCCTTCAAGCTAGCTTCCATATACCTGACTCTCCCCTTAAAGTCACCTCCAGGCATGCCAAGATACATTCTGTTTCTCCTATATACTTTTTCAAATCAAATTTTTATTTATGTATTTTAGCCTTAGTAAATCCAATTTCTTAAATTCTTTGCTGTTAAACACATGGCCAGATAAGATTCCAAACACAGCACAGCATATGTAGTTATAAACTATTGGTAATCCTCCAGGTGGATCGCTTTCTCCCTTTTTTTGAATTCTAAGAGCATTTTAGAGTTCTTGGCATATTTATAATATGTTTTTTTATATGTCAAGCTTAACCTGTAAGATTTTAGAGTGCTGCTGCCCAGTATAGTACCAGTTTGCCTCATTTGGCTTTTGAGCACTTGAAATGTGACCATTCTGATTTGAGGTGCGCTGTGTCATATATATGCATATATTTGCATACCAGATTTTGATGACTTAGTATGGGGGGAAAAAAAAGGAAATTCTTAATAACCTTTTATAGTGACCCATGACGGCTAATGTATGCTGCAGCTTGTTACACATTCAACAAAAAGGTTTGTAGAAATCTTGACTGTTAATATTGGATCCGTTCTGAAGTCACATAGTTTTCTGCAAAATAACCTGCTTGAAAGGATACTTAGATCATCCTGGAGGTTAGAGGCTTTTTTACTGTTTTTGCCTTCCAGTGCTATGTACACAACAAGCCAACTGAAGCATCCTTCGAAGCTCAGGATCCTCCCTAGTTTTTCACACCCCTGAGGATGGCCTTGAGGTGGAGCTGTATTTAAGATCAGTAACTAGTTAAATCGTATATTTGAGACCTGAAAGAACCAAGCTGCTGTTTATGTAACAGTCGGGAATTAACTGAGACCAAGATTATCTAAGTAAACGAGTATTATTTGATAATGATCCATTTTGGTTGCTTTGTGCTGCATAAGTCATGACTTTGTTTTATGATGCCAGGAATGCTGACAGTCGGACAGAGACACACTCTGAAATTGGACTTGTGTCTTTCTGGTGTGAATGACCTTGCAGCACACTTGATAGACTTTTTCCCTGCTGTAAAGCCAGGAGCACAGCAGTGTCCACTTGAATGGCAAATTGTGATAAAGTAGCAGGAGCAAAATTGCATAGCATAATCACTGCAATTTTTTACTGAATTGAGCCCTTTGCTCTTTCTCTTGACAGAACAGCTTATTGAATGTGTGTGTGGAAAACAAAGGCCGTAAAGAAAAATACCTTTTTTTTTTTTTCTGGCCTGAGAATAGAATAGAAAATCTGTCTGCTTCCAGAGTGCATTTCTTAAGTGGAAGAACATTTTCAGGTACAAACAGACTCTTTAGAAATATCATAAAACTGTGCTGCTCAAGGGCAATTCAGTGACTGATGAGGCTTCTATCTGGCAAGCTGGTCAGCTTGAACAATGGAAGCTTCTTGTGTCCTTTATTCCTGTAAAATAGAGAAATTCTACCAGCTAAAACAATTTTTTTCATTAAAAGGTAGAAACATGATTTTAATACAGGACTCAGGTTTTATTTTGTACATTTAAAAATGAAGTCTGTCAGTTATAGGTTAAAGTTTTATAATGAAAATGATTTAAGGAAAATCAATTGTTCAGAATAAGGTAGAAATGGACATTGGCAATTTCTGGCTTTGAATCACAGCCTCACCATTGATAGGTTTGAGAATAAGGCTTCCTGACTTTTCTTAGCACTTTGAAATTTAATAATCTCTGAAAATAAAATCCTGAAATATTTCATAGATTCTTCATTTTAAAACCAAGAAATGGTATATATCATGAAAATGTTTTGGGTGAAATTTAGTAAGAGAATAAAAGTGTTAGTTTTCAGACATTGGGTTTTAGTATTTGGTGTTTGTGACTACGCACTCCAGTAGATGGTTTATTCTGATATAGTTGGTATTTGCATTTATAGCATAATTTTAGCTCATTCTACTTACGAAGCCTAGGCTTCTGTCATATTTTAAATATTCTTAAAAAGAGTGCACAATTGCGGGGCACCTGGGTGGGTCAGTCGGTTAAGCGTTAGACTTCAGTTCAGGTCATGATCTCACAGTTTGTGAGTTCGAGCCCTGCATCAGGCTCTGTGCTGACAGCTCAGAGCCTGGAGCCTGCTTCAGGTTCTGTGTCTCCCTCTCTCTCTCTGCCCCTCCCTCGCACATTCTCTGTCTCTCTCTCTCAAAAAATAAAGAAACTATAAAATAAAGCTTTAAAAACAGTGCAAAATTGAAGTGAATATCAAAGATCTTTGGATGTCTACCATTTTGTAAAGTTTTATTTCCTCCTAAGCATGACATTTGTTAAGAAAAATTAGAAACGTATTTTGAAATTACGTATAATATCCTTTAACACTAAATACCCCAATCACGATATGAACTGGTTTTCTAAAAGTTACTTAGTATGAATACCATTTTATAAAGCGTTTTATTCTGTAATCTTTTTCCAAGGCAAGGAGTAGAAATTATATTATACTTCAGGCTTGATCAAGTCTTAGTAAGTATATTTTGTAGAAAAATCCCTTACTTGACAGAAAAGCTTGAGAAAGCTGGCAGCTATTCAGTCTTACATGTTCTCTGGGAATTCCCTACTAGCCATTCGAACTTTCTTTATTACTGATAAATTTTAAATACAAATTGATAAGGTCTTATCTCAAGGATAGTTGGACCTACAACAGGTAAGGCTGCTAAGAAACTATAGTTGAACCACTCTTAAGTATCCATCAGCTGTCATCCACATTTCTTGAATGAATATAAGCTAATTGAATGAAATAATTTGTTACTGAGCATTGTTATGAAATTAAGAATTTAAAGGGATGAGTATTAAGAAGAGCAGAAGGTATGAATTTCCTGTTTCCCTTTCACTGTCTCCCCAAAGCCTTTTGATTTATACATTTAGATGGTTCTCAGAATTTCACCCTTCAGTGCTTTGAACTAATATTTTACTTGGGGCTCAAAATGCTGCAGTAGGTTACCACATTTCAGAGTACCTCTTTTGGTGCTCTTGTCTTTAATCATTAAGTGAGTAACATATGGAGAATGATTGAAAGACCTGAAAATAAAGTTATTGTAAAAGATAACATTTAATTATTCAGCTATTGTTAGAGTTCAGATCATATAAAGAAAAGCTAAAGTACCAACATATTTTATCTGATTTACTAGTGCATAAAACATTATACATTTTAATAGTGACTGTATTTTCTATTTTTTAGAGTCAAATTGTATTAAGGTATGCATTACGCAAGTAAAATGGAAAGCACGTTTTTATGTGACATGTACAAACAACCTAAATGTTTAAGTGGGCTATTAAACAACAAAAATGTGAAATTAATGTCATTTCAATTAGTATATCCCTATGTAGTTGTGATTTTGTACCATCTGTTTGGTGTATTAAAACTCCCTCTTGGCTTATCAATTCTAATTTGAAGAAGAAATACCAATATATAGTTTCCTCCTCTCTCTTCTTGTAAGTTAATGCGAATGAACAGGAAGCCATGATTTATCACCCATCCTGTGCCTCTTGTATAAAAGGTGCCAGTCCCTGCTGGTCCAGATCATACAGGGTTCTTACTCCTTTGTTAGTTTGTGTCTCTGTTCATTCTTAAGCCAGCTTCCTTACATCACTGAAGTGTGTTTCCTTTCCCTGGAAGCTCAGATCCATTCGCATCCTGGACGGATACAGTTGGTGCTGATGCCCCTGCTGCGACTGTTTTGGCGCTGACGGCTCCTGCTGTTTTGGCATAAATGTTGCATTTACACACTGAGAATAAGTGGCATTTGGGAGAGACCTGTTATCATGAAGATGACAAATTCGTGAACTGGAGTGTGTTTCTGTGCTTTGTATTCTATTTTTCATTCATTTGGCATGTATTGTTATGGTGCCTCAAATAAGCATGATTTATTTCCACACTTTTATAGAGAGAACACAGTGTACTTTCAGGTATGCTCCNGTTTTTTTTTTTTTTTTTTTTTTTTTTTTTTTTTTTTTTTTTTTTTTTTTTTTTTTTTACTACTTTTGTCCATGTTTAGATTTCTCCTTGTTCAAAACATGTATGTGGAGTTGAAAAACTCAGGTTTGGGACAAGGACATACCTGAGTTTTAAACTGAGCACCATTCCTTTGTACTATTATTCCATACTTAAAGTCTTAGTTCTGCTTTACAGAAGTGAGAATAATACTGATTTTCTTTTTTTTAATTTTTTAAATATTTATTTATTTTTAACAGAGAGGGCACAAGCAGGGGAGGGGCAGAGAGAGAGAGAGGGAGACACAGAGTCTGAAGCAGGCTCCAGGCTTCCAGCTGTCAGCACAGAGCCTGACACGAAGCTTGAATTCAGGAACCTCGAGATCATGACCTGAGCTGAAGTTGGGCGCTCACTGACTGAGCCACCCAGGCACCCCTCCCTTTTCCTTATAAAATTATTGTGATGACTAAATTGAATAATACATTTAATATATGCAGCACTTGGGAGATGTTGAATAACTGTTAGCATCCCTTCCATTCCAGAATTTCATTAAATTTTCCAAATTAATAATTGATGGGGATAAAATAAAACTTATTTAAGTTGGTCTTTGGTAGCATTGGTAAATTCTACATAGGTCTGTTATTCTAAATTGATGTTCTTTCTTTTTAAATTTTTTTTTTTAGGTTTATTTATTTTTGAGAGAGAGTGCAAGTGGGAGAGGGGCAGAGAGAGAGGGAGACACAGAATCTGAAGCAGGCTCCAGGCTCTGAGCTATCAGCACAGAGTCCAATACAGGGCTCAAACTCACAAACTGAGAGATCATGACCTGAGCTGAAGTCAGATGCTTAACCAACTGAGCCACCCAGGTGCCCCTATATTGATTTTCTTTCTTAAAAAATTTTTTTTGGTTATGTTAGTTTTAGATGTACAACATAATGATTTACCTTTTCTGTATGTAATGCTGTGCTCACCACAAGTATAACTACCATCTGTTAGCATAGAAGGCTATTACAATACCATTCACCATATTCTCTCTGCTGTGACTTTTATTCCTGTACTTACACATTTCATAATTGGAAGCCTTTACCTCTTACTCCCCATTATTCATTTTTGTATGTTGCACAGCACAAGCTAAGAACCCAGCCTCTGGGCAAAGATTATTTGAAGTTATAAATCTCTGAATTTGCCTAAAGAAGGGTTACATTTGACTAAGAGAAGATTGATATTAAAAATCTCCATGAGCACTTTAGTTCACATCATTCTAAAGGTAACAAGAAATCTGTCTTGTACAAAAGATAGGCTTTCCAGTAAATATGCCTTATTGTCATCCACTTCCCTAAAATTTGATGTTATTTGACTTGGCTTTTATAGACCCAAACATTGTATCAATGATATTAGGATATTATTAGTCATTCATCCATAATGTGAATTATTTTATTAGAATACTCTTTGGTGGGGGATTTAGGTAATAGGAGTTTCAACTGAAAGTCAGGGCACAGGTGAAACATAACAAATTTTGTAATTTTGTAAATTTTGTAAATACAATGATTTTGTAAATTTTCCTGGCCTAAGAAAGAACCAGATAAATAAGATCCTAATTAACGATTTTTTCAGTTAAGAAAATACACTAACGTTGATCAGGAAAGCTGATTCAGCCTCAAGCAGCTCTAAAGACAGGAATACATCCTTGCTGTACCATTTAGCCCCAACCTTATAGAAGTTTAATGACTTTAAGGGTCCTGTTCTGTGTACATAAGAAAATGGTCCCAAAATCTTTATCTTGTGCTGCATCTTTTAGGCAGATAGTGCTATAAGAACAGTGACCATATATTAAGGAATAAATTTCATTTATATATGTGTGTGTATGTATATATATAAATGTAATATATATATGTGTATATATATATATATTAGGGGATAAGGCTTTACTCTTCATTCAAGATAGGAAATAGAGGAAGGCTTTGAAAATAATGGGGGAAGGACTTTACTCCAATCTCAAGGCAGCAGAGTTTGAGAATTGGGTCTATTGACACATAATGGAGAACTGTCATGAGTTTACTTTCAGCTACCCTAGTATTTTATTAAGATAAAAGCTGTGTGTGTGTGTGTGAAAGAGAGAGAGAGAGAGGGAGGGAGGGAGGGGCAGAGGCAGAGAGAGGATGAGAATGACTATGTGGGTGCATTAAGTCTAATGACTTTGACCAGCTTGAGTAAGAGAGGCATTACATGTGGTGTCTAAATGGAGTCTCTCAGTCAGATGGGGCCCCCCAAATATGGGGCAAAGATTGGGTGGAGCCTGTGGCACAGGAGGCAAAACAGCTCACTTGAAGCAGAACAAAGGAGACAGAAGTTTACTGAATAAACCACAAGGCAGCAGAGGGCAGGACAAAAGAAAGAGGCTGTTCACAAGGAGGCGGTGGGGACTGTTTTTAAAGAGGGAAGGTAGGGAGGTATGGCCTTATAAAATTATTGGGATAATTAAATTGAATAATACATTTAATACATGCAGGAATGGGAATATATTGAATAAATATTAGCATCTCCTCCAGAATTTCATTAAATTTTCCAAATTAATAAGTGATGGGGATAAAATAAAGCTTGGTAGGTAGGCTGTTTACATAGTCTCCAAGTGTTCTCCCCCTAAAAATGTATCTAGTAAATAAATAGGAAAAATCGTAACTGTAGAACGCAGAGTCCTGACAAATATCACTTTAACCAAGCTATCAACATTCACATGCCAGTAATACGTATCAGCCTCATGTACTTCCCAATGTGATGCATTCACTGAGAAGAACTGTATGATTCTTGCCAGAAATACAAAATCTTTCTAAATTGAAGGATATTCTAAAAAATAATACTTTCAAAAGTGTCAGAGACGACAGAAGAAGACTGAGGAAATCACAGATAGGAGATCAAAGAAACCTTAGAACCAAATGCCATGTGAGATCCTGAATTGGATCATGGAACATAACAAAGACAGCAGAGGAAAAATTATGAAATCGGAAGAATTCAGTATATTACTTAAAAGTATCCTACTAAAGTTAATTACTTAGTTTTGACAAATTTTCTGTGGTTAAGTAACAAGTTAATGTAAGGAGTGGTGAGTGATAGATCTTGTTGGTTTATAATCTGTGGTATTTTTAAAACTCTTAATGTGAACCGGAAATTATTACAAAATTAAAAGTTACACTTAGACATGTGTACCTTAAGCTGGTAACGCAGGATGTATTGATTGCAGTCATTAAATTGTTTTCATTTTTTTAAAAGTTTACTTTGAGAGAGACTGCATGTACAAGTGAGAGCAGGGGGAGGAGCAGAGAGAGAGGAAGAGAGAGAATCCCAAGCATACTCCATGTCCCATGTAGAAACCTGATGTGGGCTAGAACCTATGACTGAGAGCCTGACCTGAACCAAAATCAAAAGTCTGACCCTTAACTGACTGAATCATCCAGATGCCCCAAATTGTTTTCTTTACTCATGACCCATTTCACTATCTGGTCCCTTTTTTTCCACTGTGTTTTCCTAGTCTATTTATCTGATATTTTGTAGAATCATCTTTGCTTCACACTGTTAACAGTTATAAATGTACACTGGACCCCTGAAGTTGCAGAGAAGTATTTGATTAACATTATGCCCAAAGGCCATTTAGTTTTTAGAAAGCCTTCAGTTAGTACAAGAAAAAAGTATGCTATGTAATTTTCTTGCTCCTCAGAATCACTGAGTTTCCTGGAAAATGGCAAAGATACAAAACTGTACCTGCTTCAAAGATGATATCTTGAGCATTAATTTATTTTTCATTTTTTACTTCTAAGAAATATTTACATCTTTTGAGGATGGGGGTTCCCTGAAGTGAAGGAACATTAGATGGACATTTCAGAGAAAAATTCAACAACCATTAAGGGCTGGTTGTCGTTATATTAACATAAGAAATATGTTAACATTTTTTGTGTGTGTTAAAAAAAAAAGTGTAACATCTGAGAGATTGATTGTTCTTATTTTAAGCAGGTTAAGCGTCCGACTTTCGCTTAGGTCATGATCTCGCGGTTCGTGGGTTCGGGCCCCGCGTCGGGCTCTGTGCTGACTGCCAGCTCAGAGCCTGGAGCCTGTTTCAGTTTGTGACTCCCTCTCTCTCTGACTCTCCCCTGCTCATGCTGTCTCTCTCTCTCTCTCTTAGAAATAAATAAAAACATTAAAAAAAAAGATGGAAACTGTCAGAGGTCATCTTGCAGACTCAGCTACAGCTCAGCCCGAGGATGCAGTTGGCTCAACGGATGGTAATTGTAAGTGATGACATTGCAGTGACCCTTCCTGGGGTCCCTAATATTTTCATATGTATCTCATTTAGTTCTCATAGCTCTTGTCTGAGTAGCTTAAAAGTGTGAACACATGGGAAATTTCTGAAACCCAGGAATATAGTACCAAGACTGCTATCATTTAGCAGAAAAAAAGGAATTAAAAAAGACAGTTATCATATTGGTGTGAAGAGGTTGAGATGCTACCTGTTTGCTAGGAAAAGAATCTTCTGACTTCTAAGTAATGTTAAAGGAGTGAGTCATGTTTGAGGAGCTTAAGTAAAATGAAGGAACATTAGGAAAATTGAGAGGAAACCTTACTTTTTATACCTTACGTGTTTTGTTGATTTACTTTATTTTCATTCAGCATTGTGTCTTGTCATTTTGCATTTTTGTCACATCCTAGTGGAAAATTCCACATCCTAGTGGAAAGCAACCAGTGTAATTATTGTAAGCCACAAAAACTGCTGTTGGATTTTGAGTATATTGAGTTAGGCTAGGGAGTTTGTTTTATTATGTTGCTGCCCAGCTGAGGTAAAAATTTATGGAATTGTGAGTCTTTCTAATTTTAGCCATTCTAGACTGACAAAGAATGAAATCGGGCCATTTGTAGCAATGTGGATGGAACTCGAGGGTGTTATGCTGAGTGAAATAAGTCCGGCAGAGAAGGGAAGATACCATATGTTTTTACTCATAAGTGGAACAGGAGAAACTTAACAGAGGACCATGGGGGAGGAGAAGGGGAAAAAATAGTTGAGGAGAAGGAGGGAGGCAAACCATGAGAGACTTGCATACTGAGAACAAACTGAGGGCTGATGGGGGTGGGAGAGAGGGGAAGGGGGGTGATGGGCATGGAGGGGAGCATTTGTTGGGATGAGCACTGGGTGTTACATGGAAACTAACTTGACAATAAACTATGAAAAAAATAAATTAAAAAGTTAAAAAATAATAATTTTATCCATTCTAATGAGTATGTAGTGGAATGTCTTTTGGGGTTTAATTTGCATTTCTCCGATGACCAGTGATGTTGAACAAAATTGCATGTGCTTGTCATTTGTGTCTCTTTGTGTGTGAAAGGTTTTATCAAATAGTTTGCCTACTTTTAATGAGTTTATTTTTTATTTTCTTATTGAGGTCTGAGTTCCTTGTTTTTGCTATATGTTCTTTGTCAGAAGATGTACTAGGAATATTTTCTGTTAGGGGTGAATTGCCTTTTAGTTTCTCAGTAGTATCTGTCAGAGAGCAAAGTTTTAAATTTTTATATCTAACTTACTACTTTTTGTGTTTTTAGTTTGTATTTCTTATCAACTCTCCTAGAAATCTTTGCCTACACCAGGGTGGTGAACTTACTTGTTTTGGGAGTTTGTATAATTTTAGCTTTTACATTTAGCTATGTAAATCACTTTGAGTTAATTTTTGATGTTAATGTGGCAGAATTTAAGATTCATTTTTTTTTCTTATTGAAAATGTTGTTACAGCATCTCTGTTGAAAAGGCCATCATTTCTACCACTGAGTTGCTCTTATTTCTTCTGAAAATCAAATAGACATGAATATGTGAGTTCATTTCTGGACCTGTATTTGTTAGCACTGACCCCTTTTCTGACTTTTAGCAAGTCCCAGACAGTATAGATAGAATTTTTCTGAGCAAGTAGTTTAAGACTTCTTGGTCTTTTTATTTATTTAAGAATTAGTTTATGTTTTCTAGGTCCTTTGTATTTCCATATATATTTTAGCATTGGTCTGTCAATTTCTTAAACAACCTAAAAAAAAAAAGCCCTATGTTTTTGGATGGGATTGTGTTGAATATACATACCCATTTGGGGAGACTTTACATAATTAAACTTGCATAATTTCAGATCTTCCTATTTGTGAACATGATGTATTTGTGTGTATACACATTATACATGTGTATATGTGTTCTGTATGTATATAATATATTATGCATATAGGATATAGTATTATATAATATAGTATGTGTATAGTAGCATACTGTTAGAAAACAGTTGAGTAAAATGAACAGAAACTCAGTTTAAAGCAAATTGTCAAGCTATGTCCTCATGTCTTTGACACTGCATAATTTTTTAAATGTTGCTTTAAGATTGACTATGCCAGTGAAAAAATCTATTCAAAAAAGAAGAAAGGGTTGGGTAAAATTGGTTTATTAATAGAGATTAGGCTTGAAAAGAACTAAGGAGCAAGGAAGATGGGAATTCTTAGAGAACATCCCTATTTCTTTTGTCACATACTGATTTACTCGAAGTCTTTTTGAAGGATTTTTATTTTTCTCTTTCCACATCTTTTTTGTTGCTTTGTGACATGTGAAATACGTAGCCCTTTTCAATCTATTTAAATAGAGCTTCCAGATCCATACTGTGTTTAACCTTCAGCTGCTCCATCCAGTCTAAAGCTGATCTTTTATTTCCATAATCACAATCTACATTACCACATTATTATGGAATATGACTTATATGGCTTGGAGATATGTGCTCATCATTCATATTAATTTGGTGATACCATTATATCTTTTCACTTAAGCAAGTTTGCTGTATGTTGTCATATACATATATTTAATTGTAATGATGGAAACAAGAGTTAGATAGGTCTTTCTAGTCTTGTCATAGATTTTCATTTCTCCCCGTGATAGACCTGTCTTATGTCAATACTGGTCAGTTAGAAGTGGCTGTCTAGGGTGCTGAGAAGCTACATCTCATCTTTATGATTAAAAAGTGGCATAATCTGATAGGGATGTCTGTCAGGGGCTTGGTTAGCAGTTGCTAATGTGTCAAACCTGCCTTATATTACTTGCCCCAAATGGCCTATAACTTTGGTTGTTCTCTCATTATAAACATGGTTCAAAAAGCAATTATAATATTATTCCCTTCTAGGTTGAACATTCATAATATTCTTAGAATATATAACAGTGTTGTAGTCACTAATTATGGTTTCATGTGAGTATGTTTTAGTCTTTGCATTTCCATTTAAAACCAAGTCGATAAATAGATATATTATAGCTTGTAATAGATAGGAAAATAAAAGGATCGGTCTTTCATCACAGATGGTTTGTAAAGCCCTGGGCCAAAGAGCTTTGATTAACTTAAATGGCATCCCACATTTGGAAAAGGATTATAATTTGAATATGAAATCCTTGAAACAGGATCCTTAGTCATCCCCAATTATTTCATGTTAAATTTTTGATGTTATATGGAAATCATTGTTAGGGACTTGCTTTTCCCCTTACCCTATGGACACCCACACTGTTTCAGGTCTCATTAATGATGACTTTGGATGTGTTTTGCTGTTTTCATGCATCGATACCTCAGTTAGTTTAAATCTTGACTACAGATTTTAAATGCACTGTTAAAAGAAAATAGTCCTAAAGCAAAGGCTTTTCTCATTAATGCTCACACACAAGTTTTTAGTGGACTGCTGGATTCTAGCTATAAAGTCATTATTACATTATTTAAGAATTAAAAATAAAACTACAATAGAGCTCTTTCATGGCCACAGTTTAGTTTATAGTTCATATTTGCCTGGTTAAAAAACATGTTACCTCTCTGAATAATTTTTCTGACAAGTGAATTATATGATAAAGAAGCTTATGAACAACTTTCAAGTGCTTTAGTATATCTGATTATTAGTGACCACTAGTTTCATACCGTATACATTATTTTATCTTTATGTTAACATAAAAATTAAATATATATAAATATCACTGAGGGATTGCATTATTTCACTTTGTTAATATGCAAGATAGCTTGGAATTAAACATTTGATGATTTTCTTCACTCTAAGTAAAACGTTGCTATCATTTGCTGTTCAAATAAGTAAGGATAAAAGGTATACTGCATGGGGCCTTACTGTCACTCTATATAAAATTTACCAACTGCTGTATAGAAACTACCCTTTATTTATGAACCAATTTTATTAGGAGCAGTGTACTTTAAATCATGAAGTGGTTTTAGGTGATAGTGTCATTAAATTTTCAATTTTCTAGGTTTCTCACTAAAATAGGAAAAAAATTCTGTCAAAAATTTTGATTCATTTCAAATCTCAGCTGGAAGAAAGCTGGGCAAGTTGGTCTGCATATTGTTACTCTTTTTTAAAATTTTATTTAGTGTGATTCAGCTTATTCCAGTATGATTTCTTTTTCTCTTGAGTAATATCTAATTTTAGCCACATTTTCTCTTTTAGCTCACTGAACTAAGACCTATTTATCAGTGTTTTTTTTAGATCTTCTCTTGTTTTTATTGAATTTTCAGCTAACATGGATTCCATTTGTTTCTCAATTATTAACATATTAGTCTACTTTTACAACCCAGTACTTTTCATATTAATACTTTAAGTTCCATGAGTGCTTTTAATTCTTTAAATCTTCTCAAGATTGACTCTCTATTTTGAAGTTTAAAGCTCTGTGCTACAAATCTTTCTAGAATTGAACATCAGTTCCGTATTATTGTTAGAACTTTATGACAGTGTATTTATTACCAAATGTATTTTTCTAGTTTTTTAAACATTTATTTATTCAAAAAACTTGTATTGCTTATCTTTTGTATCCCATTCACTGTTTTTGTACACTGAGGGTTTAACATGTACATGTTAGTGTCTGTCTCCTCTCATTATATACTTGTAGTCTCTATGCCAAACAAGTACTTGGCCATGGTCTCTGCAGTGTTGGGTAAGTAATGAAGCAGGAGGAGGACCACAGCTGGCTTGTTTTGCGATGATGGTTCAAACGCCAGTGACGGTTAATGTTGCTTGGGAAGTGGTGGCAGAAAGAATGAATTTTCTTTTGTTTGGCCTTTAGACGACTACGACATGCCCGTATTCGCTCATGGTATTTCATTGACTTTCAGCTCTGAAATTAAGTTATAATATTAAAGTAGAAAAAGAGAAAAACTAAAAGAGTCCCTAGTTTTGCTTATATTGGAGGAAAAACTTTGCTTTCTTTGGAAGAGTGTATATTTTCTCCTCATGCTATATGGTAACATAAGAAATATTTTCACAGTCTAAACTACTTAGTATGGGAATTGTACTTTCTTCAGTCATATTACTAACAGAAACAGTGAGATAAGTCTCCATACAGAGTTTATAAGGAGTGCTCTCAGTAACACGATCTGTTAGGAACTAAGAAAAGAGGGACTGGGCAGAGAAGTTGGTTGCATTTGCAGCTAATTTTAAGGATAGCTCTGGGTCTTGGATGGCTGCTCAGAAGTATGGTAAATTGAGGTAATAGGGGTCACAGGATATATGCTCTTCTTAGGAAGGAGACCCAACCTTTTGTGAGGCAGCTCCCTTAAGCAGAAAGCTCCTTCTGGGGAGAGACTCAGTTCTGTGCTATCACCAAACCAGGAGGTAGAGGAATGAGTTCATCAATCCAAGATGGTATTACAGACTGAACACCATAATATCCACCACATCTGTCTTCTTTGTTTAAGATCTGTTTCCAGTATATAGAACAATGACGGAGGACTTAGAAATGTTCTTTGGTACATGTACCTTCTTCTAAGAAAAGTGCTGAAATATGTCCTGAATGAATTTCGTTTGCAACTTCACCTGCCCCCATGCCTTTGGCCCTTCTTCCTCCCCTATTTGCTTTTCTCTTAACTGCGAAAGTAATGAAGTAGATCACTGATGGGAAAATGACACTGTACTACAATACTGGTTTTTTAGTACAAAAATTACTTAGGGGTATGTGTGTGTGTATGTGTGTGTGTGTGTGTGTGTGTAATTAAGAACTTGTGATAGGAATTTATCACAACTCAAGTGATAAACATTATCTTGCTCTTAACTATACAGAATTTTCTGGGATCTTATAGTAAAAACTAATTAAAAATCATGTTGCCTGAAGTATCCAAATTGAAGCAGAATCTAACCAGCAGAATCAGTGCAGTTTTGCTTCACTTCTCACTAAATTACTCTCCAAGTTACAAACCAAAAGAACTAATAATTTTGATAGCAAAACAAACAGAAAACTTAATACCAAATTCTGGTAAAAGTTGATTATTATTATTATTATTATGAATAAGTGGAAGTAATTAAGTAAAATCTCCCCAGACTCACAATGTGAGTCTGAAACAAAATACCTGAAGAAAACCAAGGAGAGTCTTTCTCATTGTTTCCTCCAAAAATTTGTACCTCATTTCACAGACATAGAGCAACAAATAATACCGAGAACTTGTCACTTACCCCTCTGTAACTATTGAGACTACATCATGATGCAAATAGAATTCTTGATGTTTTTCTTCTAGATTCTTCATTTCTTTCTTTCTGTGTCTGAGCAGAGACTACCACACTCAGGGAACAGCTTAAAAAGAAACAAAAAGGCTTTTAGATAAAGCTGGAGAAGGTGGCAGGCCCAATAATGGTATAGATATTTTCTAATACCTAATATCAAGAAGGGATAAGGTTATTAGATCTTAGATAACAGGAAAGTGGGCCAACATTCTTTCTGGGATTTGAATAAGGAGAGAGAATAATAAAGCATGCTCACCAAATTTGTGCTGAACAGTAAAAAGGGAGAATGATGTCTGAAAACTAAAAAAAAAAATGTATACTTTTATCATAAATATCTAAGTAAAAAAAGTGATTTGATACTCTCAATAGAGTACAATAAAACTTGCCCTCTTAGGTAGAGATGATAATGTATAAGTGTGTATATAGGAGGACAAGAAGTGAGAATAAGAAAAGGACACAGAGTCCAGAGAAAAGAAACAAATCCACTGCTAGCAGTAAAATACACCCTGGAACAAGTTAAAAGTAGAATTGAATGTGCCAGAAGTGAACTTGTAGAAGGAATATAAAACAAAACAACAGGGAAGAGAAGCTATCCCAAACTTTAAAGGAATAACAATGGACACGAGAAATGATTGGCATTTGAGACAAAGAAAAGAAAGATATTATGTGGATAAAAGGAATTATTTATATAATGAATGAAAACAAATATTGAATGCAGATATACTTCCAGGAAACAGGAGCCTTGGTAAAGTTAAGCTTTGAGCCAGGAACTCAAAGAATCACTCCTGGGGAATAAAAATGAGCAAGATGGGGAATAAAAATGAGCAAGAAATAGATGGTCTATCATTAAAACTAAAGCTCAGCTAGTTTCCTTAATTTCTGGTCCCTAGATTCCAGAAAGAAAGGAAGTGTCCTCTGAAGAGAAAGATATTGTCATCCATATTACAAATATTTTGGTCTTACTTTGGGTTAATTTTTAGGTTTTTAGGTAACAGTTGTAATGGGAAAAATCTTTCCCCTTTTGTTATTTGTATTATATTTATTGAAGTGTTCATTAAAAACAATTACTAATTTTATTCACTATACTATCAATTATTAATTTTATTTGCTACCCTATTATACTGCTTCCATTCGTATATATATAATTTATTTTTATTATGCTTATTGAATAATTCAATTAAAACAATATTAATTTTATTTGCAATACTACCCTGGGGATGAGCTCTCAAGAGATACAGCTGGGGTAGATACAGAGTGCTATCAGCATACAAGTGATATAACTTGAGGAGTACATTTTCCACAGGAAAAAAAACACCAAGTAAGAGAAAGGCTGAGATAGTCTCTCCCAAAGAGTGATGCTTCCTGAGTCACAAAAGTATTATCTACATTGACAGTAGGGGAAATCTAAACTGCCTTTTTTTAGAATAACCATCAAAGCCAGTTTGCTAATTCAACTTATCATTTGTGTTGAACAGTCTACCCCAATTTTATCTGATGTGAAGAGGCCAAAAAATAAGTATGTTTCTTAATGAAAAGATTTTAATTTTCAGAGTAATTCCCTGCTGAGGAGCACATCTATTCTTTTGAAATTTGATATTGCTTGACTGAATATGACTGCTGTTTTCTTATTTTCTAGATTTAAAATGGCTTATTGTAAACTTTAGAAGCCATAATAAACTTGCTATATTGGTGCTACCTCTTTCATTACTTGTGGGGAAAATCTATTAATTTCATCATTCCAACTCACTTGTATTAAACCTTCTTCCCATGATGTGCTCTATATAATCAAAAAGCCAGTGATGCCAAAACAGTTAAGTCAAAGAAATGAGAGAAAAGTGGAAAATATAATTCAAAACCTCATTCTTACAGTGTACTATCACTTTACGTCTAAAGGTACATTACCCACTAGGGCCTGCTTTTGTAGAAGCAGTTGTATGCTTTATGCTTGCTATTTGGTCATTAAAACTTCTGTTTAAGTACTTAGGGTTCTGTTGGGACCTGTATTTGTCTCTCTTGCTTCCTTTAACTTCTTTCATTTTCCATGAGACAATACTATAGAATGGAAGCAACCGTCCCAATTGCCTTTGGGGGCTCATTCCCAAAGATTTCTTCCTTGAGCAAGGAAGCCATTGCAGATGTCATTCACCCCAGGGACTTGTGCCTTGACGGACTAATGTCAGAAGTGAAATTAGGTGCCAGGATTAAGTGCGGTGAACTCCAGTAGTACCAGATCAATAAACATCACAGCATGCTTTGAGGTATATTTTTTTTTCTTTTATTCAAGATGGAGAAGTCCAAAATTAGTTCCAGAAACCCTAAATTTAAAATCAATTTTTTCTGTGACTATTATAATATTTTTTCATGTGTTACACTAATTATTCCATGTCAAAACACCAAAGTCAATCAATTCCCTTATAATACTCCTTTGTAATACAACTAATCATTCACTTATTACATATTTGCAACCATTACTGTAATTCTTAAACTTGGAAGGAAAATAACCCAAGCTTTATCAATTCGTTGAAAGTAATTTATTTGGCAATAAAATTGAGTATATAAATATGAAAATATTACTCCAGTGCAGCCAATATCCAGTTTCTTTTTACTCTAGTAGCTACCTTTATGTTATTTTTTATCTTTAGACCTCTTTATCATGCCCTTTTAAACATCACCCTTATATAAAATTTGTGGAAAATATTTAAGCTAGGTTTAAAACAGTCAACATGACTAATATAATAGTTGATGCATTAAAAGTAAAAGATACAACAGTGGCAGACTGGTGGTTCGGGCACTGAATTATTGAAGACTGTTAATGTTTTGGGATTTCATCTCTGGGTATTTGGTCTTATCTCTGTCCAGGCATCAAAGTTTGCAAGCTTTCTAGGCCACATGGTACAACAAAGAATTTTAGAGGGGGAAAATACAACAACAATAGCAGACACAAGCTTTTTGTTTTATTCTTATTTGTTAATTTAATTAGAAGAATACAAATTCCAAAGTATTAAATATCATTTTAATTCACCCAATAGATACAGATTGCCATTTTCTTTTTTAATCTCAAGAGGCTGGTTAGGTTAGGTTAGAATATGTAAGAAAAACTAAAGTATTCATGATAATCTCTGTTCTTTTTAAATTGTTATTTGTAGCATACAAAATAAGATAATGTTTAAATGAGTTTTGGAGTTTCATCTTAAGACTTTACATGGTGTTTTCAAATTAATGAAAGTTAAATATAAGCAATAGCTAAGTGAATTGAATCTAGCTTTTTTAGATCACTTGCTCCCTACTCTAGAAAAAGATTACTGAGGAGTCAGATGACCACAATTTTGCTTCCAACTTAGCTTCTGAACTAATCACTTCTTAATCAAGTATGTTTCAAAATATTATGCAGAGAGATATTACATCTCCCTAAAATTTTGTAAAAATATGCTGTGATGCAAATATTAGAAAGTCAAGGATTTGTTCAATATCTTATTTTTAAATATTTTTTATTGCAGTATAGTATGGATGGCTTTTTAAAATGAAACCAGTATGGTTTGTTTAAATATAAAATTTACTTTCAATAATCAAGTGACTTTTATAAGGCAGGATTTAAAATTCTGTATTTGTCATCTATTGAGGTGAGCCTTTAAGTAAATTTCTTTGATAAATAGAATTATGATTTTCTGTATCATTTATATGTTAAGGAACCATAAATGCAAAGACAAAATGGTCAATTTTATTAAAACTTTGAGGTTCTGAAGATGAAGTAATATAAAAATAGAATCTGACACTATTGGCATAAATTTTCAGTGCTAATTAAGTTGTGGTCTGTTGGTTCCCATATGGTTTGCTGGGCTGCCATGATCACTGTTCAGTTATCTCCAGGGCTTTAAAAGAGGCATGAAAATAAGTGGAAGCCCATGTGTCCATGGTCTAATTAGAATTGGGCAGTTAGCCTAAGCAAGAATTAAGTACTTTACTTCTGCAGTTTTATTTTCCCTATGTCAAATTATTCTTAATCTCTGTTTTGAGCGAAACATCAAATGTTCCTTCTTCAAGCAAACATCTTTGCTTATTGGTCAAGCTAATTAAACTCAAGAAATACTGATAAGGATCTATTATGTATAATGTACTATGCAAGGTAATGGTGAAATAACTAATATGATCCCTGCTCTCAGGAGGCCCTAATAACATAGGAAGTATAGGCATACATACAAATAATTATTATAGATATATGTTAAATCATAGTTGTTTGAAAAAGGGGAAAAATCATGTTTTCCTAGGCAAATGAAGTAATACATGGAAAGATTTAAATAAAAATATAATTCTTTATCCACTCATCGTCTCTTGGGTGATAGGCAAATTGTTAGTCATTGCTAATATGCTGTCAATATTTTGCAGAAGTAAAAATGTCTTGGAAAATGATTGGAAAACAAATAAGAGCAAACTCCTAATTATTATTTGAGGGTCAAGTAGGAATGCTATGTTTTCAATATTTTTTAATAGTATATCCTGTAACCAACATATCAAAAGTAACTGTTTTAGAAATGCAACATAATAGATAATATCACATGAGACTCAGACAAAATATAACATTGGTAATCACTAATATTTAAATTATAAGGTATTTACAATGCGATGTATTTGTTTTAAAATGCTCACTTTTGAAAAGATGCTACTCTTATGCAGTATATAGTCATTCTTTGTAGTATCATACTAATAACTTTTGGGGCTACTTTGGAGCTATTTTGATGCTCTCAAAGATGTGTTCTCTTTTGCTTATTAATTGATTTTTAAGCCTTGTATATTCATAGTTATTTTTTTCAACAAATCTGAAAATAAATGAGAAGTATGAATGTGTTTTAATAACTGATTTGTTTTAATATGTTTTATCTTGTATTTACGTTTTTGCTTTATAAATGTTGGCATATAATTCTACATAAAATCAAAACAGTAAAATGATGGTATGGTATGTTCCCATGCTCTGCTAAAGCTAATGATAAAATAACTCTTCCTCCACAGTCTGCCTCCTTTTGTATATATCCACATTTAGTCAATTGTATTGCTTCTTAGAATTTACCCATTTACTCTTTTACATACTGTATATTACAATTTTTGTAGCCTTTAAAATATGTATCTTTTGATGTATTTTGACTAAGTACAAAACACACAACTAATACACTTAGAATATCTTCTTTTTACACCCTTTTAACGTTTTCTAATTCCATAAGTTCTATAACATTTTTGTCATTTAATTGTAATATAATTGTAATACACATTTGTTTCAGTTGTATTATGAAACAATTGTAACATTGTAATACACATTTGTTTCAGCTGTATTATGAGAACATCATACTATTAAATATATTTGAAATTTACCAATATTCCTACCTGTTTTGTTTTCCTGGTTACCTCCTAGTTGACTCAAATTGTTCGGGAAAAGTTAATGGGGAACATTATTTCCAAAGCTTTACATAGTTAAAACTCTTGAATGTTGCCTGGGTGCAAACACTTGGTCATACTTGGTTTCAGTTAGGAATTTGTGGAAATTGTTACACTGTTTTTAGATATTAATGTTTGATATGACCCTGTCTGAGACTCTCTTCAAAATTTTTCCCTTATTGTTTGATCTTTCATGTAGCTGTACAAAAAGTTTTTTTTTTTTTAATTTTAATTACTGAAAATCTTAGGACATATTTGTATGTTGCCCATTTTGGCCACTTTTTCCCAAGCATTAAATTTTTCTACCAAAGTTTATATTTAAATCTACTTGTATTTTAAGACTTTATTTGCTTGTAGATCTGTAAACATTAATTGTGTTCTATTATTTATTTTCTAATACAGGAATTTCCTGTTTGCATGTTCTTTTATTTTTTTTCTGTCAGGTTCATTATAATTTTGTTTCAATTTCTGTGGTTTTAATTTCAATGTCATATCTTTCCTCACTTTGCATTTTATCTCTGTCTTCTCACCATCTCTTTCTACACTTCTCAATATTTTTGATTCATGAAAGTACTCTCTTTATTCAGTTTTGTAAATTCATCGGGAAGTTTCTGGACAAAATTTCCATGTATTCATTGTATTCTGAATGCGAGGTTTTTGTTTGTTTTTGGAAACATGTGTAATTAGTTAAGATGAAGTAGTAAAAAATTAGGGTGGGTCCTAAATCCAGTGACTGATGCCCTTAAAGGAAGGCCATGTAAAGACACAGACACACTGGGAAAATGCATGTGATAGTGGAGGCAAGTAGGGGTGATGAAGCTATAAGCCAGGGAATGTAAAAGATTGTTACTATTGGGATGAAAGTTTTTCCTCTGCCCTTCAAGATGATTTTGGCTAGTCTAAGAATTAAATTGATATCATACTGATTAACAGAAGAAAATCAGATCTAACACATACTATTATCCAGATAATTGTGAATGTAAATAAATATAAGAGATTCCAAAGGCAGTCGGCAAAATGAGGTATATCTGATGACCTTCTGGACTAAGGAGAAGGGGTTAGGAGTCTGGAACTTGAAAGGAAATGAAAACAATTTATAGAAGGATGGAAAAGAGTAAATGTTTGGTAAACAAATGTTTGTTTACATTGTTTCATACAGAAACAATGCGACATAGAGAGGAATTTTAACAGAGATTTTGCTAAGTTTCTCCCTATTAGACCTAGTTCATACTACTTTTTATGGTCATAGCTCCCTTCCTGGGACGGGTCCTCTATCTAAATCCATCTAGGCAGTTGGGGGGAGGTCAACGGTTCTTCCTGAGCCTTCTGTTTCTTAAAAATATTCAACCTAATATAATCCACTTGCCAAAGAAACACATTTTGGGGTGCCAAATTTTGCTCATCTACACTGGCAACCACTGGAAGTCAGAAGCAAGGAAGGATCCGCTTTTAAACCTTCAGAGAGAACATGACACTACTGACCACTGGTACTTGTACTTCTAGACTCCAGATCTGTGAGAGAATCAGTTTATGTTCTATTGAGTTAAGCACTTTCTGATAAATTGTTAAGACAGACCTAGGAAGCTAACATGTTTGGTGAATTTTTTGTGGTGAATTTTTTCATCTGGCGCTGTTGTCTTTTTCTCCTTGCAGTATCTTTGTGTACTTGCTATAGGCTCTGTACTGAATCTGTCCTTTAAAGAAGTAGCTTTTCTCTTTATCTTTTTGTAAGTTATGAAGGACCAGGGGAATTTTCCAGCCAAACAAAATTTTGCTAATGACCTGGGATTGTGTATATATGTTTATCTGTACCTTGAGCCAATGAAAATGTGCAACTGTAGTTTTGCCTACAGTGAAAGATTTCCTTTCTTTCCTGATGCCATGGGGCAATAGTGATGCTTTCGGATATGATTTACATATGTATTCCCATTTTCAACCTTTGAATCTCGCTTAGTGCCAATGTAAATTTAGGGTTTTGCACCATGGTTTGATTTGTGTCTTTTCACTTATTTGTGTCTTTTTACTTACTCTGTGCTTCACTGTTATCCAAGCCAGTAGTTACATTTTTGTATATTATTTTTTTCATGGTCTATGGGGTGAGTTTTTGAAAGATAAAAGGAGCTGCCAATATTGTACCACCATTTTCACATAGGAAGTTCTTTAATTATGTGATGGAAGTTCCTCTGATGGTTGCCCTAGTTGAATTTGATTCAAATTATCCTAGTTGGGAAACAATTTATATAGTGAGTTGAGCATAGGAATTCCAGAATCTTGTTGCCCAGATGTGAATCCCAGCTCTATTTCTTTTGGATTTTTGGGAAAGTTATGTAATTTTTCCTTTCCATACTCATCTATGATATTACAGTAGTAAATAGTAGTCACTTAAACCTGTCAAGACCACAAAGTGAATCATCTCTGTAAAGTACATCAAGATCAGAGTCTAGCTTATGGTAGGTGATATCCACCATTATTATTTCCCAGCACACATAATACTATATTGTAATATTTCTAAAAAGAAATTCATTCAACTCTATAGACCTGCATACACTCCTTTGAAATTTCACTTCTGTTTAACATAAAAAATGATTGCTGTATTGTAGGTGACATTAAGAGAAGTCAGCCCCTAAATTTATTTTTTGTTTATCATCATTAATGAAAGGGCCTTAGTCTCAAATTGGATCCATTTGCAGAAATAAAAAATTAAGATTAGTCTGTGGATATGTTAATTTTAAATTGCTTTAGTTTATCTCTAAGTTTCATGCAACAAGTGTTTCTAATTCTTCTAATTACTGTTTATGTTGAAAGTTTCTTCATTATTAAAAGATTGTGGTGTTAGATTTGTATTCACATGATGAGTTTTTCACTAAAATTTTAGTCATAAGTAAAGGAAAATATCGTTTAGCTTACCATCTAGCATAATTTTAATTCTTAACCAGACTTTTTCTTTTTTTCTTTTTTTTTACAGTATCACATCTTTAAAGTTTTGAGTATTTGTTAACATAATTTTCTGTAATACTTTGTTGTTAATGTTCACATATCGGTTTGCTTAGAATAGGCAACAGAACTTTTCTCTGGAACAAAACTAAAATTTGTACAAAAAATGGTTATAATGGTTATAATTTGTCTGCACACAGTAAAATATACCAGTTTTAATATATTAAGATTACTTGTTTGTCAATCCTTTGTTCATTCATAATGCTATTTGGATCCTTACAATTATTTTAGTCTTTCCCTTAAAGAGACACCCTGAGGGGCACCTGGGTCGCTCAATTGGTTAAGCGTCTGACTTCAGCTCAGGTCATGATCTTACAGTTGGTGGGTTCAAGCCCTGCATTGGGCTCTGTGCTGACAGCTAGCTCAGAGCCTGGAGCCTGTCTTCAGATTCTGTGTCTGTCTCTCTATGACTCTCCCCTGCTCATACTGTCTCTGTTTCTCAAAAATAAAAAAACATTAAAGTTTTTTTTAAAGAAGAGACACCCTGAAATTAGAGAAAAGGGAGAACTAAAATTTGGTAAGTCAAATAGTCTATGTTTTATAACTTCCTGGAGTACAACAAAACATTGTGAAAAGGCTAAAATAGTGAGTACTCAGTTGTTCCTGCACTTGCAGAGAAGGTATTTTAGAATGTTGAGTCAAGAGCCATTTTTTCTCATATGCCCATGCACCTCCTGTACCCATGCACCTAAGCACTATTGGCAGATATTTTTCAGAATCACCAAGCCATTCAACAATATGTAATTAATTGAAAAAATCCTGGAAAACATTTTCAATTTTGGAAATGTGCTGGGAGAATAGTCACCTATGTAACTTCATTTCTTACTACCACTCAAGGATGCTTTTCTTTGGATACTTTACATGGCATTTTTAAAAATCCAGTGTTTTCCTGGTAAAGTTGGCTCATCTCATTATCTGAGCTCAATTATTCTGATTCTTTAGGCATTTTTTAGCATGCAATTTTGATATTAAGCCCAAATTTTCTTGGTCCTAGATGAAAACAACCAAACAAACTACTACTGAATGTCTTAGAAGGAAAAGTGGACTGTTGTGTTGAGATTAGGGTTCCTCATAGAAAAGGAAAGTTGAATAATACCAGGAAGTTTTATCTGTCTGTCTCTATAATTCACCCCATGGAGAGTATCAAATCAAGGCACATTAGCCTTTCAGGGAGGGGCAGAGAGAGGGAAAGAGAGAGGAAGACAGACTCTGAAGCAGGCTCCAGGCTCTGAGCTGTCAGCACACAGCCCAAATGGGGCTCGAACTCACAAACTGTGAAATCATGACCTGAGCTGAAGTTGAATGCTTAACCCACTGAACCACCCAGGATGCCCTGATAATACGGTTTTGACTCCACTCACCTAACGGATGTACATTTGACTTTATGAAAACTAGTTTAAATTTTGATGATTTCAATCTATCCTAACATGATTAGAGAATCTTTGTAATGATGATTGAATAATATTATGCATTGATGCTAATATTGTAGAAATGTGAGTAGTCTGGAATATGGTATGGAGGTTTCTTAAAAAAAATTAAAAATAAAATTACCCTATGACCCACCAATTGCACTACTAGATATTTATCCAGAGGATACAAAGTGCTAATTTCAAGGGCACATTTACCTTAGTGTCTATAGCAGTGCTATCAACAATAGCCAAAGTATGGAAAGATCTCAAATGTCCATTAACTGGTGAATGGATATAGAAGATGTGGTGTGTGTGTGTGTGTATGTAATATATATATATATATAATGGAATACTACTCAGTGATAAAAAATAATGAAATCTTGCCATTTGCAAAAAGGTGGATGGAACTAGACTGTGTTATGCTAAACTAAAAAAGTCAGTCTGAGAAAGACAAATACCCTATGATTTCGCTTGTGTGGAAGTTAAGAAACAAAACAGATGAAGATTGGGGAAGGGAAGGAAAAATAAGATAAAAACAGAGGGGGAGCAAAATGTAAGACTCTTAAATACAGAGGATANGAGAAAGACAAATACCCTATGATTTCGCTTGTGTGGAAGTTAAGAAACAAAACAGATGAAGATTGGGGAAGGGAAGGAAAAATAAGATAAAAACAGGGGGAGCAAAATGTAAGACTCTTAAATACAGAGGATGAACTGAGGGTTGCTAGAGGGGAGGTGGGTGGGGGGATGGGCTAAATGGGTGATGGGCATTAAGGAGGACACTTGGGATGAGCATTGGGGATCATATGTAAGGGATGAATCAGTGGGTTCTACTCCTGCAATCAGTAGTACACTGTGTGTTAACTAACTTGAATTTAAATAAATAAATGAAAAAAAAAAAAAGATGTGGACACTCCTAACATTTTAACAGACAGCTCATAAATCATTGTTAATTTTAGGAGAAAACACATTATTTTATTGATTCTCTTTATTTATAACTTGTAAACCATGCATATCCATATGTAAGTGGTTATGCAGTAGTAAGTCTTTAAATCTTCTAATTAACTGATTTAATTCCATATTTTTAGGAGAATGTCTTGGAACTTTTTATAGTTCACTGATGAGAGAACGAATTATTATAAACATTCCCTTGAAAAGTCATAAAAATCTGCAAGAAAATCTGGAGGCAAATATCGTACCTGGTTTTAACTTTGTCTTGTATTTCTTGTGGCCTTTTTATTCACTGAAATCTGTGATCTAATTTATCTCTATATCATTGTTTTTCATTGCTGTTTAACTTCCTTAAATTGTTCTTGAAAGTAAATGACAATATATGACCAAAGGATACTCTTGACAAATTTATGTATTTATAGAACATTCTGTTTAAAATTTTCTTCTGTTAACTATTCTCAACACTTCCTACATATTTATCATTCTCAAACTTATAATAATGAAGTGTTAATTTATATATGCTAATGTAACTGATAGCAAATCTTTTTTGTGACCTACTTAAATTGAATTTTAGTCTCAAAATGAAACACATGAAGTTATATAAAGAAAAATGATGAATGCTTGAGTGAATGATGTTTACGCCGTGAAAAATGAGCACTATCAAAGACACCCCAAATACTATAGCTTATGTACATAAAGAGAGAAGTTTAGTTCTTTCTCATATAGACCTGGCACAGATTTCCAACATTTCTTGATAATAGATTCTGAAGAAATGTTGTCATCATTTAACTCACTGGTTCTTTTGGGGTTATCTTTTTGAAGATATGTTTAAATATATATTTATTTGAGAGAAAGACAGAGACTGAGAGAGAAGGGGGCAGAGAGAGAGACAGAATCCCAGGCAGGCCCCACATTGTCAGGATAGAACATGATGTGGGGATCAAACTCACAAACCGTGAGATTATGGCCTGAGCTGAAATCAAGAATCAGATGCTCAATCAACTGAGCCAGCCATGTGCCCCTTTTTGGGTAATCTTTTTTAGGTAGTTACTGGTCAGCTCCAAGTTTACCTTTAGAATCAGCAATTGTCATTGAAAAGAAAATGCCTTTTTTTTTTTTGACATTTTTAATCAGTTTAGCATTGGGTCTTACTGGTGGTTTTTTGGTAATGATGATATAACTTATTTTATATTGATTTCTGTCTCTCTGTACTTTGCTTCCTTGCTATTTCCATTTTCTGGTTTTGATATAGGGACTCATTTTGGTCTTACGTTATTTTTTTCTCCAGCTTTATTGAGCTATAAACATATTTTGGTGGAACATCTGTTTTATCTGTTGTAATTATATTCATTATTATTCTCCTTTGGTTTCCATTTATATGGAATATCTTTTTCCATTCTTTGGCTTTGAGCCTATGCATGTCCTTAAAGCTAAAGTGAATTCTCTGTAGGCAGCAAACTGTTGGGTTTTTTTTTTTTTTCTTTTTCCATCCCTTTCACCGGTCTGTTTCTTTTGATTAGAGTATTTAATTCATTTACATTTAAAGTCATTATTGCTATGTAAAGGCTACTGTTGCCATTTTAATTGTTTTCTGACTATTTTGTAGTTCCTTTCTTCCACTCTTGCTGCCTTCCTTTGTGATTTATGTTGTTGTATGATTTTATTCCTTCATTTTTATATTTTGTGTATCTGTTAAACATTTTTCTTTGTGGTTATTCTGACGTTTACATGAACTACACTTCTACATCTATTTTAAGCTTATAACAATTTATCTTTAATTTATCAAAAAATTCTATATTTAAAATTTTTTTTTAATGTTTTTATTTATTTCTGAGAGAGAGAGACAGTGTGAGCAGGAGAGGGTCATAGAGAGAGGGAGACACAGAATCCGAAGCAGGCTCCAGGCTCTGAGCTGTCAGCACAGAGCCTGATGCAGGGCTCAAACCCACGAACCATGAGAACATGACCTGAGCTGAATTTGGACACTTAACTGACTAAGCCACCCAGGCACCCCCAAAAATTCTACATTTTTATTTCTCTTACCCTCAAACCTTTGTTTTTCATGTCACATTTTACATATTGTTTTATTGCATATGCATTAACAAATAATTATAGCATAGTTTTTTAATACTTTTTTATTTTAGCTCTTTTTTTCTAGTGTTAAAAGTAATTTACCTATTGCTATTAGAATAAATATTGTGGATTTGTTTCCCTTAACCAGTGAATTTTATGTTTTTGTGTGGCTACTTAGAATCCTTGAAATTTAATTTGAAGAATTCTCTTTAGCATTTTTTCTGGTAGGGTCCAGTGATGATGAACTCCTCAGCCTTTGTTTGTCTTGGAATATCTTTGTCTCTGTTTCATTTCTGAAGTTATTTTTGTTGGATATAATGTTCTTGAATGGCATTTTTTCTTCTTTCAGCACTTTAAATATGGCAAACCACTCCTCCATCTTGACAGTGTCATTTTTCCTGATTTTTTTGATCCATGTGGCCTTGTTTTGGAGACTGCATTTGAAGAAGCAGATATTTCTTTTCTCTCTCTCTCTCTTCTTTTTAAANTAGAAATAAAAAAAAAAAAACTTTGAATACTTGTTTACTTTTGAGACAGAGAGAGAGACAGAGTGGGAATGGGGGAGGGGCAGAGAGAGAGGAAGATACAGAATCCAAAGCAGGCTCCAGGCTCTGAGTTGTCAGCACAGAGCCTGAAGTGGGACTCAAACCCACTAACCAGGAATTCATGGTCTGAGCTCAACTAGGATGCTTAATTAACTGAGCCACCCAGGTGTCCCTCTTTTTCTCTTTATAGACTGTTTTTGTCAAGTAAAGACATTCTCCTGTTGGTTCCCCAGACTGGTGGGATTACCCATAGACTTGTAGTGGAGCTAGATTGGAGCCAGGTCACATGGTGTTGCTGGGTTTACTATAGATTCCATGGTTGATAAGCCTATTAGCAGGGCCTCAGGCAGACTTAGATCCTATGTGGTCCCTAGTTGGATGGTAGTGCCTCTAAAAACTTGTTCAGTAGGGTTTGGCACTAGGCACATGTCTTTAGGGCCCACTTTTGGGTCCAGGGACATGCGTACATAGATGACTGTGTCTCCCACCATATTCCTCCAGGATCTCCTTCTGGATCTTTTGTTGAGTTGTTGGACAGTCAGATTTGGTTCCTGACTGTGGCTGAGGCTGGAACCAAGTTCCATTGCTGTTTTGGGGTCCATAGCCAGGACTTGAGGTGTTTAGGATCTATTTCCTTAGGCAGGTACAGGTATGACTCCTCTTGGAGTACTTGGCATGGGATGTCTCGGTGGCAGAACCAAGACCAACAGCTCTGTAGCTCAGGAGTGGTGATTGCTTCCGGGTTTCTAGCCATGACCACAAGTCCTAGTCAACTAGTCAACCACTTGGACATGGGCCTGTCTTCCCAAAGCTCTTCCCAAGACTCAGTCCTGGACTCATCTGATGTTTCACACCTTCCTACCTGGATCCCTAAGTTCCCACAGGACACTTTTACATGAACCATTGCAGAATTGTTGTTGCTGAGGGGAGATACATGTGGGAATCTTGTATTATTCCATCTTGCTGACCATTTTTTGCTTTTAAGTCTTGGTCTCTCTTGTTTTGTAAACTCTGCAAAAAAAAAAAAAGCATCCTCTGTGTTTTTGGGTTTATTTTGTTTGTTTGTTTTGCTGCATTTGTTTTCCTTTCTCTCTTGCCCCTAGAGTTTCCATTGAAGATAGAAGGAATTTCTTGGGGGAAAAATGGTCTATCCCTTATGGTTTTATGTCTTCATTAGTTTCCTCCTGAAACTAGACAGAATTTCTTGAACTCCATTTTCACTTATATATTTTGTTTTATGTGAATAGTTCAATGCAATCTGTTATTCATTCTCTCTACTGCAGTTTATAATTCAGCAATCATGTGTTAAGTCTTCATTTCTTAATCGCAGGTTTATTTTTTTCTGTGAATGCTTACTCTGTTTTTATAGAGGCAGTGTCTTCTTGAATCTCACTAAGATCACAAATTAGATATGTTTTTAAGAGTTCCTTATTTTTGTGTGTTTGTGTGTGTGTGTGGGGGGGAATTCTGTTTCCTTATAATTAGGAATATGTTAGAAACTACATGCTCTACTATGTCCTCTCTTTCTTTAAGAATTTTACTATGTTTTCACATATCTGCTAATTTCTCTGTTTGTTGATACTTGTGGGTAAAGTCTTAATCACAATTGATAACTGAGATGAATCCTTTTAAAAGCTTATTTACATTCCTGTTGAAAGTTCAGACTCAAATGACAAGCTTTTTCCCTGGTAGCTTTATTTTCTCTGACTATTGATCCAGCTGCCTGGTCAAAGTGAGAAAGATCATTCAAACAATCGTGACAGGAAACAGCACCATTTTTCCCCTGTTGTCTCAGTGATTGTCAGAGCAGAGTCTCTGTTCTGTACACTCTGTAGAATGTGAGTAGAAGGTAAATAAGCCATCTCAGTGTTCCTTCCATTCAGGAGTATGTCTGACAATTCATTGGTATCCGGAAGCTTTGATGAAATACAGGTGTGCTTCTCATCAGTGGGCTTTAGCAGTGATAGCTTTTAGTTTCCAAGGAGTTTCTTCTGTCACTGAAGAATCCATCGGGTAGCCCTTCCATCACTTTCCATCCTGAAATATGGAGAAGGAATTCTTCAAGGTTTTAAGTATGTTCCTATTATCCCTCTCTTGTTTCCAGGTCTCATATAAGTATTACCAGACTGATAATTTCATTCATACCTTAAGCTGAAATTTATGAAAAGAGAGTGTTGGATGTGTTTGATTGATGGAATTCTCATTCAAAAGTGGGCCAATTTTTTAATCTAGCAAAAAAATGTATTTCTCCTTTAATTTTATCTTATTGCATTCATCTTATTTAAGTCCTTAAATATTTTGGAAATCCTTCTGTCCTTAATACAATGTATTTTATTTCCCTCCCAGTTCAGTGTTGTTTATCAATGTGATGAACATCTAGCCAATATATTCATTAACATTTTTAATACAATATTTTAAAAAGAATATATAGGCACTTTATCTTTAGAGTCCCTATTGAGATTGTCAGCTTTCCTGTTGTTTCAATTTTTCTTAATTGTCCCTGTTTTCCAGTCAATTTACAATATCATTCTTAAGGGTAGGTTGAGGGACCTTTCTAGGTGTCTCAGTCGGTTAAGTGTCTGACTTAGGCTCAGGTCATGATCTCGAAGTTTGTGATTTGGAGCCTGGTGTCAGGCTCTTTGCTGGCGGCTCAGAGCCCATAGTCTGCTTCAGATTCTGTGTCTTCCTCTCTCTCTGCCCCTCCCCCCTCACTCTCTGTCTCTCTCTGTCAAAAATTAATAAACACTAAAAAATTTTAAAAAAAAGAGTAGGTTGAGGAACAATATAACTATTTTGTGCAAGTTTTAATACATATACCACCTTTCCTTAGTTTGTAAGACTAAAAGTTTTACAGAGGAAGTAGGAGTAGTCTAGCATATACCTTATTAATTCAAGCTATTTCTAGTGATCATTTCTTCCTCTCTTAGGAGCCCACAAACCATACTCTTAATAATTGATCAAAGCTTCTTGACCAAAATTGACATTAGGTTTACCCCTCTGAAGCATTCAGAATCACATTACATCCCTTTATGAAAATCCACACATTTGTTTAAATTAAATTGCAAATGGAAAAAATTAGGGACACAAATTATCTGTAAAATGTAAATTCATCCTTATCTGTGTGAGATATTCCATGAAAGTATGATTTTGAGATACTAAACCTGAAATCCTGTTTTCGTATTTTCAACACATATTCACTATTGTAGAAATAGATCCATATCCTACCATTATACAGAAACTACAAAATGTTATACCTGCTCACGTTTTTTTTCTTCATATCCTATTTTTATCTTAAAATTTTTTTAAAAAATATAGTTTCGTATCAAGCTAGCTAACACACAGTTTATTTCTTTGTATGCTTTGAGCAGTTAGGGTGCTCAGAATACTTGTAAACATCCCAAATAACTATACCATAAACTTTGTTCCTGGAGTGATGCTTTAATTCATGTATCCTGTCTCTCTTTTCATTTTAACTCCATTTCTTCAATCAGCCTTTTTAAAAAATCCTATTACCCTTACTATGTATATATCTTCAGTACCTTAAATTATTCATGGAATGTAAAGGAAATTTCTCAGTAGGTAGGTAGAGAGATAACATGAGTGAATTAATTGTGTTAGGTTCTAAGACCATTTACTAAGATTCCACATAGACGCTAAGAGCCAAAATAAAGATAGCAACAAGTACACCCATGACCATAGCTTAGGAAAGTGCAATACAATGAGAAAGGAGAAAGAAAGTATTCGGTAACAGAGTTTCCAGGAATAGTGAACTTGGGTTTGATTTATCCATTCTCCTGTTCCTTTTTCTTTTTATGATTTGTTTGTTGACACTTCAAATGCCCTGCTCAGGATGGACCCTCCAAATAGTTAAGCTTGGACACAATTTCGATCCTGCATATGGATCCTCAGACAAATGACTGCCACACAATTACTGCTCTGCTTGAACAAATCAGTGTCTAAAAAGGGTTCTATGACTAACCTGGGATAATGACTCTGTTGGTTTAAACTGTTTCCTTTGCTCTTTTCTGTTGTTTCCTAGTGTAATTATTTGTGATAAACACAAAGCCTGATAGATTCCACTCACATATGTATTCACTTTTGAAAGGCACATTTGAAAATTTGGGAACTGAGGTTCCTAGTTACAAAAAAATAAAGTCATCAGGATTCTAAGATCTCAATTTGTCTGAAATTATAAAACTCTTAAGAAGGTATTAATGGAGTGATTTGGAAATAAGAATAGATGGGTTCTCTAGGCATTTTGTGTCTGGTGATAAAAAGCTCATCTTCACTTTGTGGAAGACGCTAAACCCCACAGTGCATGCTAACGTGTGTGTTTTGTTCACTCCCTGTGCCCAGAAGAATCATTATATTCAGTAACTGAAGTCTCATATACCCTTTCTCCTGTTTATCCCATCTTGTACCACAGATGGAGTAAATGGACCTGCAATTCCTTAGGGTTTTAAAAAATTCACTGTCATAGTTTGGAAATTGTGGCTGCACCATTGACTTCCTACTGTAACAGCCTGGTTCAGTGTGTCATCCTAGATGTAAAACCTGCATAGATTAAACCCATAGCTTTGCTTAAAATCTCTTTATGGACTGTTAATCACCAAAGCAGAGAATATAATGGATTGCATATATTTACTAGATTTGCACTTCCGTATACAGCTACGGCTAGATAATTGAATCAAGGTCTGCAAGGCAATTTCTCCCAAAGAGTTTTGTGATTCTGAATTTAAGGGGGAAAAAAAACCCTGGAAAAGTATTATACGTTACAGTGGTTTTGATTATTGGTCATTTAAATAAAAAGGTTTTCAATGATGACATACGATGTAAAAACAGATTTAATATTATCCATAACCCACATACACTTGCATGTCTTATTTTTTCATATGTGTTTACTAAAAAAAAGCTCATTGAAATTTTTCCCATGGGAAAGCAGGAAATTGACAATTCCATTCAAAGGGCAGAAAAACAGAATAAAATGAATGCAAATCTGAGGGAAAGGAATGTCACAGTTTCATTGATGATGTTTTATTTGGCTGATGAACAGAATATTCATTTCAAATCCATATACCATAAACCATATCTAGTTAATACAAATCTATCTCACAGGTGAACAAAGTGTATGTTGCTTTAAGATTTTTTAAATTACCTGGTGAAAATCTTTAGGGGGGGATATTTAAGCAGCTGATAATGTCTTGATCTGTCATTTTATTGAATTTGCTTTCCTTTTCAGGCAGTCTCTGTTTGGAAAATGTACAGCCTCAAACCCAAACTGGCTGTGTAAGTAAATCCCATAGGAGAATCCATATGAGGAAGCAAAAGGCTCTAACGATAAGTCACATGTAAAAACGTTTACCAGTGATGATGATTAAAATGAAGACTGTAGGGAGAGGCTTATTTTCCTAAAATCTCATTAAGATCAGTGTTAGCAAACAGTTGTTAGAATAAACTGTAAAATTCTCAGAGAGGTAAAGAAACTTTGTACTCCAAAGGATTAAAAAGTCATATGACTTATATGATGCAAACTACAATGTTTGGGGACTAAAACAGTCAGTATAGGATTCATATAGAAGGGAAAATAAATGTAAAAACATAGAAACTGTTATAGCAAATTTGAGAGACATGGGTTAAATATTTAATAATCCTGTTTGTATATCTATAGTAGGATCTAAATGCCAAGCTGAAGGTCTATGTAATGAACATACCCTGAATAAGATGTAAGAACCGATTGCACAACTCTGTGGCATATACAGAAGTAAATGTGCTAAATCGATAAGAAAAAGTCAGGTTAATATGAACTAATAATCTGTTCTTACACTCCAGCCATTTTTTTAAAGTATATTTCGGAAGAATAGAGGCATAATAGCTATTTTACAAAGGTTCTTCACATGGAAAGAAAAAAGAGACTAGGTAATTAAGGTCCAGGAACACTCTGTTAGGGCCTTGAGGGATGAGATAATCATAGGAGCAGGGAGGCTTTTATGCCATTTCTGAAGGAACCCGCATGTGGTGTAGTAAACCCCGGAGATTACTGGTGGTGAGTACAAAATGAACACTGCCCCTGCCTCATATATTGGGGAAGGATAGGAAGCTGTATGGCGACTGGTGGATGCTTTTCTCATATTCCTGCACGTTTATAAGCCCAGCTTTATTTTTTCACCTGTAAATTTAAATCTACCTTTGGTAGATACACACATTCCTGCTTAAAGAAGGCATGGATTTGGAAAACTGAAATCAGAGGATGTTTAAAACCAATTTACATTAAAGACTGGCCTGCAGAAAATAAGGAGACCTTTGAAACAAAGGTCTAGAGAAAATGGATTATTCTTAAAGGTCATACCATGTGATTGAAATAGTATTTGGTTTGTCTTTGAGATTTGAGAAGCACTCTTTATTCCAACATATTACTGTATCAGCCATGAGTGGTAGCTTCTCCGGGAGAGTCACAGTTCCACATGTTCTATTGCATTTGCCTGTGTTTTCATTAGAGTTGTCAATTCATGGGTCCAGTTATTTGGCTGGGAATATATATTATTTTAGGTATTGGTAAGGTGACTTAATTTTTGTTTTTATTATCCTTCTGCCCATTGCTTTATTTCTAAGCTGTTAATGCCGATCTAACTTATTCTTGTGCATTTCGGTAAAGAGTATTTAAGCTGAGAGTATTTGGAATGATGACATGACACTTTTTAATGTTGTCGTTAATCTGCACTTGGCAGTGCCTCTGCCAACATGATGTGAAACCACTTTTTCTGATGGCAGTGAGTGCAGCAGCTACATTGTAACTCTAAAAGGATTAGGATCACATTAACTCTTTTATTCCACTATTTAAGCTCATTGGAACTTTCTATTTTTCCTACAGCCTATTGATTGTCCTTGAATTAAATCCTGTCTTAGTTTTAACCTTGCTTGTAATGCTGCAGGAATTTAAGGATGGAGCTGAAATAATCTTGACTAAATAAAGTCAGGAGCACAGATTGACAACTGTACTGCCTCTGTATTCTTGAGGGGAGAAAAAGGAGATATTAAGGAGCATTGAGTAATATAAAGGTTATCACCCAGCTATCAGAAATCATAAGGAATCTTGTTTAGATAGAATGCAGATGAGGCTATCACTGACTTGCAGTTCCTGAGAGGTTTTCTGAGGATTAAGAGGAAGTCACACTGATGAGGCATTTGAAAACAAACATCAAATAGGAGACAGTACAAGACAGTTGGCTTTCTTCCAGGACGGTGACAATTGGCAGCTCGGATTCTTTCTTAGTTAATAGGAGAAAAAGAAAAAAAAATTACCCATAAAAAGATGTGTCAGATCTGCAGGAAACCTCCCTAAGAGGAGGAAGGGAGGTGTGTTGTAGAGGCTAAAGGGGCATGAGCCTTGCTTGGGATTATCTTAAAAACCAAAACAATGAAATGTCTTTTTTTGTTTTTTGTACAAGTGATGAAATCTGGGTATGAGTAGGTAATTATATCAGAGAATTAGTAATTTTTAAAAATGTGACAGGTTATAGAGTTATATAGGAGGATGTCTTTCTTACTTTTAGGAGTTGAATGCTTAAGTATTAAGGGGCGAAATACCTGTAAGTTACCATAGAGTAAGTAGTTCAACAAGAAAAAAATATATGTTAATATATATTATAATAAAAATANATAAGTAAAATTTGTAGACTTTATAAAGAAGGGAAAGAGCCAGCTGAAAAAGATCCTAAAGGTCAATGCCAGAAAAATCTGAGAAATAAAGGATAGTAGTATAATCCAAAGTGTAAAATGTCTTTATTTTTATCCGTATTGACACAAATGTTTGAATAAATTCATAAATAGGGAGAAAAGGACAAATATCCCATCCTAAAGAATTCTAAATAATTTATATAGATATTCCACCCTCAAAGAGATGAGCCAGAACTCCTCCACTCCTTAGGAAGGGACACAAAGAGTGATTTTTTTANGAGAACACTAGTCCAACCAGGTGGTCACAGTCAACATCAGCATTCATAAATCATAGGCATGATCGATAGATACCCTTGGTATGATGTAATAAAAATTGTGCTTTACCTCTGTGATCTTCCTTCCAGTAATTCAGAACCCACTGTTACCATGAGAAAAACATCAAATTCCAGTAGTGGTGCAGCCTACAAAATAGATGATGAATACAGAAAAACAAACTTCATGGGAACAGAAAAAAATCTCCTTAGGGAAAAACGAAGGAAATTTGATTATATTATGGACTTTAATAATTTATTAATACTGGCTCACTAATTATAACACTAATATAAAATGTTAATGGGAGAAACTGGTTGTAGGAAATAGAATGCTCTCTATTAGCTGCTCACTTTTTCTGCAAATCTAACAACTTTTAGGGGTGTCTGGGTGCCTGGGTTGAGTGACCGAGTCTTAATCAGGTAATAATCATTATATTACCTTAATCATGATATCACAGCTCATGAGATAGAGCCCCATGTACAGCTCTGTGCTGACAGCTTGGGATCCCACAGCTAGGGATCCTCTCTCTCTCTCTCTTTATCTCCCTCTCCCTCTCTCTCCCCCTCATCCTCTCCCTCTCCCTCTATCTCTCTGCCCCTGCCCCACTTGTTCATGTGTGCACACACTCTCTCAAATATTAAAAAAATAAAAACTTCTAAAGAATAGTCTTTCTAAAAATTACCAGTATTAAATGTTATTCATTTGTTTGAATTTACCTGAAAATTACATAAATGTAGAAATGTTTTAAGTGAAATATTAGGAAAAATTAATAAACATAGTTGAATAAATCAAAATGCAATTATTCTGTGTAGCAATCAAAAAGTATGTCATTGGAGAACATTAAAATAGTAAGAAGTCCAGGGCTATTGTAATGGAGAAAATGGATTACCCAAACTTGTGTTGTATGATTCCAAATCTCATAAAAGACATCGTTTTTAAAATGATGGCTTGAGAAGTGATAATATTTCATTTTTTTCCTGCTTCATGCTGTTGCATAAAGTTGATCCTGGAACATCAACTTTTTGTGCTGTTGGCATTTCATATTCTTTATTAGATGTGGATGGATGGCTAGAATGTTAAAGATGTGTAAGTATTTGTGAAATTTTAAGAAATCCAGAATTAAAATTTAGATTTGCGTTTTGTCATGATTTGAATTTCAGGTGATATTGCTTAAAGTAGTTATATTTTATTTTATGCATACTTTTAATATAGAATATTCTTTTGTATGTTCTTCATATTTACATGAAGTTAATACTGCTGTTAATGTTCTTTTGTGGAGCACCTGGGTGGCTCAGTTGGTTAAGCATCCGACTTCGGCTCAGGTCATGATCTCACGGTTTGTGGGTTGAGCCCCATGTCGGGCTCTGTGCTGACAGCTAGATCAAAGCCTGGAACCTGTTTCAGATTCTGTACCTCCCTCTCTCTCCGACCCTCCGCTGCTCACACTGTCTCTCTCTCTCTCTCTCAGAAATAAATAAAATATTTTTAAAAATTTACAAAAAATATCCTTTTGTGAGTTCACCCATTGCATATTTGAGATTTATGCATGTTTGTAAATATAATTGAAATTAACTGATATGTATTAAATGTATAAATATACTTAATATTACATTTATCCCTATTCCTATAAGATAACATAAAATGCGTGGCCTCATTTAATCTGAAAAATTTTATTAAATTCTGTTGATTCCTAATGTAGCACTTAATGCATGCTAGAGATAAAACTGAGGCATAAACCATTTAATTAATTGACCAACATTCTAGCTAATGAGTGCTGAAGCTGAGGTGTGAACCATGTAGCGATACAAGGTAACAAACTCTTAAATGACTCAGTTCCAGTGCCCTCCTGATCATTTAGTTAAGTAAGGTTTAGAGATACTATAGTAATGAGTGTTGCTACTTTATGGATTTCAGAGGGGTGAAAAGAAGCAGCTGAGAGATAGAATAGTATGAGTTAAACAAAATTAGAATGTAATTAGAAATAAATTATAAATGCAGTAGCAAATCAGATTCTCTTCCATATCCAAAATGCTTATTACCTGAGTGTTGGAAGTGAAAATCCTCACTTCAGCGAATACCCTGAATGCATATTGTGTGTAGACCTCACCTGGGCAGTGTGAATTGGAATGTGAAAAACTGTAACTGCTCCCAGAGTTCACACCTAATTATAGACACCAAAAATCAGAAGAGTTCAAACCCAGGCAAAGCATGACTTACTGGAGTCATGTATAGGACCCACTCACTATGGGTCATGTAACTCAGCCTTAAAGATTGGGAAAGGACCTCTAGAGGAGAAAAAAACTGATAAAATTTTACAACATAAGTAGAGGTAAGGCAGACAAGGAAGGTGGGTAGGGTGTTTTCAGAAGAGGAGGTATCGGGAGCAAAGATAAAGGTCTGGCTTTGAACACTGTTCTTAAGGGACCACAGTGTCTTGAGTGCAGAGTCATTAAGTATTGCAGGGGAGATAAGGAAAATGGTTCTCTATAAGTGGATGAGAATAACATGATAAAGATATTAAAATGTTGAGATACTTCCCAGAAGACCAAAAGCAAACATGAAGTGTTTTAGCTCGTTGGGGGTGGGGAACAGATTTCTGTGTTAAAAAAAAAAAAAAAAAGCTTTTTATGACTGTTTTTTTATTTAAATATAATTAACACACAATATATTAGTTTCAAATACATAGATTTTTAAAGAATTTTTATTTATTTATTTTGAGAGAGAGAGCGAGCGCAAGTGTTTGCAAGCCAGGGGAGAGTCAGAGGAAGAGGGAGAGACTGAATCCCAAGGAGCCTCCAAGCTTATTGCAGAGCCTGAAATGGGCCTCCATCTCAAGACTGTCATATGCTCATGACCTGAGCTGAAATCAAGAGTCAGATGCTTAACTAACTGAGCCACTCAGGTGCCCCTACATGGCTTTGAAAGAAGCACTGACAGTATATTACAGAGAGGTATTCTGAGGTCCAAAGCTAAGTTAAAATTGTGTTGGAGAAGAGAGGGCAAATTAAGAAATCTAAAGTCGGCAGCTTCTTCCTTAATTGAAGTTTATTTGGGGCGGAAGGGATGACCATGAACTTCTTGAATAAAAAACATTTTTATGATTTCACATCTTTAGGTTTCATATGTTTAGAATTACAGAAATCTCTATCCAGTTGCCTGCTTATTTTCCTTCTCTCATATTTCTGCATGGTCAGAAC
>NW_027528370.1:1051087-1117351 GCF_008692635.1 Crocuta crocuta | reverse complement strand
CCCCCCCCCCCCCCATCCTTTCTTTCCAAACTGTTCTTCCTCCTACATTCTCTGTCTTTCTTGGATTAACATAGAGGGAAAGGAGTGTGATTGAGAGTCAACAAGAAAAGTAATACCACTTCTAGAGTGGAAATTTCATAGTATCTTATCTACTGACTGAGACATGATCTTATTTAAATTATATCTATATGGAAATTATATTGAGAGAAATGTCAGTACAAGTGAGACATTAATATAAGGGCAGATATACAGTTTGTTTCTTGTATGTAAACATTGGCATCTGTGAATACTGCAAATAATAATTAATGTGGACACTTGTCTTAATTGTGAGGAACAAAAAAGTTTTCTCTAAAAATATGATTTACAGATAAGATCTTAACCCAATAGCCTTTTTCTTAAAATGATTTTTCAAAGCTCATTAGCTAAATTGATGAAGCCTGAGTTGAATGTAATATCTTTCTGTGAAGGTAACTTGTTAATTGTAAAATCTAGTTCTTCATTCCAAAGTATAACTTTTCATCAGACTCATCAATAAATATACATTTTACATTTACATAATGCAATTCTTTTCTTCTAAAGACCCTTTTTGTCTGTCCCTTACAAAATGTGTCATGTTAACCAGTTAATTACCACTTAAGATTTCCCCCCTTTTTGGGGAGAGCATCTTTCATAATATATTTGTCTTTTCCTAATAAAGCAATTTGATATTTTAAGATATGAAAGTACAGTTTAAAAGTGAAAGGGAAAAACAGGATAAAATGTGGTGACTGTTAAAGTGGACAATGGGGGAATGTTTTTATTAGATTAGAAATATTATATCTTATAACTGAAAATGCAAATTATCCTGTGCCATAATGTCCCTTTCAAGCACACAAGCTAAAATTTGCATATCTAAATTGGATCAGGCTGAATAGGTTTCCCTAGTCTCTCTCCCTTGAGCAGCAATCAGCCTGAAAAAGCCTGCAGGTGATCCCAATAGTGAGTTAAAGTCAAGAGTCTTCATGTATGTGTATGTATGTGTGTGCATATATACATGTATGTGTCTAAATATATATTTCTAAACATCAGCTATTTATTTTCACTTTAATTTCTTAGGAGCTGACAAAATTCTTCAACCTCCTTTTGATAATTATTTTCTTCTATGTTATTTCATTTTTGGGTATGTCTGAAAATCATCTTTCTACACAGTGTTGACGTTGTTAATATTTCACTAGTATTTCTCTGTTGGCTGACTGTTTAGAAAGTGGTAAATATTTGAAACTTTAAATATTTCTATATTAAGAGTCTGTGTTCCCTCTTCATTCATCTTTTTGGAATTATCTGAAATATCTAAGAAAGGTGGACTGTATTTTATTAGGCCACTTCTTCTGCAAAAGTATGTACATAATATTTTTGAAGTTGAGATTCATATTCAAATTATTCATTTTTTGTTTCCTTTATTCATAAGTTTATGAATATGACTAAGTTTTGTAAAAAAATCCCCTTCAATAAGTATAAAGTTGACTTAAATTTTATACTTAGAGATATATTTGTCTTATTTCAATTTTTTGAATGGAATTAAAATTATTGGATAAAATGAATATAATGTAGAAGATTTTAGTTGTATTGGACCATCAGGTCATTATCAAGACTTGAACAAATATTTCAAATCAAACCACCTACATCTAGGTGTTAATAAAAATCAGCTCTAGATATTTTTGAGGGTTAAAATGAATCCAAAGTCTTCATAAGCCAATGGTAGTCTTATGCCCACTTAGCATTTCTAAACTTTAGATATGCTTTTACCATTTTTTGTAAGATGCACAAATATTTGTATATGTAAATTATATCTTTTTACAGATGTCCTAGAAATATTCTTACCGTGTCCATTCTTGATTATTTATGGATTAAACATCCAGTATGTAGATGTTCCATACCCTGAATTTAAGTTTCATTCCAATTTGTCATTTGCCAAATTTACTTTCACTTGGATTATCACTGAAATGTCTGAAAATTAAGAAATGACAGAGTGTTTTAGTTTAAACAGTTTTGTGTCTTTGTGAAAAAGAAGTTAATGTATTCCACTTTTTTAGGGAAAAATGTGTTTTAGAAAGCAAAAATTTCATAATTGGAAGAAGTTTTACAGGAAATAAAAGCATGAAATGCAGAACTATACCACTAGTACTATTGTTACTGTTATTTAACGTGGAGTTTACTCTGACAAAGCTGCATGTTTCATTTTTTGAGCATATTCACCAGGGTTTTTGTGCCCTTTTTATAGTGCCTGTTACTGCTACCTCTCTACTCTCAAGTTCCTCTATTTTATTTCGTTTCTTTTTATACTTCTCTTCCAGATAATGAGAGGATTTAACATGAGTCTTTATATGACTAAATGAGTCATTATTTGAAGATATTTAGTCCTTTAAAAGGGCAGTGTTTTAGGAAAATGGAAATTTCAAATCATTTTATTCAACTCTAACTATGGGACATATTTGATATATATTATTCATAACAAAGGCATGTAATTTATATAAGTACACTGTTGATAGTTACATAAACATGTATTCATACATGTATATTGCCTTAGTTATATAACATATGCTGCTTAATTGTATGTAAATATGTGTTTATATACATAGATACATTTTTTTTCACATTTCTATGTTTTTGTCTATTGACTGGTTTCTAACTACTTTTAATTGAGTTGTAGTATTTTGGGCACATAGAACTCTCCATTTTTTCCACTTGCTCCAGCTCAATTCTAAGTTCTGAACAAATGGTCAATATTATTTGCTCATTACTTGAGGAAATATATACAAACAAAATGAGATTGACATTTTTAAATCTTACAAAATCAGCTGTTAATGAAATAAAAATTTTTTAAATATTTTGGAACATAATTTGGGGAAATATGATAAAACGAAGTAGTGCATGATTGTGACTAGGTAGTAATACCAAATAGTGTTTAATGGAGAGAAATTTGCCTGTGTGCACAAGTAAAGGTATATCAAATTATTCAAGGCAGCCTTGTTGTTAATAGGCAAATAGTCAACCCATTGTAAATGTATAAATGAAGTATGTTCAATAGATTTTAATATGAGTAAACATTTTTCATCTCTGTCAACACAGATTGGAAGGTTGAGTAGTTTGGAGTGCACAAAAGCATACCCTGAGACAAAGGTATTAGTGCAGGTATTTTATTTAGGAGGCAATCCCAAAGAATATCAAGAGGGGAGGGGAGAAACAAGAAAGCATGTGTTAACAAGTGAATTACAACCGTGAGTAACTAGTGTAAGTAGAGTCCCCCTGCAAAACTCTGGAAGACCATGTGGGACAAGCATTTTTTGATATCTCATGTGAAGGACCAGAGATATCAGCTTCCGTCCATTACTTGTTAAGGGCTCCTTGGGAGAGAGAGAGTGCTGTATTTTTTGAGACCTGTGGCCTACTGTACATGAATGGTTAGACTCCAGTGGTCAAAGATAGTGCTGGCAGTTCTGAGTCTGTGCCATGTTGAATATATGGGGGAGATATATATATATATATATATCATGGAGAACCTGATCTCCGTTAAATTGATGACAGTGCTTGCTGGTGGGGGGATCAGTGGGTGTAAAGGAATGGAACTGGGTCTGCAAAGCAAATTCCATTTAGATGGTTTTCTTCCTTTGTTTACTTAATAAAAACATTTGATGTAAATATGACAACATCATAATAATTCTCATTCTGTGTGCACAGCTGTTTGTGATGGCATATTAAAAATAGTTGCCTAAAATTAAAAAAATATATATTTGAAATTAAAGTAGAACAAAAAAGCCATCTAGTCTTTTATTATTCCATATGCACTGAAAGGCTGAGAGTACAGATAAGAATTATGAACTCTTTGAGATCTGGTATCATACAATTTTGTTTACAGGAGCTTACACAGAATCATGGAGGAAGTTTATAAAATAAATGACATAATTTATTAAATATGATTCTAGTTGACAAAGCCATGTCTCTATAGGCTTTTTAAGCCAGCTATGAGTCAGCCTTTTTTGTGTTCGCCACCATCAGTATAATTGTCTCTAATTTTCCTGATGTACTTTGGCATTGACTGGGTGAGAAATGTAATGTCCCTTCTAAGCATATAAATACTGGCGCCTAAAAAGGCATGGTCCTGGATAGTTACAAGATTTCAGAAAACTGAGGAAGCAAATTACTTGAGAATTTTGATAGAGCTCCAGATACATGAGTTAAGTCTGTGAAGAGGAAGATTCCATTTTTTAATTCCTTTGAGAAAACCATCTTAAATCCAGTTGCAAAGACCTATAATCTCAGTCCTTGTGCAAATTTGCCAAAGAAAAATGTATGTCACCTCCTCCTCTTTTGCTACTCTTACAAAGGTAATATTGCTGCCAAACTTTCCCTCAGAATATCAAGAAACATGTTGGTAGATGAGTGAATTTGGGCCAAACCCATTCCAAAATATAACCAAGAGATATTCCAACAGTTCACGAACCATCTTTAAAGCCACCCTAAAGCAAAACCTACTTTGGATGAACCAGTTCATGTTACATTGTCTAACCGTGATGAACTGAGTTTTTCCTTTTGACTAGCTGTTCTCTCATTTACCAAAGACTCTAACAGTATTTGTCAAATCCTAAAAACCATGTTTTATTTGTACTTTTGAAGGGAATAAAAGCCGATTGAAACCAAAATGAAAAGGCAAGAGACAGAAATGCTTAACATCATGTAGACACTTCACAGAAAATATTGTTTGAATTGAAATAAAAATATTGATTCAAAGAGAAACACTGTCTTTTCTTACATAATTATGTGGGGAAATGAAGCCTTTTCTCTTTTAGAAAGAAAATTCTTTTGTGATCTTAAAACCAGAAGTACTTTTTAAAGTTTGTTTGAGAGAGGGAGAGAGCATGAATAGGACAGGGGCAGAAAGAGAGGGAGAGAGAGAATCCCAAGCAGTCTCTGTGCTCAGTCCCATGAACTGTAAGGTCATGACCTGAGCCAAAAGCAAGAATCAGACATTTAACTGACTGAGCCACTCAGGCATCCCAATATTAGGAATATTTTTAAAAGTTCTAAAGACATAGTACATTTGAAGTTACTCTCTAAGAATAAACTATGGCAAATTAAAGTTTCACAGTCTCCAGGGCATATAGCACTCGTTTGCAAATCTAGAAATTCACTGGTTGATCCTAGACACCAAGACAATCTGCAAAAGTAAATGACCAAATACTAACCCAGACTTATTATGGATTCAATTTGCCTTAGGTAGCATGTAAAGCCAGTATGTTCACATTTTGCTTCTGAAAGTTGATGTTTCAGCATAAACCCTTATCAACTGTATATTTTGTGACTTCTTCATAATTAGTGACTGTGAGGAATTCTGAGACACAGATTGCCATCTCTATCCTGGAGAACTTTGCCTTAAAGTCTTTTGATAAGGAAACCATGATCAGAGGATGCTTTGTGCTTGTCAGCTGATACTGCTGTATTTCTCCCACTTTTTGGTAAGTTTGCAGCACATGATTTAGAGCTGCCAAAGCATTAGAATAGACGATATGAATAGAAAATCTCTAAAAAATAATAGAAACTCAAGCTGCATACTTTGTATGTATTTACGTGTGTTGTAACTGAGAGTATCTGTTACAAACTGTGGAGTTTAACTTGTGCAGAGTTTTGGAGCTTATAATGCCTTGAAGAAAAAAGTTTAAATAACATGACATTGGCTTCTATCAAGGACCTAGATAAGGAGTCACAGAATCTTGTTACATGAAAGCTAAATTTCTTTTAAAAGTTTCAGGAGAAATTGTACAATCTCTTGATAAAATTTTCCATCTGAAAATGGAATTTAATTTCACAATATTATATTCTCTGTAGGAGAAATAAAATTTAATGCCTGTGTATCTCTTCATAATTTCCATTTATTTTCTTTTCAGAACTTGTTTTCTACATGCACATACCAAATCATCATGTTGTATATCTAAAACTAGGAATATGTTACATGTCAAGTATATCTTAAAGAAGCTGGGGAAAATGATTAATATAAACATGTAAAAATTGTTTCTTTATTCCTCCTTGTGAGAGGTTTTGAAGGCTTTTGCTCTTGGTACAATTATTCACAGTTTCTTAGACTTTAAGGCCTACCCTACTCAATAAAGTGTCAATTGCATAATAATTTTTTTTTTTATCTTCGTTTTACTTCTTTTGGGGGAATTCCATAGTCTTACCTAGTAAAACTTTTTTTAAAATTTGAACTACTGCATTTTTAAGTTTGAAGTGTTAATTCTTGTCATTGATTCTTCCTGTTTTATAGTGTCTTCTGTTTCCTGATTTTATTTCCTTCTCCATTTTTTATTTTATTTTGTGATTCCTTCGTTTTATATACCCCCCCAACCGCTTTTTTTATTGTGTGTGTATATATTTCATTTAAAAAGCTTTCCCATGAGTCTTGGGATTTTAGAACAGGCACTGAAAGTCATTCTGGGTACTATAGGAGCTCTATAGGTGGTATTCATAAAAATGTGTTGTTCTTTTCTTTGGAACTAGCAGGATTCTTCAGGTCGTATCCTCAGGTCTCCTTCATGAGTGAGTATTAGTCCTTTTTATAGCATTCTGAGAGTTGGTCGAACGGGATGGAGTGGAATGTTTTCCAGTTCGAGCACCTATCTGTTTAGCCTCTTCATTTCCATAGATTTCCTTACCTTCTTACACTCTGCTCTACCTGGCTGGTTTCCATGTCTCTCATTAACTCCTCCTGAGAGTAACTTCTGATTTCCTGGAGAATGGGAGAATAGTAAGAATAATATAGTTCTGCTTATCAAAATTTGGAATATATTTCTGAAAAGACATTTTCTGCATATAACGTAGAAAGTTTACCACTTGGGTAATGAATCTATACTTGATAATCATATATGTGTTACATAGTACATTTTCCTTTATTCAGTGGTAAAAGAGTTTTTTTCCTTCTTAAAGTATGTGTGTGATTTCTGAGTGGACCTCATTTCAGTAATAGGAGAGAAATTATAATAAGACTTTCAAAATGAAGATTGCTTTTTTTCAGTTAGGGGAATTTTTCTTTTCTTTTTAAAAAAATGTTATTTGTTGTTGTTTCAGTTATGTGTTCGCTCCTCAAAGTTTATACTGGCTTTGTAGGGCTACCATACTTACCACTTTGTATTGTATCTCAGTCAGGGTCTTTCTTGTGTTATTATCTGTAAGTATGTTTCATTTGTATCCTGACCATAATTTTGTGTTTGCATTTTTAAGTGCTGCCTACTGCATCAATGAGTTTTTCATTCCATTGTTGATTTAATTTTGTTTTTCAATAGCACTTTTTATTAGACAAATAATACATATTTTGAAATACAATTCAGATATCACTGGAGGACAAACAATAAAAAGGAAATGTCTTCAGGGCGCCTGGGTGGCTCAGTCGGTTAAGCCGCCAACTTTGGCTTGGGTCATGATCTCGTGGTTCCTGGGTTGGCGCCCTGCATTAGGCTCTGTGCTGACAGGTCACAGCCTGGAGCCTGCTTCGGATTCTATGACTCCCTCTCTGCCCCTCTCCAACTCAGGCTCGGTCAATCTCTCTCTTTCTCAAAAATAAACATTAAAAAGTCACTAAAAAAAAAAGGGAACATCTTCATTATTTTACATCGAAAGTGTTTGGATGCATCTCTGAAAAGTGTAATAGACTAAAGGATGTATCACCCTTTTATTATTTATTTAAAAATGTTTGTTTGTTTCTGTGAAAGGCAGAGACAAAACATGAGCAGGGGAGGGAGGCAGAGAGAGAGGGAGACACAGAATCCAAAGCAGGCTCCAGGCTCTGAGCTGTCAGCACAGAGCCTGATGTGGAGCTTGAACTCAGGAATCCTGAAATCATGACCTGAGCCAAAGTTGGACGCTTAACCACCGAGCCCCTCAGGTGCCCGCATATTTATCCTTTTAATTATGATAAATATTGCCAAACTGTGAGGAGGTTGTACCTAACCAGGATCTTACATACAGAGTATGAGTGGGAGGCTTGTCCACAGTATCACATAGAGCAGCATTTAGCTACTCCTGGAACAGTTAATTCTCTCGTGGAAAATAGGGAGCAGACAAGGTTATTACTATAGGTCAGAAGAATGGTGCTTCTTCACAGAAGGATTGCCAGAGGGACAGAATGTAGGTACTCTGTTAAATACTAGTAAATACTTTAATTTGAGTGACTATGATAAGTAAAAAATGACTTTTCCTTGGTCTTTTAATTTTATTTTTTAATCATAAGATTGAATTTGTATTATTTTTCTTGGCCAACTGTGTATCACTTTCAGTGAACTGCCTATTGATATTTTATCCACATCCTTACAGTACTCTTAAATACTTTCTCTTAATTTGTTAGAGATCTTATATGTTAGAAATGAAAAAAAAGTCCCGGAAAAGCTCTCCCCAGTTTTTCTTTGCCATGTGATCTTATTTTTGGTGGGTTATTTTATTCTATTTGCCATATGGGACAGTTAATTTATGATGAAGCCATATGGCTTCTTTATGGTGTCTGAGTTTTTGACTTTTTAAGAAAAACCTCTGCAACCCAAATTTGTACAAATATTCTCCCACATTTTATTTTCCTATGTATATAGTTGTATTTTTATTTGCAATTATACCTTTGATTCATCTGTAATTTATTTTAAAGTATGAAGACAAATTCATGATTCCTGACTTCCAGATGGGTAGCAGTTTGTTCAAACAACGTTTCTAGTTTTCTTCACTGTTTCTTCTTCGATTTGAAATGCCCCTTTTGTTATACTTTAAATGACCACATAAACTTCTGTTTCCAAACTTCTAACCAGGGATTTGTCTTCAGGTCTATAGTTCTGCAATCTCCAATTGTGCCACTACCCTTTTGTTTTTAAATTGGTACATTTATTTAGTTGAACCAGATTCTTTTTTTAATACAATAACTATTTCATGGCTGTGTATTTCCATATAAATGCTAGAATCTGGTTTAGGAATGTCCTACTGAATATTTGACTATCACATAATTCTATAGATTAAAGTAAAGAAAATGATATATGTATAAAATGAATTAATGAACATATAAAATGTAGGGAAAATTACCTTTTTGCATTTAAGTAAGTGTTTTTTTTTTCCTTTTTGTATTTGTTTTTGGGAAACTCCCTTAAGAAAATCCAAATTTTCTTTTTATATACGAGTTTTTACATCTCTTATTAATTCCTAAACTCTTTTGACATCTCATTTTATCATTTATAAATAAGAATCCTTTTAATTGAATTTTCTTATTAAACAGTCTTGGTTTTCAGAAATTTAATGATCATTTAATAAGTTAAAAATTTAATTTTCTGATTTCTTTTTACTAATTTTTCATTTGATATCTTTGGGTGTCTCAGATATATAATATTGTAACTTTTAGTTACTAATGATTTTCACTTTCTCTAATAGTTGTCTATTTCTTCTTTTGACTGATTATCTTTTCTTGTATTATTAGAATAATATAAAACTTTAGTGATAATAGTGGCATTTGTATATTGTACACTAACTTAGTGAGAATATATTAACTATTTGATGATAAATGTAATTGCCTTTGTGGTAGGAGTCATGCATCTTCTATCATGAAAATATTGATTCTTTTCATGAGAAATTTTATCGAATTTCTTTTTGGTATATTATGATGACCACAAAATAGATATCTTACTCCCTGTGAATATCAGGTATTATAGATTATAGATTCTACTCTTCAACCATTCTTGGATTCCAGGCATGACTGTAAATAATATTGTGTCGTGTTCCTGTACTAGGAAACTCAATTTGCTAATTTTTAATGTAAAAGTTAGCATTAATATTCCTTAGTGACATTAGCCTGCAGTTTCTGTTGTATCTTAATTATTATTATGTCTTTGTACTGTGGTAGGTTCAATGAAACAAGAATAAGAATATAACTATATGATATATATATAATATATTAATAATTGCATTAATAACTATATATAATATGTAACATATAAAAGTTATATGTTGATTACATTAAATTTTAAATACATTTTGGAAAGATGGCAAGTGAATGTGTATTGTCTGAAGGCAAAGATAGCTCTTTGCTATCCAGTCTCCTTCTGTGAAGTCTCTTATCAGGCTGTTTTTCTTTTTTTGTAAATTAATTAATTAATTAANTGCTAGGACTTCCAGCACTATGTTAAACAACAGTGGTGAGAGTGGACATCCCTGTCGTGTTCCTGATCTCAGGGGGAAAGCTCTCAGTTTTTCCCTGTTGAGGATGATGTTAGTTGAGGGCTTCTCATAGATGGCTTTTATGATGTTTAAGTAAGTTCCTTCTATCCCGTATCAGGCTGTTTTTCTTGATTAGTATGACTTGTTTGTATTTTATATCAAACAAAATTTATTTCTAGGAGTCAAGTGAAAGGGGTGAGAAGAGTATGATTCATGTATTTGTATATTGGTTTATCTAATTCCAAATGATAGAAAGGATACCTTAACTAGTAGATAAAAAATAAATGAGCTTCACAATATTTATTACTTTATGGAGGATAAAATAATAATTCTTAGAATACAGTGGATTCTTGAACAACACAGGTGTTAAGTGTATCAAAGCCCCACACAACTTTAAAATTTTGAGTAACTTTTGACTCTTCCAGAACTTAATTTCTAATAGCCTAATGTTGGCTGGAAGCCTTACCAATAATATGAATACTTGATTAATACATATTTTGTGTGTTTTCTGTGTTACATACTGTACTCTTACAATAAAATAAAGAATAGAAAATGTTAAAATCATAAGGAAGAGAAAATGCATTTACTACGCTGTCCTGTAATTATGGAAAAAGTCTGTATATTAGGAGACTTGCACAGATAAACCCATGTACTTGATACTTTTAACTGGTACACAATCAGATCTACCTTCGTTTACCACATATGAAAAAGTATACTCCTTTTCTTATTGTCACTTAAGTACTTCCAGACAGTAGCCGTCAGCCTTTTCTATGAAACATTAGTAATTTGTCATTGGTATCACTGATTCTAACCTAATGATAAAGCTGTTTCAATGTCATGATAGAAAATGCTTATGGTTTTCCAATTGTATCCTCTTTTTTGTTGCTTGTTTAAATTGGCAATATTAGTCCTGGGTGTACAACATAGTGATTTGACATTCACATTAAAATATCACCGTGATAAGTCTAGTTACTATTCATCATCATATATAGTTATTATTGTTCCCAGTACTGTACTTTATATCCTCATGATTAATTTGTAACTAAAAGTGAGTACCTCTCAGTCCTCTTCACCTATTTTTATCCACCTCTCCACTGTCCTCACATCTGGCAACCACCAGGTCGTTCTCTGTATTTATGAGTGTTTCAGTTTTATTCGTTCATATGTTTTTCTTTAGATTCCACATGTAAGTGAAATCATATGGCATTTGTCTATTTCTTATTTCATTTAACACAATACCCTCCAGGTCCATCCAAATTGTTGCAAATAGCAAGATGTTATTCTTTTTATAGTGGAATAGTATTTCATCATGTATACACACCACATTCCTTTATTTCTGTACCAATAGATAGGTTGCTTCCATATCTTGGATAAAGGAAATATGTTGCAATGAATGATAAGGGTGCATATATCTTCTTGAATTAGTGTATTTGTTTTTGTCTGTGTAAATGCCTGGAAGTGAAATTGCTGGATTATATGGTATTTCTCTTTTTTAGATTTGTGAAGAGCCTCCATATTGTTTTCCATAGTAGTTGCAACAATTTACATTCCTGCCAACAGTGCAGAAGAGTTCCTTCTTCACATCCTCAACACTTGTTATTTATTGTCTCTTTGATACTAGCCGTTCTAACTGATCTGGGTAACAGCTAATTGTGGTTTGGATTTACATTTCTCTGCTCATTAGTGATGCTGAACATCTTTTCATATGTCTGTTTGCCATTTGTTCTCTTCAAAAAATGTCTATTTAGGTTTTCTGCCCGTTTCTTAATTGGATTTTTTTGGTGGTGTTATATGAGATTTTTTAAAAAATATATATACTTAGGATATTAGCCCCTGATAAGATATATCGTTTGCAAATGTCCTCTTCTATTCAGTAGGTTGTCTTTTCACTTTGTTGATGGTTTCTTACATTGCATAAAAGCTTTTTGTCACCTGTTTTGAGTTTGTTTTTCTATACGGAGTAAGAAAGTGATCTAGTTTCATTTTTTTCCATGTAGCTCTCCACTTTTCCCAGCACCATTTATTGAAGAAACTGTCTTTTCTCCACTGTGTTTTCTTGCCTCCTTTGTTTTGGATTGATTGACCATATATGTGTGGGTTTATTTCTGGGCCAGACCCTGTACTCTTCATCTGTGTATCTGTTTTTGTGCCCGTACCATACTGTTTCGATCATTCTAGCTTTGCAGTATAGTTTGAGATCTGAGACCATACTACCAGCAGCTTTGTTCTTCTTTCATAAGATTGCTTTGGCTATTTGGGGTCCTTTGTAGTCCCATACAAATTTTAGAATTGTTTTAGTTCTATGAAAAATGCTATTGGTATTGGCAAGTTGCTATGACTATGCATGGACATTTTAACAACATCAATTCTTCCAACCCATAACAGGGTATATTTTTGTTAGTTTTATTTGTTTACACAGTAGAAAATATCAGTGGAACTAAGAATTCTTTGGAACTAATGGTTCTTCAAAAAGATAAACGAAATTGATAAACCTTAACCAGACTCAACAAGAAAAAGAGAGGACTCAAATAAAATCAGAAATGCAATAGAAGTTAAAACTGACACCTCTGAAATACAACAGCTTTTAAGAGACTACAATGTACAATTATGCCAACAAATTGGATAATCTAGAAGGAATGGATAACTTCCTAGAAACATAGTCTTCCAAGATTAAATCAGGAAGAAATAGAAAATCTGAACAGACCAATTACTAGTAATGAAATTGAATCAATAATCAAAACGCTCTTAACAACCAATTATATTCTCTTAATAGATTTCATTGTCTTTTACCTTTTGAAATAAAAGGGTTGCTAAAGCAACTAAACTTGATTAGCAGCAAAAATTTACTCTTACTGTAATGGGACAGCATTTCAATAAATACTTCCTGTCTTTTAAACCTCTTTTGAATTCACCTTTATTAAATGATATAAATGTACCTTTGAACCTGATCTAACCAATACAAGGCTGAGACAGAATTTAGTAAAAGTAGGGAAAAATGTTAAAGTTACATGTTTGCCAGACAAAAAGGGCTTTGCTTGATAGCTATTAGTAGAACAAAGTGAGGTTTACAATACTTTGCCTCCATATCTAAATAGAATGTGAGTATTTAAAATATTCTGAGATAGAATACATTGACCCTAATCCATGTCATTCACTGAGAAAAATTACTTGAAAGCCTTTATGGATGCTTGGGGGTGTAAAGAACACACATTATTAGATAGTCTCTCTAAAAAGTTGAATAAGAATAAAACTTTATTCTTTGGCAAACTATTTAATACTCTTGGAATTCCATACTCTTTGACTTCAGGTTTGTTTTTGTAAAATTCTTCTTTTTAATATGGTTTTAATAGTTTGCAAGTAATTACTTTTATTGCATTTGCTAACTGGGCTAATTACAATTTAACGGGGTAGATACACGAAGAGCATGTATACAGCAAGATCAGTTAGCATTTTAGAAATTATGCTTGGAGTAACAATTGTGAACATAAAATCAGTTTTCCAAAAAGTGACAAACTTTTTGGTGATTAGTAGTATTGGAGTGAAGAAAGAATATTTCTTGCATTTTAAACATATTTCTCCTATCTCAGTCTCAAAAATGGCAGAAACTTGTTGACATTCAAGATTGAAATTATAGGTATAGAATGGAACTTAATTTGATAATGGTTTATTGTCTTTCTGTAAATGAGGCACTAAATATAAATAGACATCATGGAGTTTAAAACTTGTATGATAGTCTTTATTTGATTATTCCAGAGATTTTTAGAAGACCAATTTGTTTGTAGCCCAGTCAGGACAGTTGAAGGATTCTTGCTTGAATTAGACTTGTCAAACCATTGATATCTGGAACTGTGAGCTGCTAGATGGTTCTCTGTAAGGCAGCAAGAGCTTAAGTTTCCTATAGCCAGTAAGGATATGAAAGGAAGTTTTAATTTCAGAGCAATATGCACTCATGACCTTTTTGCTTCATAATAAACTCTGACTAATGCTTCCACTCAAGGTACTGTAATAATCGTTAACGAGAATCTTAACTAAAATATAAACATTGAATGAACGTTTCAGTACGGATTTTACTGGTTTAAAGAAGATTAGCCCCTTAAATATAAAAAAGTTATAATAATCTTTCTTTTGCTATCAATAAGTGACTTGTCTTTAGTACACATTGATTGGTGGAATTTAATTACTGCATTCTTAATATCTCAATAAAATGTGGAAAAACTTAATCTGGCTTCTTACAAATTTTCCTGTATCAGATTAAGAAAATATTTTCAAAATCTCCACGTAAACTGAGCAGAAAGGATAGCCCACTGCTATTCTGGTACTGATGGCCAACAACAAAATTATTTTTCTTAAATTATGATTAGAACAACTAATATTTTATTTAAAAAAATCTACACACAATAAATATTTGAATGAAAACAAGTCAAATAAACCAGTTTACAAAAGAAAGTCTGTCCACCTGCAGATTTCAAAAGCAACATTCTTTATGATAATTTCTGGGTCGCTATAGTTATTAGGGAATTAAGATTACAAAAATGTTAATTAAATTGAAAGTAACCACTATACTGGAAGACCCCAGATAACTTGCGGATTCTGCAATTATCTTTGTTGAAACACAGACTTGGCGTTTTGCAAAGAAATCATTTGTTCTGCCTTAGTGAAGCTAATTATTCTCAGCATGCAACCACTGTTTCAAATTGCATAAGGCACATCAGCCTTTGCTGCATGTTGCAGGAATTAAAACCCAATCAAATGAGATAATGAAGTGCATACAGAGAATATGATTCCACTTTTGTAATGCAATAAAAGTGAAAGCCATTTAAAGAAATGTTGGAAAAATCATAATTTAGAGAGGGAAAACATGTTGTAAAGCAAATATTTACTATTAATTTTAATTACTGCTTAGAGGTAAGTATTAGGTTTATTGATTGTGTAACTCAGACTTTTCTTTTTAATGACCGAAGAATATGGTGGCTAACAGTCCAATACGAAGCAACATAATTCAGAAGATTATTAATTTCATGGAAAACTAAGGAAATAGTCTGTATTATGTCAGAGATAGACATATACTTGTTGGAATTCTTTGAGACTATATTAAGAAAATGTTTGTTAAAAACAGGCTAGCATTGGTGCTCCTCTGTACTTACATGATTTGCGATCCTGAAATAGGTTAGTGCTCCTATTTATTAAAAAAAAAAAATACCATCTGTGTTTATATCAGTAACACATTACCCATTTGAAAATCTCTACTTATTCTGTCTTTATCTATGAAACCTCTTTCTTCAAAGAACACATAAACCATTAGAAGCCCCTGTAAGTACATAATGAGCTAGTGAAATATGATTGGGTTTTGGCCTGTGTTCCATTTCACTACAGAGAAATCTCTTGTGGTTTAAACCCATTGAGTTAATATTTTTCTAATTAAAAAAAATTTTTTTGGTGTATGTTTTCTTTCACACTAGACATTGTCCGTGATGTCTCCTGCCCCCACCAGCACTACCTTTCAATCCATATGGGGTGAAATTAAGATAGATTATGGGTTTTGTCCCTTGCTTGTTATGGGAGAAACCAGAGCAAGCTTTCCTTTCAGCTGCCAAGAAAGCGCAGTCATCTCAGCAGCCCAGAATGTGAGAACAGCAGGACTCAAACATCAGCAGTGGCAACAGGGAGAGCGTGAAGTTTCTGCTCATTATACAATGTGGGGGCTGCTTGTCTGGAGCAGTTTATTCTGCAAAGTATTGATTGAGGATAATGCCCACTGTTAGTTATTTACATGCCAACACAATACCCTGGGTATTAATATATGTTCATATAATGGGGGTTTTCTTGATTTTGTGTTGTTTCTCCATATTACATTTCATTGTCTATCCATAATGCGAGTCATATATGTTATGTTATCCTAGAGTCAAACAACATGGTGGTTAGATTAGCATGGACATGTCCAAGTTTACTGTCAATCATACATGAAGGCTCATTGAGTGATGCTGATGCATGGTATATAAGTCACTGTATTTCCATAGCTTGCCACAATGCTTCCACATGGTAGGCAGTCAGTAAATTTTCTCCCATTTTTTGGTTGAATGAATGGGTGAATATTCCTTAATTTGATTTGGGAGACACAGTGAAAATCACATGAGAACTATAATTTAAAAAAAAAAAATACTCTAAACTTCGTCCACCACATCTGGGTCGTGACTCAACAGGTGCTGGGAGTAGCCTAGATCTAGACACTTGGCTTTGCATGATTTTGATGGTGTGCTCTTAAATCAGTACTATAGCCCTATTTTGAATTTGAACTCAAAATGTAAAATTTTCAGAACATTCAGAAAGCTGCTAAATGTGGTTTCTCTCACTTTTCAATTAGGTACACGTATATTTATAAAGGCATTTTGCCATAATCCCAACCCTTATGTTGAGTGCTCACAGCAATCTGGTAAATGAAATATATTGTGGATTAAATAGTCTTGCTTGCTGATAGAGTTTTGAAGAACTGCTTTGTTCAGAGCCCAGATTAGCTGCTTATGTTTATCTCTTTTTTAGTTGAATAGAGTAAAACTGGATAGTGAGCTATTGTTCAGCCTAAACTTGGCAGCTCTCAACCTATTATTCAAGTTAGAAAAAAAAAAAACTAAAACAAAAATATATATATATACATATAGTTTTTAATCATCTGGGATCTGTTGCAATATTCTGTGTGCCATCGATTAGCAAATGAAAGAAAAATAATTTCTTTGTAAACGATAAAGGATGCACAGTTGTCATATGCTCAGACAGGTTAGCATCTGTATCTTCAGGGGAAAACTTTGGGAAGTAGCAGCTCTGCCAGTAGCAATTAATTAGAAAGCTTTTTATACTGTTTTCAGTTACAGGCGTGTACCAGCAGCTTGAGAAAATTGGTAGTGATGTCTGCTGTCACCACAGGGTGGTACAATGGATGGAGTTAATTTAATGACATTTGCTTTTTTTACCTCAAGGTGTCATATCTTCATCTTACACTGAGCTTGATTTCATTGCCAAATGAATTCAGCATAAATGTAGATTTTTTTTATTGCATTATAATGCATGATGAGATGTAAGCATATCTTCGTCTGTAAAAATGAATGCATCTGTACTTATGAGCCAAGATGTGTTGAACAGCTGGTCTCTTTTCACCACCTACTCAGTAGAAGTATAAAGAAAGGACACTTTCTTAGCAAAGGAAGATGTATCACTTAAAATATCAATGTCACAACTCAAAAATTGTCAATTTTTCTAAAAGAAACCTAACTCTTCCATAGTAAATTAAATTTTATCTCAAAAACCATCCTCAGTTTTTTAGTTCATTAATGGTGCTCAACTTTGCCATTATTCATTCATTTTTAGCAGCAGTACTGTTCTTGAACTCATTCTACATTTCTAGTCCTGGAACACTTAGGCACAATTGTTAGTCTTTCTTCCAAACTACTGCAACAAGACAAACAAAACAGTTCTTTTTAAATTTTAGGCATGTGAGTTATTATTTAAATCATTTTCCTCGTTATAAATACTTGTCATGCATCTATTATGAAGCTAATACCACTCTAAATAAATTCAAATTAGACAGATGTTAGTGATTATTACATTTTCAGTGCAGATATTCTCTACCAAGTCACTGATTTTTAGAAAGCTGTCTGTAATTTTGACCACACAATGTAGAGGGAAATCATGTAATCCTACTACTTTTTTTTTTTATGTGTTCTTCAATTTCTTTTATTAATACCTTGTAATTTTCAATATACAGGTCTTCCATTTTCTTGGTTAAATTTAGTCCTCATTATTTTATTCTTTTTGATGCAGTAGTAAATTGGATTCCTTAGTCTGTTAGTTCATTATCAGTATAAACACCAGATTTTTGAATATCAATTTTGTATCCCACAATTTTATTGATATTTTAATAATTCTAACAGTTTTTTTATAGTCTGCAGGGCTCTCTCTGTATATAATAATCCTACTACTTTTACTAGTTCCACTAAGCGCATGGGAAGGCTGTTAAACCTCTGTGTGCTCACTTTCTCTTCGCCACATGATAGTGTCTTCACAGTCTCGTTCATCTGATATGAAAAATTTTACTGGCATTTAACTTGTAAAAGTAATGAATATCAGTCAATTGAATATTAAGGTTTTCCTTTAAGAATTGACTAGAAAATACAAAGGAGAAACATTTTTAAAAATTGACTCTCATTTAAAAATGAGGATTAAGAAATGTGAGTTAAATTTAAGAGTTTTCTCTGCTTCATCCCCAAAGTATACTAAAACATCAGTAGCAGAACTTGAAACATCTAAGTAAGTCCAAAGAGAATAGGAAAGGGGGTAATACAGAATGAGTGGTGTCCACAAAATTTAGAGGGGTGCCTGGCTGGCTCAGTCCCTAGAGCATGCGACTCTTGATCTTCGGTATAGAGATGGGTGTAGAGATTACTTTAAAAATTTAAGGAAAAAGGGCAAAAATTCAGTCAGATGAAAACTTTTAAAGTAACTCTGATAAGTGGAGGAAGCTATACCTTATATGTATCCAAGAGTAAAGCAAAAAATGTTTATCAGGAAGGGTCAGAACTCAGAAGTATCTCCTATTTTGAAGGTGAGCTAAAGAAAGGCTGTCATGTTGTGGAACTCAGAGAACACCATTTACATTGGAGTTTATGTGAATCCTATCTTAGAGATGATGAAGTCTGATAACCTTCTATAAAAATCTTTGCAGATATAGAGCTAAAGGGGTAATGTGACATAAGAAACTGCTATCCTCCTCTTTTATCAAAGACAAAAGGTTTTTTTTCTTTCCTATTCTATTTGGCCTTATGTACTTATACATTTTAAATTCTGATATTAATGTTTTTGTATGATTTGGGAATGAAGCAGACAACTCTTTTATTCAACCCATTATGAAGTAATCACTACCTGTCTGGCTCCAATGTGATTTTTTTTTCTTATTTGATCAGAGTTCAACAGAAAGAAAGGTCTACAGTGCCAACGTAATCACTACCAGTTCTCTAGAGAATAGACTGCAAGTTTTACCTTTCTGTGATTATTAATCCACCAATGACCAACCACCTATCTGCCAACTATTTGACCTGAAAATATGTAGATGATTAGGATACCTAGGTGATCAGACAACAACAACAACAACAACAAAAATCACAAACCTTTTGGGTGATACAATTTCCTGAATGTAGGAATATGGCAGATCTATTGCTATGTAGTTATTGAATCCATTCCATTTTCTTCATCTTGGTATTAGAGGGAGAAATGTTAGACAACTTCCCTTGCAGTTAGATGGTGTGTGTGTGGTATAATATCATCTAATATATAGGAAGCAATGACATAAACATCTCCTATAACTTTAGAACTCTCTTGCCTTCCCCTTTCCTTTAGAGGCAATCACATAGGTCATATGCTGAGACACTCGGTGCAAAGATGGAAGTAGCCAAAGACCCTGGAGGATAGAATAGTTGAATCACTGAACTTGAACATAGATCAGTAGAAATTATCTAATCTGATGAATAGAGAGGGAAAAAAACAAAATGAGCAAAGCCTCAAAGACATATGAACCATAGCAAGCCTGTCAACAAATAGGTCATGGAAGGAGCAGGGAGAAAAGGAGAAGGGAGCAGAAAAACATTGAATAGTGCTCAGAAACTTCCTGAATTTGATGAGAAATAATAAACCCTTAAGAATTTCACCAAACCCTGAGTAGAAGATCTGCATCAAATATAATAAGAAAATATTATAAAGCATCAGAGAAAAGAGATTCCTCAAATACAAGAAAACCACAAGGTTATTAGCTAACTTTTCAACAGGAACAATGGTTTCCAGAAAATACTGGAATTCCATCTTCAAAGAGTTGGAAGAAAACCAAAGTGTAAACCAAGAAATCTTTATCTAACAAAACCATTCTTCAAAAATGAAGATGAAATAAAGATGTTGACAGACAAACAAAGTCTGAGAGGATTGCTAAACAGACATGCCTTACAGGAAATGCTAATGGAAGTTCATCATTCTGAAAGAAAATGAAACCAGCCAATAACTCTAACCAAATAAAGAAGTGAAGTGTCAAAAATGGTAAGCATATGATTAAATATAAGAGTCTATAAATATATTCATATTTTATTCAGGCCTCTAATATATATAAAGTTTTATGCAGTAGGGTTTATAACATATATAGACCACATAGAAGGAGGAGAAAAAGATAAATTGGGGGGGAAATTGTGAATTTTATGAGAATAATATTCAGTTAAAAACCTGAGATAGATATTGTAGTCTTAGGGTACCCGTTAAAAAATTAAGTCAAAAAATTGCTTTTAAAAATCCAGAGGAATTAAAATAGTATTCTTTTCTTTTTTTTAATTTTTTAATGTTTATTTAATTTTGATAGATAAAGAGGGACAGAGCATGAGCAGGGGAGGGGCAGAGAAAGAGAGAGACACAGAATCTGAAGCAGGCTCCAGGCTGTGAGCTCTGAGCACAGAGTCTGACATGGGGCTTGAACCACAAACCGGAAGATCAAGACCTGAACGGAAGTCAGACGTTTAACCGACTGAACCACCCAGGTGCCCCAAAATTGTATTCTTTTTTAAAGAATGTTTTTTTAATGTTTGTTTATTTTTGAGAGAGAGAGAGAGAGACAGAGTGCGAGTAGGGAAGGGGAGGAAAGAGAGGGAGACACAGAATCGAAGCAGGCTCCAGGCTCTAAGCATCAGCACAGTGCCGGATGAGAGGCTCGAACCCATGGACCTCAAGACCATGACCTTAGCCAAAGTCGGATACCCAACTGACTGAGCAACCCAGGCACCTCCAAAATAGTATGCTAAAAAGATGCAAGGCATAAAGGAGGAACAGAAGAACAAAGAGATGTATATAAATGTCCATAGCAGCACTATTTTTAATAGCCAAAAGGTGGAAACAAATATCCATTGACTGATTAAAAGATATAATATAGCCACACAGAATATTAATCACGAAAAACAGTGAAACACTGATTCATGTACTATGAATAAACCTGAAAACTTGTGCTCGGTGAAGGAAGGCATTCCCAAAAGACCACCTATTTTATGATTGTCTTTATATAAAATGTCCAGAACAGATCAATCCATATATTAAGTTAGTGGTTACCAGAGTCTAGGGGAAGGATAGGATGTGGGTAACTGACAGCAGGCTTGGAATTTCTTGTTGGCTTAATGAAAATGCCCTGGTGGTGGTAGCTGAGTAACTGTGTGTATATACCTGTGCGGTATACTTTAAATGGGTGTATTTTATGGTATGTAGATTATATCTCAAAGCTGATACAAAATAAGATAAAACAGAATAGCAAATGACAATCTAAATACAACTATTTCAGTAATTGAATTAAATGTGAATAAACCAAAAATCTCAGTCAAAAGGCAAACATTTATTGGACTAGATAAAAAACGTCAACTTATATGCTATCAGGGATATACTCTCAATTTAAATACAGAAATTGACTAAAAGTTAAAGGATAGAAAAATATTCTGTAAACAGCAACAATAAGGAAGTTAAAGTAGCTATTTTGTCCAAAAATAAGCTTCATAACAAAAACAACCTGGTGAAAACAGTAAAAGATATGTTCTCTGAAAGAAGGGTCGATTCATGAGGAAAATGTAACACTGTATTTATGCACTCCTAACAACAGAGCTTCTAAACATATGACATAAAATCTGACCAAACTAAAGGGAATATAGACAATTCAACAATAGTACCTGGAAATAACAATAATCCACTCTCAGTAATTGAAAAAAATAATTATACAGAAAAGCAGCCAGGATATAGAAGTTTGAACAACACTATCAATCGACTTGAACTTTATGGAAAACTCCACCAGCTAAAGGATACATTTTTTTCTTAAGTGCCTGTGCAACATTCTCCAATATAGACCATATGCTGGATTATAAAACAAGGCTGAACAAAGGTAAAAACAAATACTAGAAATCCTACAAAGTAGATCTTCTTACTACAAATAAATTAGACTTACACACCAGAGATCTGGAAAACCTCCAACAGTTGGAAATTATTACACAGTGTGTTTGAAAATAACTCCTCAATCAAAGTAAATCATGAAAATTAAAAATATATTTTGAACTGAATCCAAATAAAACACAACATATCAGAATTTATGTAATGTGTGTAACGTATGTAATAAACAATGCTTAGGAGGAAATTTTGAGCTTTAAGCCTTATATCAAAAAATATGAAAGGGCATATAGTAGCTTAAGAAAATATCCTCTGTAAGTTCCTAAGTATCCTAAGGCCTCAGTTACCTAAGTACCTTATAAAATTAGAAAAAAGAGCAACTAAACCTAAATCAAACAGAAGAAAGATAAAATTAGAGTGTATATCAATGAATTCAAACACAAAATCAATACAGGAAATATAAAAAAAGTACTGTGGAAGGTTTAAAAAAATAACCGTTAGCTAGACCAAGAAAAAAGAAAACAGACATGAATTCCAAAGTCAGGGACAAAAGAAGAGAAATCATTATTTAAATCACTATTTAATCCTACTTGAAGGATTTTAATTGAATGAATGAACAGCTTTCTGCCAATGATTTTAATAACTTAGGTGACACAGATAGATTCCTGCAACACCAGTTACCAAATCTTAGGGAAGAAAAAAATGGAAAACCTGGAGAAATGTATAATAGGTAAAGAAATTGAAACTGTAATGAAATATTTTTCCATAGAGAAAGTGTCCAGGCCCTGCTGGTGTCAACAGTGAATACTAAGTATTTTAAAGAGAAGTCATATAGTCCTTCACAAACTTCGAAAATAAAAGAGAAGGAAACCCATCCCACTCATTCTGTGAGGTCTGTATTACCCTGATTATGAAAGCCAGCTGGCCTCACAACAGCAGCAACAAAAAATAAACTCAAGACCAGTGTTCCTAATGAGTAGCTGGAGAAACCACAACTGAATGTGAATATCACTTTCAGTAATATACATAAAGGATTTACACCATGACCAGGTCTGATTTATTTGAAGAATGCAAGGTTGGCTTAGCATCGGGAAATCAATACACTATATTAATCAATTAAAGGATATAAAACAGCTAAAGCATGCCAAAAAATCATTCAGGGGAAAATCCAAAATCCATTCATGATAAAAACTTTCAACAATCTAAAAATTAATGGAAATTTCTCAATCAATTTCTCAAGCATGGATACGGCATCTGTAAAAAAATATGCAGCTTCCATCATACTTCATAGTGAAAGAGTGCCTATTTTCTTCCTAAGATCAGTCATAAAGCCAGGATACCAGCTCTCTTCGTTTGTATTTAACACTGATAATAATTATATTAACACTGTAATATAATTAAGGTTTTCAGAGTAAAAAGGAAGGAATAAAAATATCTATCTATAGATGATAGTTTTATATATTGAAAAAATTGAAATTTAGAAAATATAAATAAGAGATGAATTAAGCAAGATTGTAGAGTATAAAATCAGTATGTAAAAATCAACTTGATTTCTAAATCTTGGTAGTAAACAATCTGAAAGGAAGTTCAGAAAACAATTCTGTTCATAAGTTTATCAAAAGCTAAAACTTGGGTCTAACAGAATAAGTATAATCTGTGCACTGAAAAGTATAAAATATTCTTGAAAATAATTTCTGAAGATCTAAGTATTCCATGTTCATGAACTGGAAGACAGAATCATTAATATGACAGTTCACCTCAAATTGGTCTATAGATTCACTGCAATGTCTATCTAAATCTCAATAGGTAATTTGTAGAGACTGAGAGGTTGATTCTGAAATAAAGATGGATACATAAAGGACAGTGGATAGCCAAAATGTTTTTTACAAAAGAAAATTGGAAGTCTTAACATTAATAAATTTCAGAACTTAGTATAAGCTACAGTAATCAAGATAATGTCATATGAGCATAAAGATAGGCACATCTATCGGTGGAATAGAAAAAAACTGGTGTTTGGTAAAAATGGTAACACAATTCAATAAGGAAAACAGTTCTTTCAATGATACTAAGACAATTGGATATCACTGTGCAAAATATTTTTTTTAAAGTGTTTAGTTTTGAGAAAGAGCATGAGCAGGGGAAGGTCACAGAGCTGACAGCAGAGAGCCCTGTGTGGAGCTTGAAGTCAAAAAGCTATGAGATCCTAACCTGAGCCGAAGTGGATGCTAAACTGACTGAGCCACCCAGGCACCCCTCATTGTGCAAAATAATACATTTAGAACCTTACTTCATAACCATGTACAAAATTAACTCCAGTGAATCAAGGACTTAAACTTTTGTGGCCATCTTTCCTGGTGGCATGCAAAGAGCCTCCATGGAACTTTAAGATACCGTTGTCCCTTTCACCAACACATTCTTGATATTTTTGGTGATAAGTGTGTCCTCTGCATTTCCCCTTGGAGAAGCATAATCCATTCTTAGGTCTTCCTTTTTTGCTCAATGTCTGTATTCCAGAATGTCCCTTCCTTTCCTGTCTGCCTTGGTAATTCAGCCATTTCAGTTTCTATCAGTGTTCTTTCAGGCTTCTAGGAACCACCAGTTTGCACTTCCTGGCAGAGTATTGAATTCCATCTCTTTGCAGTGTTCCTGAAGTTAATAAACTCCCTCTTGTCTCATGTTCTGGCCTCAAATCAAACACTCTGAAAGTCTAGCTCTGTGAATATTCTTCTGGCTCCTACCAGTACCTTCTACCTAATTCTTGCAGCTCTTTGCATATAGTCTTTTTACAATATTCACAGGCCCAGAAGCATGTCCCATGCTGGCTGACTTAACCCTAGTTAGTTATCAGCCTGTGGACTAGAAGGGGGGGCAGAGCAAGGAACACAAAGTCATGGTGGGAAAAAGATGTTGCTAGCTCTTAATAGGGATGGGCCAGCTGCTTCTGAAAACTTTGGGAACTTAAGGGGGGCTGGAGACAAAGAGTTAAAGACATTCACCCAGCCAAATTTGTCTCAAATATCCAATTCAAGATTTTCCCAAGCAGAACCCTGATCTTAACATAATAAGCTTGCTTGCATTTATCAATCAATCATCTTTGTAGTCGTCAGCTCTTAACTTTTTTCACTTTGATCCTTGGCTTTTTTCTACTTCTACCACAAGAGACAATGGTCTCTCTTTAAGTATTCTTGACCTTGATATTTAGTTGTCAATTGTTTGTTAAGGGCGCATACCTTTTAATTATCCGTCTGTAGGACACCGACATAACTGGTGATAACTGCAAAGTCTCTTGCCTTATATATACATTGTTCCTCTGTACTTTTCAAATGCCTGGATCATTGCATTGGCCAGGGTGTTCTCTCCAGAAACACCCTCTTAAGTCACTGGTGAAATTTGTTAACAATTTGGTTACTACCTTGTGTCCAGGACTATTGCTCATACATGGCCTAGGATGGGATCGCTAGAAGGATGTGAACCAAAATATTGTACATTTGTACCTGGTACTCAAAACAGGGGTCTCATTATTTTTAGCAGATCCATATTGTTTCCAAATAGGTTGAGTTTTGAGTAAAATGGAGAAACAGTGGGATTAATTTTCTTTATGTACAACGATTTGAAATTTAGAATCAGCCCTCCCCTCACCACACACACTTAAAAACCAGCAAACTAATTACCAACCAGCCACCAAACCAAACCAAAGATGTTACAAAGAAAAAGGAATTGGAAAGAAAAGAGAAGATGAATATTACAAGCAAAATTGGGAAAGAAAGCAAAATCTGTGATCTCTTTATTACAAAGATGAAAAGTGAAATGTTTTATCTTCTATCACTTTGGTGGGTGTGGCAAGAAGGAGGGAATTGAAAGAAGCCCAAAATAAATGTCCACCCCAAATCTTAGTCAAGTATGACACCTAGAGGCCACACAAACAATTCCTTTGGGTGATTTTTTTTTTAAGATGGCAACATTTATGTAGGAAAATATAAAGTTGTTTTTTTTTCCCAAATGGCCATTCTTTGATACTCCCCTGTAACACTATCAGTGAGTAACTTTGTGTCTATTCTTTCATTTGTATGTGTAGGTATGCATACATCGTCACTACTGGGAGTTTGGAAATGACAAAAATAATAAAGATGGATGAAAGGATACCACTTGAGGGGTGATAGGTTCAGATTTGTCTCATTTCTAAATATTAAAAAAACTACGCTTTGCATTTTCATCCATTGGTTTGGAAAACTTTGGTAGCCCTGGCTCATTAATACTTGAACAGTTCTTCATGAAAAATGATGAACGACTTACTTCGTGGCAGGCTGTACAGATGGTCAATTTAATCTGCATCCTTGAGACTTCTTATGACTAAATTTTGACATCATGTCATTAAACATTTGTGTATTATTTATATCATATTCTAGAAAACAAAGATTGCTGTGTCTCACTGTGTCTTGCCGTTCATCAGTTTTATTGATAGGATTTATCCATTTGGACACGATAGCTTTCACAAAGGAACATGTATCTGAATATATGTATCACATCTATCTCCTCAGAGACCCATATATTTTTGTCCTCAAGTGCAGTAATGGCATTGTTATTGAACAGACATGTGGCAGTGGTGGAGACAAATGCATATATGACTCAGTTTCTTTAACCTTGTCCACAAATGTTTTTACTACTAACTGTCTGGGCATGTGTGTGTTTGCAAAGCCTTCTGTAAATTGAAATTAAAGGAGTAAACAAAATCATTAACTATTTTCAAATACTCTGCAGAACATTCACCCTAGTTGTATATCTTATTTGAATGGCAGCAAATTTTTGACTTAGAGTGGTTTCTGACTCCTATGAAATGTATAATGCTTGAAATTGGAGCTATAATGTTTAAACTTTTGACCGATTGAGTAATTATTATATAATTATGGATAAATATAAACATCAGATTCTTAAATTTTCTTTAGACAGTAAGCTATTATATATAGCTTCCGATGGCTTCTTATAGGGCTAATTACCCTGTACATTCAGTTGTACTAACTTGACTCTTTAGATTCTCTGTCTTCTGTTACATAATGAGTTTCTACTTGGAGAATTGGTTTGGGACTCCCTAAGAATGCTTAAAACGGGCTGTTATTAAAACAGTACTTTCAGTTTGACATCTTCCCTGTGCCAGAGTTGGAGGGTTTCAGGATAAACTTGCAAGGCCCCAACAGTAGCTGAGAAATAAACAGCTAGGATAGAAAAGCCGTGTCATTGTAGAGGGGTATTGTAGAGTTTGCTATAAGAGGAGAGAATGAAGGAAGCAATAGCAGGAGCTGTTTTCTTCTTTGGTGTAACTGTTGAAACAAGTGTCCATACATTTGTTAGGATCAGGCTTCCTTTGTATCCTTTATCAGCCTATAATCTTTTGATTGTTGCCTCTGTGAGTTTTTGTTTGTTTGTTCGTTCATTCATTCATTCATTTATTTTTAACCAGTGAAGGAATAGTAATCCACACTAGTGTATCTCTCCTAATCACAGACTCACAGAGCTAGGACTCTCTGAGCTTTTAATTCCCTCTTAGAGGCCTAACAGAGTGGAAAGTAAACAAAGACCAAATTTGCAACCTTAAACATTGCTAATTTCCTCTGATGTCAGAATACTTAAACAGGCAGGACACGGGAATTATTTGATCAAACCTGCTTCTAATCTAATGCATGCACAAGGGCTGTGTCTGGAATGATCTACAAAACAGCAGGCATCCCAAGAGAGCTTTATGGAAGGTTTCCTCTTTCAGAAACAGTAGTTGCCTCGTTTTAAACCCTGGAGTTGACTGTGTTGTTGGAGTAAAGTCATAAAGAGTAGTTTTCCTGCTTTTAGATTTTTATTTGGCCAAGTATTGCTGACCGGATGTGGATAGTTTACTTTGGCTTTCTGTTTGCTGACTTTTTAATTGGCTACGTGCCTTATTATTTTAGCTTTACTAGACAATGAATTAATAGAAGGGTATCATTGAGGGAAAGAGAAAGGAAGAAAGAAAGGGCAAAGCATTATCTGACTTCATACACTTTCTTTCATTGCGTATGGCTTAAGAAAATAAACACACAAAGAACAAAAGACCCCAAAACATTAGATTAATTAGATTATGAAGCATTTTTCTACCATAAGAGTCAGAAGAATTAATGCCTGGGGTCTTTAAGGAAAGAATGTACTAATTTGGGGATACCCAAATAATGGAAACCCAGTTGTCCTTTTAATTTTACTTAGAGCTCTGTGGATACTTAAAGGTAGCACACTTTTGACAGAAGTAGATAAAGGAGATAGCACTTTTATTTACTGAATCTTTGACATACAATTTTACGATTAGCGTTAGCAAAATCTTCTCCATGTAACTAGATAGCGTTGTGAATGCTTGTTAAGTACTAATTCAATTTTAAAGACTGAGAAGATAATGTACTTTGATTTGTCACAGGTCAGTATTATCCGTATTTCTGTCGAGAACAGATTAAGTTCAAACGAAGCACATTTAAGAAAGTGTTCAAATGCTTTTCAATAGCAAGTAAACAGCTCTGCCGTTCTGTTTTTCACATCTGATCATAAATACGGCTTCCCACGTAAAGTAATTCAGAAGCCACCACTTAAAAATAAATTCTAAACACTGATGCTTTGTGTAAATACACCCTAAGAATAGCATGCCACTAGATCTAGCATTTGACTCCTCGGATGCCGATGAATTTCAATGCCTGTTATTTGTCATGCTGAAGCCTGTGGGGTGCGGATTCTTTTCATTGGTGCATCCTTCCAAACATATTTCATCGCACCATGTGCACAGGAGTTCTCTGGGCGGGTGTGTTCGATCGGGGCGCCCCTCTCCCCTCCGCTCCTTCCTTTCGTGCCCTGGCGCGCTCACCGCCTCCTGCTTCCAGNGGCCACCGCCGACGCTATTGTTCCCTGGTGGTAAACGAGCTTTCACTCCGTTGCATCTGAAACGAACAATAGCAGGGGAGAGCTTTGCTTTCTGGAGTCCTTGGGAGGACGGAGTGAGGGCGCAGGAAAATCCCCTGCCGACCGCGTTCCGGATCCGGACCCGGAGCGGCTGCGAGCGGCATGGGGCTGCCAGCGAGGCGCTCTGCGGGCCGGCGCCCCGGGGTGCTGCCGCTGCTGCTGCTGCCGCTGCTGCTGTGCCCGGGCGCCTGCGGGGCTGCAGCTCCGGGCCAGGCTGAGGCGCCCACTCCGTATCTGTGGAAGACTGGTAAGTGGGACGGAGCTCCCCTTCTTCTCTTCACCACTGGGTCCATATTGCAAAGCTACGGGGCTTCAGGAGGGACCCCAGTGTCGCTTGATAGGCAGGGTGTACTGGGATCCTAAGGGGAAAAGTATGATTACTAGGGAGCAGATTGGGTCGTGTCCGATGCCATTAGGAAAGAACAACCTAGCAACTAAGAGGCATTAGTGAGTCGCTGGAATGATGTTTCTCTCGCAGCTCTGTGGTTAATGAGGACACCCAACAAGGCGCTTTCATAATGAAGTGCATTCTTGACCTCCGGGTTTTCATTCTACGGAGAGTTCCAGAACTGTATTTCTGGCAAAGACAGGCAAGCAGCTCAGACCCGGTCTTCATTCTGTCTTCAGGCAGTTTGCTCATTGCCATGATACGTGTGGGTACAGAGTTGGATTTGTTAAGTGTAGCTTTGTGATAAGTGGGACACGTGGAATCAAGCCAGGTGAGGGCAGTTCTAACAGCTGAAGGCAGATGGGGCTCCAGTGAGCTCGCCCAGAGAGTGCAGAGATCAGTTCTTAATGAGTGAATTCCGTGATTTTTCAATTGGGCAATTGTACGGATGTTGAGGTTTAAACTTTTCCTGCCTTGAGAATTCTTCTGCTTTGTTTTCAACCAACTAACAAAAGCAGCAACTAATTGTGCCTCAGAAGCTGCAGGCAAAGTGCTGACTAGAGCACCTGGTGGGACAGTGACGGGCAGGAAAACAATACCAAGTGAGGAATTAACTCCCCTTTCTCCAGTGTCTTTTTTCCTCCTCTAAAGGACACTCAGCATTCTTTAGCAGACTTGAAACTCGGCATGTGCATAGAAATGAAGTAGGAAACGTTATTCCTATTGCTTAGCGGTAGAGGTAATTAAGAGTTTCTTGACAATTCGTAAACATTAAGAGAAGGACGCAGTAGAAAGGAGGGAAAAGATGTATTTGTCATGGGATTACAAACAAGTTAGAGTGGGTCTCTTGCCTGGCTCCAACTGTCTGCAAAGACAGGTTAGTGTACTCTACAATTACACTGATATCCTGAAATTTTAAAGAAGCTGGATCTATCCAGAAACTTGAGAAGATGATTGAACAGAAATTTATTTCAATCCAAAGCACCTAGATGTGCCTCAGAATGTTGCCAGAAATAACACCCACACTTTTAAAAAAGCCATTTGGATGGTAGTGTTAGCCATTCTTTTTAAGACTTGGAGTTTAAATGTTAGTTGTTGACTAGTGGATGCAGATGAAATCATATTAATTTATTTCAAATTCAAACAAAGAGTTGAAGACATTCTCTAATTTAGCAAAAGCCATGGTTTTACTTTCAGAAGCTCCGTCAAAACAAAAAACAATCATTAAACTATAATTTACCATTAAATGGTATCATTTGGAGGCTTGGGAAGAGCTACTCCGGTAGGTAAGTACTAGACAAAATAGTACTTGCCTTCTTGAAATTTGTGCTATTAAAGTAAGAAAAGCCAAGCGGTAATTCAGATCGAATAAGAATCCAGGCAGCATTCACTGTTCAGCATCTGAGGTGCCAATCTATGTCAACATAAATGTCATGGTGGGAACACAAGCCAATAAACCATTTAAAATAGTGGAAAACTCTCAGGAGCAAGGATATGGAGACCTTGCTTCCACCGCCAGGGCCAGCCCCGCTAGCCAGGAGAACGTTGGCAGGTTCACTTAACTTTTGACCCCTCGTTGTCTCAGCTGCATATAAATGCGATGATACCTTCTTCTGACTATTCATAGTGTTATGAAGAGCAAATTGGTGAGTTATGAGAAAGTAATCGGTAATTTCGAAGTTACATGCATGTGCAAACAAAAGCTAGTGTGATGAGGGTGATACTGGCATTTCCTTTATGGTGGCCTTTAGTTTGGTGGGGAAAAAAAGTGAATTAAACTGGAGAGGAAAAATTTTCTTCTTTATTTTATTCAAGAGGGAAAGGAGGGTTTGCTATATCTATAAAGAAATTGAGAATTGTTGTCAGAAGAACTCGGGGATATTTCAAGGAGAGGGAAACATTGTAAATGAAAATGTAGAGATGAAAGAATTGTGTTTGTCCATGAAAATAGGAAGAGAATTGGGAGAGACACTGAGGTGAGGTCAGACAGTCCAGGATCTCTATTCCAGTTGTTGAGGCTTGGAACAGCAAATAATAGGGAGTTACATTATTGTTCAGACCACTTAATTACAGGTAGTAGTAAAAGATACACTGGATGAAGAGTTGGGACAGGAACCCTAACACTGTGTTTATCACTAGCAAGCTGTGGTACATTGGCAAAGTCATTTAATGACTTTGGCTCTTGGTTTCTGAGTTTGTAATATTCACTGATTAAAAAAGATGATATCTAAGGGCCTTTTCACCCTTAACATGCTTCATATGTGTGTATAAATATGCACATACATACATCATAAGTGAACATATATACATATATCCACTGTTGATTAACATGTTTATATATAATACATGTACATAATACATAGGTTTATAATACATGATATATGATATCTAATGTATATTATATGAAAGCTTAAGGTATACACTATATGAAAGTTTTATTAAGTCAAGTAACAACAAAGAGTTATTGAGGACTCAGTTATATAAAGTCACTGAGGTAGAGGCTGACTGGAATATTGACATCCCTTCCCTCAAGAAATTCACAATTGAACAATACTGTAAATACATGACAATTACCACACGGTACTATAGTCATGAACAAAGTTCTATAAGAACAGGGAAGTTGTGTAGCTGAAAACGGGGGTTGTAGAGAGCTTTAAAGAGGAGTTAATATTGATAGAGGTTATGGAAGATGAGAGTTGGATTTTTTACACGGGGAGGAGTGGAAGTCCATTTTAAACAGAGCGAAGAAAGAAAATAAAAGTAAAAGCATGACGACATTCTTAAATCTTGAAAGTTCTGGAACTCAAGTCTAGGATGTTTGGTGGGAATGAATTGAGGAATGCCAATTTGATGAGTTGGGGCAGATTGTAATAAAACCTTCAAACTTTGGTAAAGATGTTGGAGTTTTAACCTAAAAGCAAGTGGAAGCTATTGGAAGCTCTGTGCAGAGGACTGATATATTCTTTGCCCAGAATGGAGAGAGATTAAGTGAAGAGTCTAGAGGTCAGTAAGGAGAGGACCTGAGAGCAAAGGAAGTGACGAGGAGAAGGGGGGCTGGGGATCACAGGGCAGAAGTGTCACCTTATCTTCAGAATGTAGGGAACTCTGTACCAAGGAGAGGAGGGACTCATCCCATCAAGACTGCATCATATCTGTGCCCCATTCCTTGAGGCAGAGGATGTGAAGAAGGAAGAGCTGATGTCCTGGGGTTAGTGAAGAAGAATATCCATTTACTCTCAATATACCAAACTTGAGGAGTAATCTGTTCAAATGAATAGACCTAGTGGGAAAACTGGTGACTGGATGGGTAGCTTAAGAGAAAGAGCCTGAGACTGTAGACTCGGAACTCAACAAATGTATAATATTTCAAAGCATGGTAGTTGGAGGGATCACTAAAATAAGAGAAGTACTGAAAAGAGTGGCCAGGGTACTTCACAGAGAATATTGTTATTTAAAGGGCCACTGTTGAGGAGAGACCAGTAGAAGAGTCAGAGAAAGTACGGTCAGAACAGGTCCAAGGAAAATGGCAATCAGTGCTAAATGGAAGAAGATATTTTATGAAGGGGATGGTGACAAAAGGTATAAAACATTTCTGAAAGACTGGAATGGAATTATGAAATATTTCAGCAATGACTGAATAAAAGGGGGAATTTGTAAGGTAACTATCAGTGTTTTGGGAAAGGATGGTTTAACTGGAGTGATAGAGCTAGGAGGAACTTATTTGAATAATGAATAAGGTAATGAAAAAGGTACAATATTGATAAAGTCTAATAGCCAAGGGATATTTACTTCGCTACACTTTTTTTTAATAATGAAGACCTCAGAATATAAGATATTAAAAATACTTATTAAAATACAGAAGTTAAATATTTTAACAGTTTTGTGTAAGATTTTTTTGAGAGGTAACGTATTTGTGTGGATAATTAAAAACATATTTTATAAACATAGAGGTAAAGCACTTTATTATTAGAAGATAAATAATTACTGATAAGTGCTAGTTTTTCCCACTTTAATAGTCGACAATATGGAATTTTCTCAGTAGTAACTATGTCTCATATTTTACTGGCATTTCTAAATTAAGAATATGAATGCATTTGGTAAGGTACGATTGACTTAACATGAATAAGACAGAAAACAGTGAATGAATACCTACAACTTTTATCAACTTCTGTCATAGATATATTTTCCGAAAGGTCTTAATGAAGTAATTGTATTTATTATTTTTTTAAACTGATGTTTAGTTGATGTATAATGTTATATTGGTTTCAGGCAAATAATATAGTGATTTGAACAGGTTTATACATTAGGCTGTACTCACCATAAGCGTAGCTACCATCCGTACCATACACTACCACTAAGATATCACCGACTACATTTCCTATGCTGTACCTTTTATTCCTGTGATTTATTCATTCCACAACTGGAAGCCTGCATCTCCCACTGTCCTCCACCTGTTTTATCCATCCACTCACCCCCTTTCCTTTGGCAACCATTGGTTTGTTCTCTGTATTTATGGTTCTGTTTCTGCTTTCTAAGTTTTATTTACTCATTTGTTTTGTTTTTTAGATTTCAAATAGAAGTAAAATTATATGGTATTTGTTGTTTTCTGTCTGACTTATTTCACTTAGTATATTACTCTGTAGGTCCATCCATGTTTTAACAAATGGCAAGATCTCATCCTTTTTTGTGACTCAATAATATTCTTTTTTCTTTTCTAATTTTTTAAAATGGTTTATTTATTTCTGAGAGAGAGAGATCATGAGCAGGGGAGGGCCAGACAGAGAAGGAGACACAGGATCTGAAGGAGGCTTCAGGCTCTGAGCTGTTAGCACAGAGCCCAATGCAGGGCTCTAACCCATGAACCATGAGATCATGACCTGAGCCAAAGTCGGACGCTTAACCAACTGAGCCACCCAGGTGCCCCGTGACTCAGTAATATTCTATTGTGTGTGCCGTGTGTGTGTGTGTGTGTGTGTGTATGCCTTCTTTATTCATAGACACTTGGTTGTTTCCATTTTTGGGGTATTGTAGATAATGCTGCATTAATATAGGGTGTATATATGTTTTGAATTAATGTTTTCATGTCTTTTCTTCTATTTACCCATTTGTGGAATTGTTGGATATCAGAGTCCTATTTTTAATTTTTTGAAGAATCTTCATACTGTTTTCCACAGTGGCTCAACCAATTTACATTTCCACCAACAGTGCAGGAGGGCTCCTTCCCGCCCCTCCCCCGCCATATTCTTGACAGTGTTGATTATTTCTTGCCTTTTTTATTTTAACTATTCTGACAGGTAGAAAATGATAGCTGATTGTAGTTTTGCTTACATTTCCTTGATTATTAGTAACTTTGAGCATCTTTTCTTGTGTCAGTTTCCCATCTTGGTAGGTCTTCTTTGGAAAAATGTTTGTTTATTCAGGTGTTCTGCCCATTTTAATCAATTCTTGTGGTTTTCTGATGTTGAGTTATGTAAGTTCTTTATATATAATTTGGATATTAACTTCTTATCGGATATATCATTTGCAAATATCTTCTCCCATTCAGGAGGTTGGCTTTTGATTTTATTGATGATTTCCTTCACTGTGCAAAAGATTTTAATTTTGATATAGTCCCAAATTGAGTCCCAAATTTTTGTAACAAGGAAATGACCCTGAAATCCAAAAAAAAGTACACACTAGCTATTGTTCAGAATTGAGGGGATTAAGATATTTATCTGTTTGAATTTTCTCTCAAGAAAATCACTTCTCACACTAAACACTTTCAAACTAAGTTCATGAAATGCAAGACAATACTATTAACAATAGTCACTGTGTCCTTTACACAGTTAATTGTGTGTAAAACAATCTCTTACTTCTTCAATATAAAATAAAATAAGTTGGGGCGCCTTGGTGGCTTAGTCAGTTAAGCCTCTGACGTTGGTTCAGGTCATGATCTCGCAATCCATGGGTTCAAGCACCACACTGGGCTCTGTGCTGACAGCTCAGAGCCTGGAGCCTGTTTGAAATTCTGTGTCTTCCTCTCTCCCTGCCCCTCCCCAGTTTGTGCTCTGTCTCTCTCTGTCTCAAAACTAAATAAACGTTAAAAAAATAAAAGTAAGGGGCGCCTGGGTGGCTTAGTCGGTTGAGCGTCCGACTTTCACTTAGGTCATAATCTCGCGGTTCTGGGTTCGAGCCCCGTGTCGGACTCTGTGCTGACTGCCAGCTCAGAGCCTGGAGCCTGTTTCAGAGTCTGTATCTTCCTCTATCTCTTACCCTCCCCTGCTCACGCTGTCTCTCTCTCTCTCCTAGAAATAAATAAAAAAATATTAAAACAAAATAAAAGTAAGTATTATTCTTTTCTTTCATGTACTTGTCTTAATATAAAATATTATGTAGTGCATATGGAATAATATTAATCCTAATTCTACCATTCATTAAATAACAAAAGAAAGAGGAATGTCCTTCCAGGTAGTAGTAACATGAGGGTGGCATTATCCTAATAAGTGTTTTGCACTTCAACTGTGCTTCAGTTGGAATGTGGCATAGTTTGCTCATTAAATGGAAGACAGAGAGTAGAGTGGACAGAGTATGGGCATCAATGTCAATTAGTCCAGAGCAACATGGAACATGATGCTGTATTTCATCCATGTCATAAAATTATGTCATCTTCTTGAATCTTTATCTTTTATCTCTAATATGGCTAAATATATGTATTATATACAGGTTTTCTGAGGTTTATTTAAATAAGGTAGCATATATATCAGTGGAATATTTGATTAGAACTTCAGTAAGTGGCATTTTTTATTATTTCTATTTTTCTGTTACATAATACAGTGGCGACTTAATTTTATGACCTGGAACAAGTCCAGTAATGTGCATTAGCTTTCTTGAAATCACTTATTTGGTAAGTGCACTAGAAATTACAAATTGATACAGTTACAGTGCTAGATACTTGATCAGATTATAAGAGATGCAGCATTGTAGGATAGAAAGAACACACATTTTGGGATCAGACAAACCACTGTTTAAATCTGCCTCTACCTTACTGGTCAAGTTACTTAAACTCTCTGGTTTGGTTTTCTCACCTTAGAATGGTGACAGAAATTCTGAAGTGCAAGGCCATTTACAAAGTTTTGACTGGTAGTAAATGGAAAGTGTCTAGCACAGTGCCCTAAATGTGGTGGATGTTCAAAAAATATTCTCTTTCCATTCTTTATCTTTCTTCCCTTTTTAAAATTATTTTATTACTATATTTTTAATGTTTTATTTATTTCTGAGAGAGAGAGAGAGAGAGAGTGTGTGAGCAGGGGAGGGTCAGAGAGAGAGGCAGACACAGAATCTGAAGCAGGCTCCAGGCTCTGAGCTGTAAGCACAGAGCCCGACACGGGGCTCGAACCCACGAACCGTGGGATCATGACCTGAGCCAATGTCAGATGTTTAACTGTCTGAGCCACCCAGATGCCCCTCTTTCTTTCCTTAAAAATGACATAACAGGCAGTAATTTTACAAATTCAACACATTTATCTGTCTTCTCCAATCAAGGTGCACCATGAAAACAAATAAAACTAGGAAGAGAGGTGGTATTATCATAGGCCCATCTTTTTTACTACTTTGACACTTAGATGTAGACAGCATGGAGCACAGATCATAAAAATATTTTGAACAGCAAACTGAGGGTGAATTATATAAATAGAAATTTTTATATGTCATTTTGTGCTGTATTTCAAAGGCTTTCTCAAGAATCTGAAATGTTAGATTCCTGAAAGTGTCTTGTGACCAATGCCTTCCAACCTAAATGATTTCACAGAATTGTTTTTATATCTTTGTTAATTTTGCTTATTAGATGATCATTTAAATGCTTTTAAAAAAGTAAGTTTATTTATTTTGAGAGAGAGAGAGTAAACGCAAGCAGGGGATGGGCAGAGAGAAGGTGAGACAGAATCCCATTCAGGCTCCGCACCATCAGTGCAGAGCCCAATCTGGGCCTTAACCTCCAGAACTGTGAGATCCTGGCCTGAGGTGAGATCAAAAGTGAGACATTTAACTCACCACGCCCCTACATACATTTTTAAAAAGTAAAGTTTCTGTCTTGTTTCCCTACCCTTGTTTCTTAGTATTTATAACCCAGTTCAAAATTCATTAAGAGCTTATTGATTGCATCAAAAAGTGAAATGCTCAGGTGGTTTTGTGAAATTTTACTATCTTAATGGACTGTAGTAACTCAGGTCACTCATTATGCAAATTGTAGATGGGTACCTGGTTTGCAAAATAATAGAAGCCCCAGTCAGGGCTGAGGTTGACTGCTTTAGAGCAGCACATGGCCACATTCTTTCCTGAATATTATTATAACATAGAAAAACTGGTCTGATGGTGGTGGGATGAGATACTGACCTCCTGACTAGGTTATTGGGGAAGTGTGGTTTGCTTTGCATGCTTTTCTAAGGAAACGGAGCCTCTTAAACTCTCATGTAAGTCAGATTGGTAACCCTGGGCAGTGAGATATCTCTGGGAAGGGGTGAGTGAAAGCCTCTGTCTGGTGAATGGGCTCTCTCAGAATTAAGTGGTCCTTAATGAAAGAAACATTAGGGAAGTGTTATCCAGAAAATACATTTTCTTATCACAAGAACATCACAGAGTGTGAGTTAGAGGTGCCAATGAGTCATAAGGTAGAGGTTTTTCTTCTATTTCTTTGTCATCAACACTCCATACTTGACACTTTAGGATGCATTAAAATGATGAAAAATAAAGGAATTTGCATTTAATCCTCAGGTATCCAAGCAATAAGAAAAACAGTGTTTAGAGGAAGTGAAATAACAATTAAGCACATGTTGGGAAAGAGTGGAGGAAATATGGTAGTGCTGAAAACAGCAATACTAAGAAGTAATCCATCTACTGCTTGTGATACATAACTGGGCCTAACCAAAAGGATGTCCTTTAATCTTCCAGAAGCACTATTGACCATATTGATATTTTGCATAGTTGACCATTATGAAATCAGAATCTCTAGGGTATTATTTTTAATGTATCAGAGCTATGCTATGAGAAAATAAATGAGGAGATGTGGGGAAAAGGCAGAAATGTGCTTCATGTCCATGTAATTGGATAATGTTGATGGGGGAGACTCCATGTCTCTTGAGCTGTCAGAGATCATGCACATAGAATTTACTGAGTCATCTCCATAAATCCAGGAGAAGCTATGGATGGCTCTCAAGACTTGGGGAGAAAATGAGACATTATAAGACAATAACACAACAAGAAGAGAAAGGTGGAAACAGGCAAATATTCTACATTCTTTTAAAAATTATTTTTAATAGGCTTTACTTTCTGAGTGTTTGTAGGTTTACAAAAAACTAACCAGAAAGTGCTGAGTTCTCGTATACTCTTCATTCTTCTCCCATTTCTCCCTATTATTGACATCTTCCATCATTGTGGTACATGTGTACCATTGATGAACCAGTATCGATACATTATTATTACTAAAATCCATAGTTTATAGTAGGGTTCAGGCACTCAGATACATTCTGTGGTTTTAGACAGATATATAATTACATGTGCCTAGTAACACATGTATCCACCATTATAGTATTATACAGAGTTGTGTCATTGCCATAAAAATCCTCTGTGTTTGACCTATTCATGCCTCAATCCATTCCACTGTCTTTCCAAATGTCTGGTAATCACTGCTATTTTTATCTTCTTATGTCTCCATACTTGTGCTTTTCTTGGAATATCATGTAGTTGGAACCACAAAGTGTGTAGCCTTTTCTTTCACTTTTTAATTATGCATTAGGTTTTTTTCTATGTCTTTTCATGGCTTGATCCCTCATTTCCTTTTATCACTGACTAATATTCTGCTGTATGGATATAGCACAGTTTATTTATCCATTTACCTATTGATGGGCATCTTCATTGCTTCCAAGGTTTGGCATTCTGCATAAAGCTGCTGTAAACATCTGTGTACACATTTTTGTGTGAATACGTATTTATCTCTGTTGTGGGGAGACCAAGGAGCACAGTACTGGATCATATGGTGAAGAGCATGTTTAATTTTGTTAGGAACTGTCTTTCAAAGTGGCTCTACCATTTGCATTCCCACCATCAGTGGATGAGAGTTCCCGGTGCCCCACATCCTGGCCAGTGTTGTCAGTATTTTGAATTTTAGCTGTTTTAATGTGTGTAGTTGTGTGTCATTGTTTTAATTTTCTGTGCTTTAATGATACGTGGTGTTGAGCATCACTTTTTCATCTGCTTGTCATCTGTCTTCTCTGCTGAGGAGTCTGTAGTCCTTCTACCATATGTATAGTAGCAAGAACAGGTGGAACCTGCAGATGGCTGAGTTCAAAGTCTCAGTCTTAACCTGGGCTGCACATGCTTCGTTTGTTATTGCCCTGATGATACGGCTCTTACTAACAAGTATTTTATAAAGAGAGAATACACATGGAAATTAAGTAAATAAACAATAAATGGGGATGAGCCTACACTTTGTCTTGGTTCTACCTCGAGGGGAACACCTTGGGAGAGAGTTTGGAAGTGATAAACGGTATCTTGAACTGGAAAGAAAGGGTGTGATAGATTAAAGGTTAAATTGAGCCTGTAAGCTTGTGAGATTTCCTCTTTTTTTAAAATGAATTCTTAACAGTTTTTTTTTTAATGTTTATGTACTTATTTTGAGAGAGAGAGGAGTCAGAAAGTGAGAAGCAGAGGAGCAGAGAGGGAGAGAGAGAATCCCAAGCAGGCTCTGAGCTGTCCATGTAGAGCTCGATGTGGGGCTCTATCCCACGAACTGTGAGATCATGACCTGAGATGAAATCCAAAGTCAGACCCTTAGCCCCACTCAGCTACCCAGGGCCCCCAAGCTTGTGAGATTTTCAAGTGCACTATGTGCAGGCTGCATCTCTAGCTGACTCTGTTGTGGTTAATTACATAGTTGCATATCTGTTATTCCTTGCTCGGGGCGGAGGCAGGCAAACAATTGTTGTGCAGTGTCCTGCTGAACTTCTGGGAAACTGTGAAGTCCCTTGTTCTGAACCCCTGCTAAGCTGAGCTGTCAAGGCAGCCTGCTGCTCAGCTTGCTTCCACAAACCCTTCCACGGACACAGAATGTGGAGCACTCCCAGAATGGGGCTAGTAGACGGTGGCTCAGAAGTGGATCGTGTGTGCACAAATACAGTACACTACCCAGGTAGTTAACTGAGAACTATGGAGAGAGCTTGCTGGACAGTTAATTTTCCCAAGCAAATGTATCAAGCCTAGGCATTGATTACCATAAGCATTCCTATTAGTAGTGGGAATACTTAAACTCACGCTGTATGTCTGACTTTTGCTTAGGTCATGATCTCGCAGTTCGTGGGTTTGAGCCCCGTGTCGGACTCTGTGCTGACCGCCAGCTCAGAGCCTGGAGCCTGTTTCAGTCTGTGACTCCCTCTCTCTCTGACCCTCCCCTGCTCACGCTGTCTCTATCTCTCCTGGAAATAAATTAAAAACAAAAAATTAAAAAAAAAAACAAACTCACGCTGTATGGCCAATGCAGGGCTTTTCAAATTTGCCATGTTGTCTGGATAAAAAGTTATCCCTTGAGTTGGAATAGCAGTAGCAGTAACAGCACCTACTGAGTATTGTAGATGGTTGTGTTTGCGAGTATGTTCTATGATATGCCTGCTAAAGAATGGCATCAGAACACAAATACTGCTGATTTGGGTTCTACTATTTAAAGATTATTTTTGTTTTCTCTCTCAAAATCAGCAGAACTGTGTCAGAGGAGTTTGTCCATTGTATTCATTTACTTCCACTTGACAATGAAAGAGGTTAGTTGCAAAGAATTGAAGCCATTGCTTGAGATTAAAGAGGTATTGGTTGCTACGTAGTAAAATAGATATTTATGTGTATTTGTGTATGTAATGAATGAAATGTTCAAGAATCAACTTCTGAGACAGATATGAATCTTGACCCAATTTTGTACTTTATTAAGAATTTGAACTCAAATCTCTGTCTCTCATTTGTCAGCCATGCCCTAGGTATGATACTAGTATCTACCTCTTCAGATTGTTTTAAAGATATCTTGAGACAAAACTGTATAGCAGTTAGATGGTGTCTGGCTCACGTCCGTACTCAGTAAATCAGTAAATCTTTTACTTGTGATCCTGGCGTGAACTACAAATGGCTTCTCACAGAGCTAGAGTTTGTCTCTCGATCCCACTCTGTTTTATTCTTCATTTTGATTCTTCTTCAATCTGCATGTGCATTTCAGGTTTCTCTGCATCTGGCATTATTCTGCTTTTACATGCTGTCAGGGCCAGTACATAGTTGCAAAGCCCTCAGCTTTGCTGTTAGCAGAGTTGTTCAAAGTATAGTTTTAGAACACAGAGACATTCAACCTCAGCCTTTTATTTTTACTTGTGTTTGTACATATTTTTGCCATGCAGGAAATGCTAGCGGTGTGATTCTTTAAGTGGGACTGTGCATTCCAAAATTCCTTTGTGTGGAAACACCTAAGATTATTTTTGGCAAGACTTTCCTGGTCTGTGATGATGTGAGTGAAAGGGTGTAGGAAGTGAACAGTGAATGCTGACGTATCCTCTCTCACAGTGCTCTTTTCTCTCCTGAAGTACATACCCCCCCGTATGTATGTATGTATGTATAAACATATGTACATCGTGTGTATGCTCTGTGTATGTATATACATGTCATGTATATAGATACCCTACATATATATATATATATATATATACCTCAACATATCAAAGTCTTCTGAAAGTGATTCTCAACTTGGAGGAGTGGTATTCACCTGTTACATGCTCAATACAAACTGTTTTTTCTGTACATTCTCTAAAGTTTATAATTTGTAGGCTTTTGATAGAATTCTAATACTAATTCAATACATCATTACAATCATACTAGTGCAAATATATGCACACATACTTCTATGCATAAATATATGCACATGTAATAGTACAGTCATTTATGGCTATTACTACACAGGACTTCATGATTTATTTGGCATTATGGAAGTTATTATACTGCCTCAAATGTTATAGCGATATTAAAGTGCTGACTTTTGAAAATGTGCACAATTATGAATACTTTCACTAAAATATTAATTATTCAAAAAGTTATATTAACAATTTATTTTAAAAAATTATCTCAGACTCTGTGCTCATCAAGAGCTCACTCTAATAAATGATCTTAATATACCTTTCATTAGTTTATAGCTTTTATTTTAAGATCCTTTTATGTCTCACCCTCTTCCTGTATTTGCCACTTTGGTGCCTGAACAATGTCTTCAGACTGCCATGCCTGCACCAATTTCCATGAAGTACTTTTTTAAAATTTTTTAAAAATGTTTATTTTTGAGAGAGGGAGAGAGAGAGCACAAGGGTGGGGAGGGCAGAGAGGGAGACACAAAATCTGAAGGAGGCTTCCAGGCTCTGAGCTGTTAGCACAGAGCTTGATGCAGGACTTGAACCTACAAACTCCAAGATTATGACCTGAGCTGAAGTCGAACACTTAACTGACTGAGCTGCACACGCATCCCAGAAGTACTTTTCTTCTAATAGCAGCTGCCATTAGGATGTCATTTAGATAATATATTAGTTGTAAATTTTTTACATTAATTATATTATTAAGGCAGTATTGGTAAGAGACCCAGGTGGAATATTTTGTATTAACTGTTGTTTTTTTATATACGTGGGTTCAGTATATTAAATGTGTTTTCAAGTTGTGATATTTTTATCTTAAGATGGGTAAGATGAGTTTTTTGGGACATAACCCTATCATAAATATAGAAATATTTGTATGTATGTGTTTGTGCATACTTTATGCACACTTATATTAACTATGTGTATTATATATAATATATTCTTTTTCTATAGGAAATATATTTCATTCAGAACCACTATATTACACAACTTCAGGGACTCCAGTCACAGAATTCGGTGACCTTTTTCTTCATGTATGTGTCTATCTGTTCACTTACGTAAAACAAACAAGCATGTAGTGCGTTTTTTTTTTTGTTTGTTTTGTTTTGTTTTGTTTTTTACAGCAGACTTGGTGCTGGGGACCAAGTGTGAATGGCATACGGACCCGCCACTCCTGAAGCTTCCTGTCACATGTAAATAATTGTTGTCTAGGAAATTTACTGCAAAAATGGAAACATAAATACATGTGGAACAGAGAAAGTGATTATTATCTTGAAGAAGGAGACAGGGAAGGGGAGATTTCATAAAACACACGCTTGAAAAATAAACAGCTTGCCAGAAGGACAAATGGCTAGGTAGAGTGGAGCTCTTGTGAAGAAATTAAATGGAATGTGTGTTGAGGGACAGTCAGAGGTTCTGAGGCATAAAAACTCGGGGTGAGTTGGGAATGGAAGGGTGAGTGCATGTGTGGAGAGCAGCTAGGGCCACACTGAGTGGAACACAGTAGAAGCCAGGTTTTTGTTTGATTTATGAATCTAGGAGCCCACATCTCTTTAGTTGGATAAAACGTTGCCAAGAATGAAACAGTGTATTTGCAAATGTTAAGTCATGTGAATTTATAAATTTTAGAAGAATGTTAATTGTGTAAATGAACTATTACAATTCTTGCAAACTTTCTATGAGAAACCCCATCTTTAGGTAATGACAATTAAACATAGTCATTTGAAAGGTAGAGTATCCTTTTCAGTTTACGTATAAGGGTGATTAGGTATGTTACTTTCCTCTGTGGTTTTGATTAGACCACTGTGAAAATTAAACCTTAAATCTGTGTATTTCTCTGTTTGGATCAATGAGTGAGAACATAAATGAGTGAGGTGCACCAGGGATGCTGAGGGGGCTTGCTCTTTTCTGTGTGGACATGGGCAACTGAACAAGCAGCCCCCTTCCCCTACGGTGGGTCTGTCATTTGCCATCATTTAGAGATGGGGTTCATTTAAAAAAAATGTCATAAGAGACAACACTGTTGACCACATAACCTATCTAGTAAGTCAGTTGGATTATGCGAAATAGTTTACACACTCTGCCTCTGGCAATCATATGAGGTGTTCAGAAATCTGAAGTTTGAATACAGGGGTGGAAAAGCGATTAAAAGGGTACCTTTTGGAGTTTTAGAGAATGACCACATGAGAATATATGGAATGCTGAAATGAAATTCAAGTTTCTGAAGAGTCCTGTTTCCGGCCAACATCAACATTTCCCTCCACCTCCCTACATGCTCTGCTTCATTAGTTCTCATTAGTTAACAGCCCCATGGAAGTCGAGAAGCTAGCAGAGGGAAGCCATCTGCTGCCCGGGGCTGGTGAGTGTAATCACAGAACTGCAGCAAAAATCGTAGGTTCAATAGCTCTATAAAACAGCTTCTTCTGACACTTTTCAGTGGTGACTACACATCTTTAATGGGAGAGTCATCAAAGTGAATTTGGATTTATGGAATAAACTAATTCACATGGAAAGCTTTGACTGCTGCTAAGATACATTTCTCTCTGTGTCTCTCACTGCAAGATTTAATGTAATTTCTTCAGTTCCCTTGGCTTGTTCTGTAAGAGAACTGGCTTTGAACTGCTTCAGCTGTGAATATCCCACAAGAAGAGAATAAATATTAGAGAGCAGTCAAGGTGTTCTTTCAAACTTGATTGATCAAGCACTGCAGCACCATGGACATCATGACATGTAAAATGATGATGAAAGTTTTCTGAGCTTTCAAGAACATTCTTTTCTAAGTAATTTTCTATCTTGGTAGTACGATCCAGAAGCTAAATTAATTTGATGTAATAAAATATGTGGAAATTAGAGGAGTGAGTCTTGTGCTATATCATTATATGTAAGATGAATTTTCTTTGTTGGTAATATGCTGAATATTGGAATTGCTATCATAAAGCTGGTTTTTAAACAACTTTATCAGGTACAAAAGTTGTGTATCCTTCATCACAGTCAATTTTACAACATTTTCATTGCCCCTCCCCAAAAGTCTGAACCTTTAAATTCTCCATTCTTTCTTATCAGGCCCAATCCTAGGTAGGAACTAATCTACTTACTATGTCTATAGATTTGCCTTTTCTGGACACTTTTTTTACAAATGTAATAAAACCTTGTTTAGTTTTTTGTTACTGGTTCATTTTACTTAGCATGTTTTCAGGGTTCATCCATGTGGTATTGTGTGTCAGTATCTTAATTCCTTTTATTGCTGAATAACATTACATTGTGTGGATATGCCACGTTTTGGGCTGTTTCCACTTTTGGGCTATAATATAGAATGCTGCTGTGAACACTCATGTACAGGTTTTTGTGTGGACATATTTTTTCATTTCTCCTGAATATATACTTAAGAGTGGAATTTCTGGGTCCTATGGTAACTTTGTATTTTATGATTAGAGGAACTGCCAAACTGGACTTTTTTTTTTTTTTTTCAACACAGCACTATACACATTTTGTTTTCCAGTAACTTCAATTATGATTTAGTTGTCATTCAGGCACACACTCTGAAGTTCCAATGAAGATATTGTTGTATAATTAGAAGGTTAAGTAGTTAGAAAATATAGCAAAGTGGTATAGGGAACCTAGTTTATAAGGACCGAAGCAAAGCACATTTAGGAGGAAAATACGCTGAAGGAGTCATGAGCACATTTGATATGATGCCTGTAAACAGCTCCTTTTGGGTTTTTGATCTGATAATACAGTGAAGTCTTCAGTAAAGGAGGAAAAAAGTAAGGATGAAGGAGATGTGATGACTTAGAGAGGCTGACTCAGTGACAGGTATTTAAAATGCACAGAGAAATCTAAGTGATACTAAAAAATTCATGTGTTAATGCATTTTAGAAGTTACCCATTTGGTTTTTACAGCTTAGTGGATGTAGTAACACAACTGCTGTGCTCTCCTGGTGTTCTACAGTTCTCTAAATATTTATATCACATGTTCTTTTACTAATTTCTTACAATTTCTTCATTATTATAGGGTAGGAAGTAACACCCTTCTTTAATGAAAGAGTAAACTCAGGTACCTACAGCTAAGGGATTTGACCCAAACCCTACTCTTATTATAAAACTACCAGCCAAAACAAGCATCTTGGTGACCTACATACACTAGTATTTTAATTGAAGAGGGAAAAGTAAGGATACTTTAGGGAAAATCTTCAATTGTGTAGAGTAAGTTTCAAATATTTAAATGAGCATTATATGGTATAATTAACAGACAATAATAGAAAACTTTTTCTTAATGCTTTCAGACAAGCATAGGTAAATAGAATAATTACAGGTTTGTAATATTTGTATATAGGTTGACTATTTGATGTCCCGACTGAGGATTTGACGGTGCTTTTGAGATTTTAATGTTGATTTTTATAGATTCCTTCAGTTTTGTGACATAGAATAATACATATTTTATCTAAACAATTTATTGTCTTATAATAAAATATAAATATGTATTCATATTCCATGTTGCAGTGAATCTGACCACTGAAAAATATACAGAGCTGCGTCAAGTGATCATTTAGTATTTAGTTTCAGTATATTGATGTTCCCCCCTTGTATCTCTTTTAAAAAAAGTGATCTGTAGATTTAAACTGTGGATTTTCTTGACAGGATAACACAGAAGTTTATACTGGACACCATATAACAAACATCCTAAACCCCTCTTTACCTTTCCTGAAATATCCCACAGAGCTTCTTTTTCTTCTTCTCCTGCTCACACACTCTCCTTCTCTCCCGTGGTCTTACACACACCCATGCACACTTACACATAACCTCATTTATCTCTCCTTACCCTCAAAGTTCTCTTTACTAAGCTCTTTCTTTCCCTTCTCTCCCACCTTCCCAGTCTGACCATCTGTGCTGTGGTTTGGTACACTATTGCAGTTTACCTTTATTTCAGGGAATCATTTTCCAAGTGTATAAACTGACAAAATTTCTTGAATAGGGATATTAGCAACAATAGAAGTGCTGACTTTTGCAGTGTCCTGTACAGAGAGACTTAGATTCCAGCTGTAGTTTTCTTTCCCAAAAGAGACAAAGTAAAAACCTGCTGGCATCATTACATTTGTCTACAGGCGACTAAACTATGATATATATTCAGTGTGGACTCCTCTATGGGATACAGCTGTGAAATGAGCTAAAATTTATTATTGAAAGGAAAAGAACTAGTGTGAATTTATTCTAATGAGATTCTTTGCCAACATTACAGTAAATAGGCTTTGGAAACATTTTCATTCTGTCTCTTGTTCTTTAAAAATGACTTTTCTGAAGATACTATATAAGGGCATGTGATAAAAGAGATGAATATTAAGACTGTCAGTATTTAGAGATTTATGTGGATAGGTTTCTCCTACTACCCATGTGATAAGATTTTTAATTTGAGTTCAGATCTATGTTCATTTCCTACTAAATATCGAACCTATATGAAAAGTCCCTCTTGACAGAGGGAATGAAGACTTCTAAATGCATCATGAACACAGTGTAGAAGCATTTTGTGACTTCAGTATAAAATACACTACCAGAAAGCACTTTTACCCCTGAGGAAAACTTCGAGTATTTTTTCCATTTTGGAGATTTTTCTGTAGTTTTTGTACAGTGCCTAACCCTTATTTTAAGTTACCGTGTGTGTGTGTGTGTGTGTGTGTGCACATACATACTGGCGCACACATTTAATGTTTCTCTTGATTAATGTGCGCAGGAAATTTGGCGTCTTAATCAAAGTCTGCTTAATGGACAGAAGAGACATTAAGTACAAAGTTTTAAAATTCTATAAATGAATAAAACATACTTAATACTAGCACGTTGCAGATAATTTAATCTGTAGTTTATCATGATGCGTAAATGTCTCCAGAAGGTTGAAATGCACCAGAACCTTGACTGGGAACAAAAATTTATTGCTGTAATAGAACTCTGAGGAAGTTCTCCAAGAAATTTTTATTTGGTAGCATATGCTGAATTAAACCATATTCGAGGAGTCTTTCAGTCTTTTTCATTTAATTTTGAATTACTTTTAAGGCATATTTTGAAGTGTTAGTATTTTTCTAAATGATTTTCTACATTCAAAAATTTACAGAGACCCATATATCCTACTCACATCCACACTGTTGAGAGTTGAAACTTAACCATTCTAGGGCTGTGTTGACATCTTCAGGATTTTGCATGCATGTACACGTATTTGGTTTTATGTAATTTTTATGTCGTAATAGTGGGTCTAGGGTGGAAAGATAAATTTGAGGTCAAGACAAAGTATGATCTCATGTTTTGAGCAAAACTGTTCTCCTCCCCTCTTTCCCATTTGAAAAGGTGAATTAGTGACATCAGCATGAGATGTCATGGCCTCTGAACCTCTTTATTTACTGCACAAGTACTCCACTGATCTCAGCCCTGGATCATCATCTCACAATGGGGAGACTGGCTCCCTCGGTCACTGACAAACTTGTACCTTTGAAAGAGATGCACACATAACCATAAATCAGTGTTATTGAAGCTACTGAGCAGGTGTGTTTGAAGTGCTCTAAGGACACTGGTGGTGGAGGGATCAGCTCATCTGGGCTGGGGAAGGGCAGGGACCAGGAAAGGCCTGCCAGAGTGTGGGCAGTTGAGGGGAAATGTGAAAGGGTGCATCAAAACCGAAGAGATGAGAGATGATGAGGTGCACATGGGTAAGCCACAGAAGTGTGAATTAATAAGCTATCCCCCTACCTATGAAGGCTACAACTCCTTATTGGTATTCTCTCTCCCCATGTTAATGACTACTTTCAGTTTTACCTCCCGTCTGCTGTCCTAAACCTGCTAGCTTTCTGCAATGACTACAGTTTCTACCTGGCTTCTCATGCCTTTTTCAGTTTCTCTTAATGCTTGTATGGCATTGTCTGCTTCAATTCCAAATTCTGACTCTATTCCTGGCCCATTATTCTCCTATTTCCTTCAGTTTCATGCAGTTTAACCAAATGGTCAGTTCAGTTTGACCTCTTGGTCAAGCACTCTATCCTGGAATCCACAACTTCAACATGAACCCAGAAATATCCAATAACTGACATGGGGTGTTAGATACAACTTTCAGCTCTATTTATCTTAAATCATATTTCACACCATTTATGCTTTTGTTACATATGAGACCCATTTTTGGACTTTAGTCAGAAAACCAACTAAAATTTATATATAAGAAATAAGTTGTGGGGTGCCTGGGTGGCTCAGTTGGTTAAGCATCCAACTTTGGCAGAGGTCATGATCTCACAGTCTGTGGGTTCAAGCCCCGCGTTGGGCTCTGTGCTAAAAGCTCAGAGCCTGGAGCCTGTTTTCAGTTTCTGTGTCTCCCTCTCTCTCTGCCCCTCCCCCACTCACTGTCTGTCTCTCTCTCAAAATAAAGATATAAAAAAATTAAAAAAAAAAAGAAATAAGTTGCTAGTATCTCCATTAGACCCAGAAATTAAGCAAGTTCCAAATTTACTTAAAATAGTTGATTTGAGTTTAAAAAATGTCTTAGCTCTGTTTTACTTGGTGATTTAGTAGTGCTTTCCATAATACTGTTACTTCCTTTTGCTCCTCTTCACATGAGATACAATGTGACATATTTCCATAAGGCTGTGATGAAAAGACTGTGCAAATCTTCCTCCAAATGAACTGCAATTTTGTTACACTCATAGGCAACAGCACAGAAAGGGAAGAATAGTTGTGCATAGTAAAATACTTTATTTTCTTTGAAGTTACTGGTATGTAAACAGTAGATAGGTATGACTCTAAGATTGGACTTAGGAAATTCACAAATGACCCTCCTGTCAAGACTTAACCCAAAGACCACTTCCTCTATGAAGCTTTTGTAGTCTTCATCTCTGATTTGTGGTAGCACTTTAACACCACCAGATTTCCTTTTCCTTCCTCTCTGTGTATATAATGTGTGTCCAGCAAAGTATACCTGTGACTTCTTTTATACTTAATCGTTTATGTCTTTTGTTTCTCTGAAAATACGCACTCATTTAGGTGAGGGCTGTCTTAGTCATTTTTGTTCCTCAGCATCTGTTATATATTAGGTGTCAATACATGGTTGATTAGTAAATAAATTACCGAAACTTAGATTACATAATTCTGTATCACATTTTTACTTGGAACCATGGTTTTTTGTTTAGATATTTTTAGGAAATCTTTTAGTGGAGAATATTTTCCATTAGATAATGCTGGCTGTTAAGGTTTTCTTTTTATTATGGAAAATATGGTGTGAATTTTATTCTTGTAGGTGTATCTTGTATATCTCTGGATATTTTTTTTTATGATGGGTTTCTAGAAAGGTAGTTTTTCAGTAAAGGGACGAACAGTTTTATGATTTTTGAGACAGATTTTCAAATTATGTTACACCTACACCCAGTAGGCATTTGGGATTGCATATTTCAGATGACCAAAACTGGGAATAAAGATTTAAAAACTTTTGCCCATATGACAAATCTCAAGATATTTACTTCAGTATTATTAATTTTTTAAATCTATAAAAATTTGTACATATTAAATATATATTTTTCTATTTTGGTAAATTTTTTTTTCTTTTTTTTTCTTTCTTGTTGTTTTGTGTTGTTCTCTTTGATTTTCATGGTTTCATTTTTCTCTCATTCTAAACCATCCTGAAGAGGATGGAGCCAAGGCGTAAGGTACTCCAGCCTAGCATGATCAGAACAGCTCAGGAAGGAGAAAGAGGCTTCTGGGGAGCTGTTATGGGTGGATAGGTTAGATAGATGGGAGGCAGTGAGAAGTCTTCTGCAGTACCTGGCACTGGGGGACAGTGGGGACCTTTGGAAGACAGCTGTAGGGGTGGGTATCATCAGTAAGGTTCTGACAGTGTTTCTTCATTGATTATCATTTATTTTGGTATTATTTTAAAATTATTGATCCTAGTTGAGTACTGGGAAAATAGACTTAAAAAGCTCATTGTGGGGGCACCTGGGTGGCTCAGTCGGTTGGATGTCCGACTTCGGCTCAGGTCATCATCTCATGGTTCTTGGGTTCGAGCCTCATGTCGGACTCTGTGCTGACAGTCAGCTCAGAGCCTGGAGCCTGTGTCAGATTCTGTGTCTCCCTCTCTCTCTGATCCTCCCCTGCTCATGCCGTCTCTCTCTTTTTCTCAGAAATAAATAAAAAATATTTTAAAAAAATGTTAAAAAAAGCTTATTGTATAGGACACTAATCTTTTTTTTAGCAAAAAAAGTACTAATTTTTTCATATTATAGTTATAGCAAGATACTCTTTGATTTAAAACTCTTGTCAGGTGAACTTTGATGGAGAGTGAACTGGTGGGACCAACCCATAGGTGTTAGACATCTTTTCTTGAAAAATAAAAAACAAACTATGTTAATTCCTGTCATAAATCAATGCTGGGAATAATTCAAGTCAGATTTAAAATAGTTTATTCAAAAATAAATTTAGGTTTGGATGGGACTAAAAATTGTATATTTAATGTTATTCTAATTTGGCTTCTGGTATTATAAATCTTCACATGTTAAAGATGATAAAATTAATAACCTTATACTTTTACCTTCTTTTAATCTTACTTTCCATATCATCTATATATGTAGGAAAGCTACTTTTACTTGATAAAAAATACACCAAACAGTTAAGGTCCTCTTGATACCCAGAATAAGTCTTATGCAGGAATATCTTTCTCTCAAACATTTCTTTGTGTCTGTTTTTTTTTTTTTAATGTTTTATTTATTTCTAGGAGAGAGAGAGAGAGAGACAGCGTGAGCAGGGGAGGGTCAGAGAGAGGGAGTCACAGACTGAAACAGGCTCCAGGCTCTGAGCTGGCAGTCAGCACAGAGCCTGACGCGGGGCTCGAACCCACAAACCATGAGATCATGACCTAAGCGAAAGTCGGACGCTTAACCGACTAAGCCACCCAGGTGCCCCTCTTTGTGTCTGTTTTCTTGACCAGAAGCTGATGGCTAATTTCAAATATTATGCAGGTAAATTCCTGCTTTGACCTTTCCCCAGATCACTTCCTCACAGGACTTAGACCAAGCTTGTGTCATGTGATTCTTGTGTTATCTACCCACCTGGCCAAAGCCAACTACCATGTGCTGTTTAGAAGGCCTGAGGGGAGGGCGGGGAGCAGACAGATTCCCACACATCCAGCTTAGAAAAAAATATGAAAGACACACCTAGGAAACATCACTTTTATTAAAACACTTCAGAGTAAGAAGGCATTTAGTAGTGGTTACTTGAGTTTATATCATGTTAGCGTAAAGTCTTGAAGAAAACAAATTCAAAGGCTCTAGAAGAAGATGTGTATTTTATGTGTGCTATAGAGTGCACAAGCAAGAGGGAGAGAGAACAAATGTGAGCTTACACCTGAGAAAGTGTGAATGAGAGCAAGAGAGATAGGTTGAGAGGAAGAATAGGAGGAGGAGGAGGGGAAAAGAGAGCAAGGGAAGGAAGGAGACTAATTGATCTCAGTTTGTAAGAATAATCCTGACTTGTGGATTCACTGCTGGTGAAGAATTACGCCAGAGGTCTTCCATTAGCAGTGGAAGGGAGACCAAGGCAGCGGAGAGGAGAGTGCCTTTGGGTGGCACCTGCCTTCTGGAGCACCTGCTGGCTGCTTGTTCCCCAACAGCTCTCCTCTCACCACCTCATCCCCATGCACCTTTCTTATTTGCTTATCTTCAGGTTCTGAATAATGTTCTGTTTGTCCCAAATCCCCAGTAAATCGATCATCTAAGAACTGTGGGCCAAAACTCATCTGTCTTTATGCATGTCCATTTTTCACACAAGAAGCCTTACCTTGCATTTTACTTTATTTAAGAAAAAGATTCTATACTGACAACCATTTGTAAACTTTTTTGACTAAAGCTGAAGTCCTATACTTAAAAATCCTAATTTTTTGGCTATTTCTTTGGAAAGATAAACTGTATAGTTCATATATTTTGCCTCTTTTGAGTATTACAATTCCTCGTGACTTTAATAAGTAAAATTTAGGTTTATCATACCATTTGAAATTAATTTATGGTGTTATTTATATTTGGATGCTTTAAAATACTTTTCATGAAATTAAAATGTGTTGGTGGAGTTTATTGTATAAACTGAAGTTCGAATGTAATTAACAATAAACATTTTAAAGATGCACAGTGCTGCTCCAGATCCTGACCTGCTGAGAGCTCAATAGCACTCTAAGGAAGACATATGTGAATATTCAGATGATCATAGAGCATCATTACATTGTTTCGCTTAAAAAAATTAGACGTGCTCTAACTCTCACAAAGAAACCTGAGATGATCAATGTTGTGGATCAGAAAAGTGTTACAGTTAGAACTGCTTTTGATTTTTGAGTAAAGGTCAAGGTAAAAATATAATGACTGAGTAGTTGACCATTTTGCCCTGGCAACCATCTGAAATCTCCCATGAGGCAAATAAAATTTCTATTATCCTTCACAGAAAAAATGACCTATTAGCTACAGTCAAAACAAGTGAAATTTTAAGACCTACATATGTTATAACTACAACATATTTTTAAAATAATGATACATAAATGATGGTAAATATAAGCAGATTATAAGTATTTCTGAATAAGATTGTTGTGGCTTTTGATATTTTAAATTGTTTAAAATTGCATATGACTTTAAATGTGTCTTAAAGTTGAAATCATTATGATTTCTTTTACATTATAAGTTACTAGTTGACATTTTCAAGCCACATGATCAGATGTGAATCCTAAACGTTAACAACAAATGGTTTCCTCTGTACGTGATATAAGGAAATTAGGTTTTCTAAAGAAATATTAGGTGTTCAAGGATTTCTCTAATTAGAATATTAAGCACAATATAGAGACCTTTAAAGGCCTATAGAGATTTTTGTTTTAAATATTTTTGTTTGAAAACATTGCATTGACAAGATAGAGAATTGTAGCAGTGAGCAAGAATTGAGTAAATGAAGGTGATGTTATATTATCACATTATGGTCTTTCTGTTGGTTCTGGAAATGATAGAGCGTTAATGTTTCTATTAATGTTTTGATAACTGTGCATTCATTTAAAGGGATACAGAAAAAAGATCATCTCCATTTCCTTCAAATCCCTTTAGCAATGAGAAGAAATATAAGGGTATTGTGAGTTGGGAACATGCATGGAGAAGGCTTCAGTGGTAAATGAGAGGAGGGAGTCTAGATGTAAGGGCTGAAGGTTAGGAGACTTGAGGACATGAGTGGAGTGTAGGCAGGTAGTAGAAGATGATATGATGACTACGAGGCCCTGGCAATCACAGACCTTCACAGGGATGTAGGGCTTAAACTCTTTTCCTGAGTCCCAGAACTGAGAGAAAAATGAGGGCTTGAAGACCGTGAACAATGAAAAATGCCATTACCAGAATTAATGCTGAGTTTTTACGGAGTTACCAAATGTGTGCAGATCCTCTGACTTACTTTTCTACCATCCCAGGCAAATGGTTCTAGAACCAGGGTGGGCTCAGCCTGCAGATGGGACTGAGAGGCCCCAGGTGTAGGACTAACCAGTGCCTCGCAGTTCATTAAACAGACAGTGGAAGTGTTTAAAATTCAGCCAAAGTATTTCAAGCATTAAAGATGGTATAATCCTGGTTTTTATTTCCTTTGAGAAAGAGAGATATTAGCCTTAATCATTAAGTAGGAATTGGAGGCCCTGTGATATCATAGAAGTATAATTTATCAGCTTATAAGCATTGTTTTGGTCTATTTAATCCATGCTTATTGAAACACATTATATAGTATTTTGTGTAGCACATTTAACAAGTCTCCAGAAACATTTTGAGCCACGTATATTTCAGTCGTGTTGTGTTTGTACTTTATACTTAGGTCTGTGTTTGTTTGTTTGCATTACCGTCCGTGAATGTGAGCAAGTATGTTCTTCATATGGGTGTTTATAGAAAACTACTAATTTTCACATATCATAAATCTGGCTGAATACGTTCCCTGAAAAAAGGGAAAGAAATACTTTTCTTTTTTAAAATTTTTAAAAATGTTTTATTTCTGAGAGAGAGACAGCATGAGCAGGGGAGGGTCAGAGAGAGAGGGAGACACAGAATCTGAAACAGGCTCCAGGCTCTGAGCTGGCTGTCAGCACAGAGCGCAATGCGGGGCTCGGACCCACGAACCGTTAGATCATGACCTGAGCCGAAGTTGGACGCTTAACTGACTGAGCCACCCAGGCACCCCAAGAAATACTTTTCTTAATACTTAGTATTTAAAACCAAGACTCGTACAATATGGTGCCTAAAGATTTTGCTTAAAAGGAAAGAATACCCAAACAAAATATTTTTTTAAATTTTATTTTACTAATTTAAACTAAAATTGAGGGGTAATTAATTTCAAATAAATTGTACCTAATAGTAGAACAATCTTTAGTGGCAAACAGATATGTTGTAAAAAATCATTAAATATTCCTTTAGATTTTTGAAATAGAAAATGTAAACCAAAATAATTTTAGTAATGTTCAATATCTTTAATTGCCTCTGGACAAGATAATTATCCCCCAATTACTCTACATACAGTGTCTCTAACTGAACTTGTCATCTTGCCATTATTGATATTTAAGAGGCCATATCTACTTCATTCCTTTCTCCTTGTCTCTCCACTCTCAGTGATACAAAATTAGTTCCTTCCTGATGTCTAATTTCCCTTCCATTAATTCTGGAGAGGCTTTTTAGCATCACTTACACTTTGAAATACGTTCAAGCCAAAATGGAGAAAGAAATCATAGATTTTGAAACCAAACTGATTAGAATTTCTACTTTTAGGTCTCTTACTTGCTACATTTCATATGACTTTACTTAAGTAATTAATCTTTCTAAGCTTTGCTTTTTGCAACTAAAAAAAAAAAAAACCAAAATCCGTAATGAAAATAAGCGTAATGATTTAAGGCACAGTCTCTAGCCAACAGTTTGACCAGAACGAATAGACATTTATAATAAACCCAAGGTCGATTTGCCTCCTAGACTCTACCACCTGTCCCTCCCTATAGCTCAGATTTCGAGGAAAACATTACTCTGTCTATAGATTGTTATATATTCTATTAGCTTAATCTAATCCTCCCTTTCTAGATTTAAAATAGTTATTTAATATTTGAGCACTTATTTAATTAAGATATTTGTTCTTCACAATACTCTGAAGTTTCTTAAAGCAGAGAGATGCCATATCTAGATTTTTCTCATTGCTTTTTGATGGCATAGCTCAGAACTTGGCACATTTCAGGAGGCAGATGCTAGTTGAATATTTAGAGGAATGATGAATGAATGAATGAATGAATGAATGAATGAATGGATACATACTCCTGGAAATATTTAATAAATATAAGCATAGAAAGGTTGACTAACTTACCTACGGTTACATAGATTAGGAAGAGCAGAACTATAAAAATAACTTCTCTCCCACTCTACTTAACTCAGCTTCTCTCTCTATCCTTCTCTTCTAGTTTCTCCTCAGTCCTCATTCCCAATAAGCTGTCCCAGTGTGAGCACGTGCACAGGATACACAGAACCTTTGTGCTCATCCCTACTTGGCTTCTCCCACAGTATAGTGATCACACATTCAAGATACCAGATTGACTAGTGTTGAGACCTCCAACACACAGATGGTGTTTCTCAAACTTTTGTCTGCAGCAGAAGAGCCTGAGAAAATGTTGAAAATGCATATCCCTTTCCTCACCCCAAGACTTTTATTCAACAATACCATGGTGAGGTCAAAGTATATGCATTTATTTGAAATCCCTGAGTGATAATACTGCAGGTGTCATCTTTATGTCAATGTTGGAGGAGCTTAAACCGAGAAACTCCAATTTGGAGAAGAAAACAGGTTTGCGGGGCGGGGGTAGCTGCTTAGCAATAGAGCAAGGAAGTGATAGAATTGAAAAGATTCCTATTTAAGTCTTGGGAAAATGAACCGTCATGTTGGAGACTAAAAAGTTTTGTTAAGAGCATAAATATGTCTCCGTGATTAGAGAGAACTGCATCATACACAGTAGACAGAGAAGGTAATATTTAAACTTTAAAAATCATACTGAAATACTGTCTGTGAAATGAGAAATCTTCATTTTGTAAAAATAACACTGGAATCATTTATGTAAACTGACTTAAATGTATTCCTATTAACTATGCAGTATAAAAGTATGCATGTATATTCTTAAATATGTGTCATTATAATTTTGTAAGTTTTGCCTAATTAGAATGATATACTATGTGCATAATATCACAGTCTTTTGAAGTGCTTGCTCCAGGGCCATTTAGGAAAGCATGATTTATAAGTTATAGATTTTTGTGGTTATTTTTGTCACTGCCTTTGTTATCATTTGATTTGTGTGTGTGTGTGTTTGTGTGTGTGTGTCTGTGTCTGTACACAAAAGGAAAACCTTATAGCTACTGTCTTTTCCCAATCTAAACAGAATTTATACTCCCCCACCTCTCCATTCTTTAGGAAAATTTGAAGTTATGTGTGTTAAATTTTCATATGAATAGACATGACTATTTAAAATTATAATTCAGTCAGTAATGTAGACTGAATTAATTTGGAATCTGTGATAATTTGAGGGGTGATGAAAGTTCTGAACTCAGATGCACCTGGTTTAAAATCCTGTTTCTGGAGCTTTCTTCCATTGTTACCTTAGACAGTTTTCTCAACCTCATTATGCTTCAATTTCCTCATCTGTATATCACAGATTTGCTGTCAGCATTAGGTGAAATAATGTATGTGAAAGAGTTATGATGGTCTTTAAAAAAAGTAGATCTCAGTAAAAAGGAAAAGGGGGTAGGATGTGATGGCTCACTATATACACTTAACGATCACTTCCGGAAACATACTTTTTTGAACTTCTGTGGGACATTGGGCTCCTCTTGAGCCTTCTGTAGTCTTCACTTACAGGCTAGCCTGCATATGCACTCCTCACTCTTGATGCTTTGGGTTCCCAGATACCCTGTGTGTGATCTAGTCACTTAGTGGAACCAGTTCTCTTAGACTCTTATGGGTAATTAGCCATTTTCAAAAGGTTTTCATATTTCAAAAGAAACACATTACAGCTTCATTCAGTGTTATTTTTAAATATGTGTAGTATAGTATCAAAAATCTTTAATTCTGCTCATTCTAATTGTGTATTTTTTACCTTCAAACATTTTTAACAAGTGAATTGAATTTTTCTCTATATTCATAACCAGATTTTAAAATCTCTCTTTCTGTAATATTTCCTCAAGGAACACTCTTCCTACATTGTGCCAATTTAGTTCTCATTTTGTATATGATAAATAATTAGTAAATGAAAAGCGTTTACAATATGCGTAGGATCTTATAATATGAGAGATAAAACCCATAAGAAGGCTTGTTTTTTCTACCACCTATAAACAATACAGTTGAAACTTTTAGAATGACAACCAAAAACATGATCTAAGGTATGAGTGGATTTATAATTCAGGCATACTTATTTAAGAAGATTGGTGAAGCCTATTAGAATTTTTTTAAAAAATCTTTAATTTTCTAATTAAATACATTATTAGTTTCTCTTGTTATGCAAATGGAACATCTTTTTAACTGAGCACTAATAATTTCCTAATGCACTATGGAGTAATACAATTTCAAGCATGATGTAGTCTAAAACCAGCATAAATAAAAACAACTTAGTCATGTATCATACTAAGTCATTACAAACAAAAAGTGCAACTCTGCTGTAGAATTTTCTCCATGGAAAACTAGAGAACTTATCTGATCCTACCCGTATGCCTATTTGAGCCATTTTTACAACTAAAAAAGTGATTGTTCTTTTGTAGCTGTGTTCATGAAAGCTGTTCAATTAGGCTCTCAAATTTAAGCCAGAGTATAGATGTATGTTAAATAGAGAAATGGGGAAGGTGTATTTTATATCATTTGCTGATATGTGTAATATTATTCCTTTCATATAGAATTATTTTCCCATAATTATGAATGTCATTGTTAATATGTATGCATGGTGTTATTCTTGATTTGCTAAAATGAATGATTTAAGGAAGAGCTTCTGATTTGTCATTTGTACACTACACATATGGATAACATAAATATATGTTCATATTTTCACTTCCATCCTGTGTGCATTTAAAAAAACATGAAAATGTTACACAAATCACCTAAATAATGGTGACACAGGTGTGCTAAATGAATATTCAACAACACATGGTTTGCGTATATTTTTGTATGTGCTTTATTTCTACAAAAAGTGAGAATAACAGGCATTTCTATTTTAGTAGTAAGAAGATAGTGCTAATACTTATACCTTCTTCTGTTTATCTTAACAGAACAAAAATGGTTATATTAATATTGTATGAACTTTTTTTCTTTTGGAGAGAGAGAGAGAGAAAGAGAGAGATGAGGGGCAGAATCTGAAGCAGGCTCTAGGCTCTGAACTATCAGCACAGAGCCCGAGGCAGGGCTTGAGCCCACAGCCGTGAGATCATGACCTGAGCCAAAGTTGGATGCTTAACGGACCCAGCCACCCAGTTGCCCAATATTGTGCAAACTTTTAATCCTAACTGTGCATTAGATCTGACGAATCCTTCTGTTATTTCCTCAGCCCCCTTCTGCCTGCACATTGCTGACACTGTATTTTAGATATTTTAGTTTAAGATAGAGGTCTAGATGGCTGAAATAAATTTTCTATGTTATTAAAAATATTAGTCTCTTAAGCAACATTATAAATTGAGTACAAGTGGATATATTAATTGAGGTAAAATTTAAATCATGTTAAGAGTTATTTTTCAGGGTCATTCAGAGGAATGATACATGCTTGATTATCTGTTGAAATGATGTACTGTTTTTATTTATAAAGTAATTTAATATTTTAATTAAAGTGAAATTTCACAAGTATCTGCTATTAATAAAGTTGAGAAAGCACAGTGAATGATGTGGAAATTAGATTGACACAAATATCATGTGATTTAAATCTGTTACCATAAATAATATCAGTATGCATTATGAAATATGACCCAATTAAATTTCAGAGCAAAATTTTGTGGTTCTACTGGAGAAAAAAAAGTAAGAAAATAAATAAAAACACATATGAGGTATAATATTTAACTCGTCAAAGAGTTGTGAAATTAAAACATATACAAGGTATAAATATTTAAATAGTCAAAGAGTTGTGATTGGCACAAAGTTTCCCACTGAGGATTCCAGACTGTCTATGAAGTTTAAAGTTTTCACTAAATAATATTATCTATTAGTTGCTGCCTGTTAGAGAGAATTTTTCAGACTTCCAAGTTAAAAGAAAACTCTCTGCTGCTCATTCAACAACAGTGTTGTTTTAGTATGTATTTTAAACCATATTACAAATACTGTAACTATTTACTTACATAACATAGTGTAACAAAATACTAACTAATGGGGACGTTTACTAAGTGACTAGTTGCAAAATAAATATACACAAATTAATAGTTATTTTTAAAGTAACGAGGCAAATCTAGAAAAGGGAAAAAAGTATCTTTCTCATTATCTATGAAAATAACTCTAACAACAAACCCATCAAATATATTGGGGATAAAATTAACAAAGAGAAAGGAAGACCTTATGAAAAAATAAGATTATGTGATTGCATTCCATCAAAAACCATAAAACATGACTTGAATAAGTAGGAAAATATGCTATGTTTTGGATGGAAAACTTAATAACACAAAATTGAAAGGAGTTTGCAAATAGACAAGTGGTGATATATTTGTAATCAGAATACCAATAGATTTTTTTGTAGACACATGTACAAAATTACTTTGAAGATAATCATAAAGGCTGATCATTGCTTGCTAAATGTTTACATCATTAAACATTTTCAGCTATTATAACTGTGTTAAAAAACTTTTTTATTTAATTTGAGAAAAGTACCAAAAATATGTTTTAGCACCGTTCTTGGAAAACAATTGAAACGTAATTGAGAGTATTACAATGATGATGATATAAATTTTATTTGAAAATAGCTAATGGTTTGACCTTATATAAAATTTTGAAGTTGAGGAAGTTTTGTTTAGCTCTTTTCTGGCTCTTCCTTTCAGTCTTCCTTGAGCTCATATTTTTTGCTTCTCTTTTTTCTCAAATGACTCATCTTTCTTAGAGATTCTCATTCCACCACTTCATTGCATACTCTAGTCCGTTGTTTCTAAATGTTTTGCTCCCCCTCCAACTCAAGAAGAATCAGGAAGGGGAAAGAAAACACTTCAACAAAACTGTATTTGTAAATTATATAGCAGTCCTTCTGTTACATATATTTGAAATATTTGAATTATAAATACAACCCTATTTTCAATAAAAGATTCAAAAATGTAAACTTAAAGACTAATAAAATGTAATGCCCATGGCCTACAAATTGTGTTAGATTTGTTTGTTTATCTTTATCAAGACTTTCCCAGAAATGGAATGAAGGACATCTGTGAATTGTAAAGCATGAAGTTAATTGTGTTTTCTTATATATAGGATAGCATCGTTTTCTTACAAGTCGCAAATGACTTTTTAAAGGTAATGGGGATTGGGTTTAGGATTTTTAGAATTACTTTGGCTCTTGAACATTTAATATTTTTCTTTCCTTCCTAGAGACAAGGGTTGTGTGTACACCTGTGTGGATGTGCATCTGTGTATATGTATACGTTCAAATATATTTTTAAAATTTAAAGTGTAATTTTCTTGAAAATATTTTAATTCCTTAAAATAAATATGTTTTTAATGTTTTGCAAAACCAAAGATGGGGCTTTGCAACCATAAAACAACAAGAACAAAAAGCCCTGGTAACATTTTGTTGAAGTTTAATCTATTTAAAAAACAGCACACTGCTAAATCCTCTAACTTCTAGATATAAAAATGTTTAATTTATGGTATACATATTTGAAACTGTTCTAGAGGGCAAAGAACTCCAAAGACAATGATAGTATTTATGAAGTATACAATTTATTTCATTGTTCTTGACACTTAGAAAAATAAATCCTGTTTCTATTCCATTTGTGTCTTATTGTCTCTAAATATATCTTTTTTTTTAAAGTAAACTTCTAGTGCAAGATGCTCTGACATAAAGAATTTGCTTCGATTTTGAAGAAGTCAGAGAAGCCTGTGTGCTTTTATGTGATAGTAGGTAGAGTGGGTGGGATGGATGTTGGAAATGTCTCACTAGCAGAGACTTATGTTTGAAGTGATTTTATGAAGATGAGCCCCTCATTATTGATTCTTTGGTCTTAGGCAGTGATATTAAAGCTTACTGGAAAATTAAGCAAGCTTAACTACTGGTACAGACCCCTCAGCAATGTTGCTTTTCTATTCACGCTGAGGATTAGTAAGAGATTGACCTGAATTAAATCCTTATATAGTATTGCCTGATACAAAGAAGCAGGCTGGAGAGAAGGAAGTGGTCATGTGCAAGAGAAGAGATTTTCACCTTCCTTTTATATTTAGTCTGAAAGACATCACTAATGATTATTAATTCCTGAGCAAAAGTTTGATATGGATATGATTCTAGGCTAAGAGGATGCTATTCACTTTGACTTCATAAGAAATTCTCAACTGAATTAGGCAGGACAATAATGGCAAGTGGCTAGAAAAGCTCTGAATTCATGACTATAACTTTTTAGGTTTTGATCAAAATTGTTTTGTATGCATCTATGTGGTATATCCTTTACTGTTATATTAAATAAGAAAATCATAGGAGTTATACCCATCTATATTGGTCTCACAAACTTCTTTATCTTTTACCTTTTGTGTTTTACTGATTTTTATGGAAATACATTAAAATATAAGTAAATAAATGAAAACTGAACTTAATGCACTTCAAGATTCCTCTTTCTCTCATATGTGGATCTTGAGAAACTTAACAGAAGACCAAGTTCACTTTTCACTTCAGGTGTTACAGCTCTTTGTCACTGCTTTATGGTTTTCTGTTACATACTGGAAGGATTATTTGTGGTTTTTCTCATATGGCTGATGGTTTTTAGCATCATTAATCATTTTGTTTTATTGTTTGTTTTGCTTAAGGAGTAGATACTTTGCCATTAATTTGAACAACCTGAATACTTCTTCCTCCTCAGGTTCTTCCTTTTTCTTCTTGTAGCCTTCCCATCTTATCCATTTAGCTTCACTTCTTCCATGGTTGTCCTTTTCTGTTGCATAAAGACTGTGTAATTCTTTTATTCATTCGGAGACCCCGGTTTTATGTCACTTTTTTTCTGGTTTCCGTTGATAACTTCTTAAACCCAACAAAATCTTAATTGACCCATAGCTTTCTTACTTTCAAGTCATTATGCTCTGATAAATTGCAGAGATTCAACAACTACAGCCCACAGGCCAGATCTTGCCCACAATCTGCTTTTGTAAATAAAATTTTATTGGCACGCAGTCATGTCCATTTCTTAACTCATTGTCTGTGACTGCCTCTGCCGTATAATGGAGAGGTGAATAGTTTTAACAAAGATTGTATAGGCCGAAAACCATAAACTCTTTACCGTTTCGTCCTTTACAGTAAATGTTCACTGACCTATGGTATGGTGGAAATTTTTTAAAAATTTTGTTACATTTGCTTTTGACTGCCCACCCATTTCCCCTCCTTAAGAACTTTCAGTATTTTTTTGATTGGATACAGTTGGGAAGTAGAGCATTTACTCTAAGCTGAGCAAATAAGCTGGCTAGGTTATTCAGATGTGCCCTTCCTGGAATTAGTATTTGAATAGGTTGCATTGTGTGGTGAGGCTCTGTTTAGATTGTGTCCACTATAAGGCTTGCTACAAATACATTAAGGGAGAGCAGAAGCAGTCATAAACACAGGAAGATAGAACTTGGAGTTAGGAGTCAGATTATTAAAGACTCATATACCATGAAGAGTAGTTTGCAATGGGCAGCCATCAAGGACTTTTCAGCAGGAAAATGACACCCAGATTTATGGTTTAGGGCAGGCAGATTACTTTGCTGACCGTGAAACAGCTCTGCTGTAAAGTTGAAAAACTCTTCCATTACTAACAGAATGATCAGCCATGACTCAGAATAATCCACACCGGAAAGGATAAGAAACCTCAGTCAAGTGATAATGATGGAGCGATAGCAGAGGGATGTTTAGAGAGTAAAAGCAATGACAGATAAATGGAAAGAGTGAAATGAAGGGAGGGGGAAAGATAGATGCAAGGGTTCTAGTCTGGGCGACTGTGTTTACAATGGGAAATGTAAAGAGAAGAGTGGCTTTGTGACCAGGAATTAATGGTTCACATCAGTGGTTAAATATAAAGAGCTGAAGGTGTCTGTGAGTCACTTAGATGAGGTTATAAAATGGATAGACCGCCAATAAGCAACAAAATTAAGAAAAAGCCTGTGGAGAAATGGCCTCCCACCCAAAGCAAGGATTAGGCAAAAAAGGCAAGGCAGCAAACAGGAAGAAGATGAGGCACCCAGAGGAAAGAAGGAGTGTAATGCATCATTACTTTATAAACTCCATTCATTTCATGTGTCCTGCCCCCCTTCCCTGTGACCTTAGTGTGTAGAAACTATTTTTCATTTGCTTACACAAAAGTAATGATTAACACCAATATTTGAGATCTAAAGTGCTAGACCAAACAAGTTTTGCCCTCTTTTTGTCTCAATATATTCTTAAAGGAAAAACAACAGGAAATACATAAGATGGTATAATTTACTAAGGATTTTTCTCTGTGAGTCTTCTGTCCCTATTAGCCGATAAAAGCTTCACCTTGTAATACACTTCACAGAAAACCTTCAAGTGGTCACAATCAACTCATCTTTGGGAACTATGTTTCCTCAATTCTTAACAGAGGGTAAACATATATTATCTTACTGCTTATACTCCTAAATTTTCCAGGAACACGAAATGATGTAGTGTGCATGAGAGAGTGGATAACATGTTTATTGGCATAAGAGAGAAGTCGTCAACATTTCCATAGCTGTCTATAATAAGACAAATTCCGGTTTCTAAGTAAATTGGATGGAGTTCTGTCAGTGATAATCAGAACAAGCTGCTGAGACAGGCAAACCTCAAGATTCAGGCTATAATCTAAAACTATACTTACATATTGACTGATCTGTGCCGCAGCAGGTAAAGTTGTTCTGAGAAGTAAAAGTTTCAAATGTAGTTTTATTTTATTTTGAGCTTAGAAATTTATAGTAGTAAGAAAATTACACAAGTGTTGTGTTGCAACCTTTCTCTATTTTTAATTCTTTGTAATAAGTATGACTTCAGATTACACTGATATATAGAGTGATATCTATAATCAGTTATATTCTCTGTAAATTCTTTTTTAAGTTTATCCATTTGTTTTGAGAGAGTGAGCAAGCAGAGGAGGGGCACAGAGAGAGGAAGAGAGAATCCCACGCAAGCCCTGTGCTGTCAGCACAAAGCCTGACGTGGGGCCATCTCACCAACCATGAGATCAAGATCTGAGCCAAGTCCAGAGTTGGATGCTTTAACCAATCAGCTACCAAGACATCCCTATGTTGTATTCTTTAACAACACTCAAACCAGGGGGCGCCTGGGTGGCTGAGTTGGTTAAACGTCCAACTCTTGATTTGGGGTCAGGTCATGATATAACATTTCGTGAATTCGAGCCCTGAGTGCAACTCTGCACTGACTGCGTGGAATCTGCTTGTGATTCTTTCTCTCCCTTTGTCTCTGCTCTTCCCCGGCTCTCTCTCTGTTTCTCTTGAAATAAATTAAATAAATAAATAAATAACGTAAAAAAATAAAACAAAGTAGGAAGAGGTTTGAGTGGTCAACCAAGTGAAAAAAAGTCCATTTAAATGTTTTCTTCTATGAAAATTGTTGAAATTAATAAATCACCTGTTGTCAGAGTGACCATTGTCTACCAGTTATTATGTGTTATATTTTTTATAAATTTATAGTATATATATCATTTATACGTA
>NW_027528370.1:788099-1050979 GCF_008692635.1 Crocuta crocuta | reverse complement strand
GTACAATTGAATCTTAAAATTTTAAAATAAAGGTCTTTTGGTAAAAGCTTTTTTTAGACTCTTAAATATGTCCTATTTTATCAGTATTTGTCAGCCTTATCTTCAGCAAAAATTTTTACAATTTTAGGAAAATTTTAGGTAGAAATAATACCATGTTTTTTTAATGTCATTTAAAATTTTCTCATGCAGAAATGTTCCTTTGTCCTCTGATTAGGGAGGTCTTATTTTATAAATTTTAATGCTGCCTGATTTGGTAAAACAGTTAATGAACCAGTATATAAGAATTTGAAGGGTTTGAGTATGAAGCACAAGAAAGAGCTAGTTCCTTTTTGAAGTCTTCCAAATCTACAATTGCTTTTACTGTTCATTCCTTGTAAATGTTGCCAATCAGAGGATATCAGTTACAACTTAGTTCCCTTAAACAGAGTGTGTTATTTATTATTATCTCAACATTATTGGTTACCTTATAAGACAGCCCCATCCCATTTCTTTTTTATTTATTTTTATTTTCTGTACAGTATAACAGTATTTGAGCTGCTCAATTGGATTTTCAACCCCAATTTGGTTGCTCATATTATAAACCACTCAGCAGTTTAGCACAATCATGCTTTTATTTTGACTTTGAGAAGTCAATAAATATTTAATTTGCCCCCTTTTAGGCTTCAAAAACTATCTCTACGTATAATTTCTGTCTCAGTACACATTTTGTGTCTCCTTGCCTCCTCTCATTGTATCTCCATTAGATTTAATTTTCAAATAAATATTGAAGGAAAAATATCAATGTGGTACAGAGATTTTATTCATATTTCAAAGCATTTTATTATTTGATTCTAGATATGCAAAATTCGATATACGAAATTACTTTCACCAGCAAATATTTTTGACACAAAATTGATCACCCAGAAGTCCATATCACATAAATCCTGCCTATAAAGAGCTTAGAGAATACTTAGGAAGAAATGCACACAAATGAATAATTATACCCCACGTGCCATGAGGGAAGTACGGATAAATGACAGGTTAACAGAGAATCAGGAGAGTGTTTAAAACAAAGGTATTTTGGGGGATGGTTCTTAAAAGACAAAGATTTATTTATTTGGAAAAGGAGACAAGCAGGTATAATCTCTTCCCTTGGTGGACTGCAGTGGCCTCCTAACTGGCCTCTCGTCTTCCAATTTTTGCCCTTTATTTAGCAGTAAGAGTGATCATACATACCCTTGCTTAAAATCCTCTCAAGGTGTCCTTTCCCTTACAGTATAAGCAGAAGCCCTTACAGCGGCCTGCAGTGACTTACATAATTGGTTAATCATCCGTCTTTCTGATCTGATGTCTTGTCTCTTTTTTTTTTTTTAATGTTTTATTTATTTCTAGGAGAGAGAGAGAGACAGCGTGAGCAGGGGAGGGTCAGAGAGAGAGGGAGTCACAGACTGAAACAGGCTCCAGGCTCTGAGCTGGCAGTCAGCACAGAGCCCGACGCGGGGCTCGAACCCACGAACCGCGAGACCATGACCTAAGCGAAAGTCGGATGCTTAACCGACTAAGCCACCCGGGCGCCCCTGATGTCTTGTCTCTTTCTCCTTTGCTCACCAAAGTCCAGGCACATTGGTCTTTATGTTGTTCAAACACATCACTTTGGGACTTTGCACTTTGCTATTCCTTCTGCTTAGAAAATGTGCCTTTACTCTAGATGCTGGCAAGGNTAAAAAAAAAAAAGAAAATGTGCCTTTGGATCTGTGGGGAACTGGCAACCCTTGGTAATTTATGTCACGGCTCAAATGTCATCTGTACAGAGAGGTTTCCCTGACCGATTTGTCTCCTCACCCTGAATTACTGTCTGTTACACAGCTCGGGTTAATATGCCTCACAGCACTTACTGATAGTTGAAAATCATTTTGTGTATGTAACTTGTTGCTGCTTGTCTGGTTTTCCTCATTAGGCTATAGTAATTACAGCTAACATTCATTGACAACTTACTATTTTCTGGTACTCAGTTTGTCCTTATTCAGTGCTTAGAATTCACTCATGTAGTTTCCAGAACAGCACTAGTTATTAGTTGGTTATATTAGTATTCCCATTTTACAGATAATGAAACCAAGACACAGAAAGAGTTAGAGACTCACCCAAGTGATAGAGTTGTCATTTGAATAAAGACAACTTGACTCCTCAGCCTGTGAGTTTATCCAGAGCTCCTTATTACAGTCCAGGAAATCTCCACACTGCATGTCCTCTCTGCCAATGTCTAGGAAAAAGCATGCCTCGTTGTTTGCACTTAAATAATTATTAAAAATTTTAAAAGATATTCTAGGCCCTGATAGTATTTATGAGCATATGCAGCTTGTGTAGATGCTGAACGAAAAACATTTCCCCAGCAGTGGATAATACCAAGATACTCTCAGGAAACAAAATGGAGTGGGCGGAGGCATGCACAGGAAATACTGAATTCCTCAGAGAAAAAATCTTTTTATGTTGTGAGGAACCTAGAAATCCACAAAAAAAACCCTGCCATTTTCCAAAGCTTAAGGTTTGGTAATTAGCTTAAAGTTTGTATAAACTACTCAGTTCTATTAAAAAAAAAAACAAACAAACAAACAAAAAAACACCTCGGTGGAGTATTTGTTGGCATTGATATGTCCTGAGGGCCACCAGTTTGTGGCCACTGCTTTGCATGAGCGATTCAGTGACAAAATAGGGATAGCAAGCATATATAACTTGTTTAATGTTTTAGTTTTTGTCAGTTGGTTTGGAGGGGAGGGAGATCAAAGAAAGATATACATTAATATCTTATTGACTTGCAAGTAATAAAATTCAAACTGCAGGTAGTTTTTGTTTGTATTTAAATGACAGCTTACTATTAGCAAGAACTCTGGAGACTTCCATACCTGAAAAATATATCAAGGTCCCAGGTGCTTTCTGCTTTTCTGTGTCACCTTTCTTAGCTTTTTTGTAAGGTCATGGCTTAGGGTTGTAAGCCAGCGGGCTGCTGCTCTTACTGTAGACTTAGCTACTACATTCTAGGCAGAAAGAATAGAGGAGGCACCGAGAGCAAGTTTATTTGTCTTGGCAAGTCTTTGCCTTTCTTTTGAATAAGGGAATCTCTTTGTCAGAGCTTTCTAACTATGTTTATTTGTCCAGAATCATACAACATGGCTGTCTCTGATGGCATGGGAGTGTGCACAACTGAGTAATTTAGTTTGCTTGTCTCTGTTGTAGAAAAGTATCAGAGAGAATAGAGTTAATTATAGCTTCTGTGTCGTTGGCCCAATGTCTATCACAGGAGATGAAGGAGTGTAAAAATTAAAATGCTGTAGAAGAGAATGAAAGATCTGTTGGAGAGGGACCACTTAAAGATTTGGAAGAAAATGAAATAAAAAGTAAAACAAATTATCCTTTGAGAAGAGAAGGGAGAAGGAAATTAGTTAATATGCAGAGATATTCCAAAATGGGTAAACCAGTTTAAAAGGAAATCAGTTCAGATTGGAAGGGGAAATGAGATTGAGGGAAAGCAGAGAAATGTCTCATTGAATTAGTGAAAGATAAATTAGAGATTACAAATTAGTCTTCAGAGACCATTTAAATTTTGAGAGAATTATTTTGTGGCACAAAATAACTTTCTTCATTAAGGCTTGGCAAACTGGTCACAACTATATGTGGAGTTCATTTGTGGGTAGGATATATTCAGTGTTTGTGATTGAAAAAACATGTATAAAATAAGTAATTGTTCAAAGGGTTTATTAGAAGACTATTTTAATAATAAATCATGGATTCCATGATATGGAAGAACTAAAGGTATAATTGGGCATGTAATGTGCAAAGGGATCTGAGCTATTTGAGGAATAAGATTAACAGTGAAGATCAAGAATAGGTAAAAATGGGAATGACTGGGGGCACCTGTGTGGCTCAGTCTGTTACGTGTCTGATTTTGGCTCAGGTCATGACCTCACAGCTTGTGAGTTCATCAGCACAGAGCCCACTTCAGATTGTCTGTCTCCCTCTCTCCCTGTCCCTCTTACCCCCACCACCTCTCAAAAATAAACAAATATTTTTTTTTAAAAAGGAATGACCAGATGAAATAAGAGAGTATTTCGTACAGTGTGAAATACTGTGCTGTGAAAAGCCTCTCTTTACATGATGTAAATGCTGAAGAAAATGTAGTCTAACTTTAAAAGTAGGGACAAGCCCAGAAGATTGAAAAGGAAATTTGAAGGGTAAAAAAAATAAAATGACATTGAAATTCAGAGTTGTTATTTCTACAGTTGAAGTCAGGATGATGCAAAGTGTTTACAAAAATAGTAACCCAGGGATGTGAATTTTTGTAAGACACTAAGGACAGGTGAAAAACCTATGTAGGTGAGAGGAAGAAGCAATTGGAAGTGAGACCTTCCACACAAAGCCAAGACCCACAAAGAGCTGTAGCCCTGCGTAAAGAGAGGTATGATCACAAACCCAGAATTGACAGTTTTCCGGCAGTCTGGATATTTGCTTACAGCTTTAAAGTGTAGCAGAGACAGACAAAAAACTCCCTGACTGACCCTCAGGTGAAACTACAGAGACAGCATTATCAGAACTCCAAGAATTTCAGTGTATGAAGTCATTGACCCCAGTCTGTAAAATAAGTATGTTAGGAGTGATTAAAAAATTAAATACGGAATGGAAACTGAGAATAGAATAAGATCTTATCCAAGAAGAACAATCATATTTGAAAAATAAACGTAGGAACAAACAATTATAATAATTGAAAACAAGAGTTCAGTGGATGTATTAATAGTAGATTGAATATGCACGAATAGAGAAACTGGAGGTGGCCAGAAGAAGATGAAGAAATTAAATTCAGTGCAGCAAAAAGAATTGGAAATGATGAAAGAGGTCATCCTTAGATATGAAGTACTACAGAACAGTGGAGAATATGGCTGCTTGGTGACAAAAATATTTTTCTAGTAAATACTTAAAAATTACATTACATCCATGTATCTGTAACAGCAGTCCTGAGCCAAGTCTGATTTGGTCTCCCCTCCAGGGAACATACATTGACGTCTGCAAACGGTTTTTATAACCATGACTTGGAGCAGGGGAAAGAATGGTGCTCTTGGCATCTGGTTAGTTGAGGCCAGGGACGCTGCTGAGCATACTATAGTATGAAGAAAAACCTCACACAACAAATGTGTAGGGTAGAACTTAGCAAACTCTGTCAATGTTACAGCAAGTTGCACCTTTAGTTTTAATTTACAGCTACTTAAAATACTCAAATACAATTTTTGCCTTACATTTTTGGAGATAGATACCTTTAACAACTATATTTCAAAATAGAAAAAAGGAATTCAGTTATCACTGTAAAGCCAAATCCTACCTCACCTTTTGTTGTTTATTTGTTGGTGTGTAAACAGATATTGAATAAATATACAAGTCAGAGGAACATGTGACATGGCAGATATTTCTAATTTAGGACCGACCTAGGTTTTGGTACAAATGAAACTTAAAGCAAGCACATGAACCATGTATGGAACAAACAGGACTCTCCGGAACGTTTGTTAAAATGAATTTTAATATGGGATTACAGGTTGCAGAATGGCCTTCCCTTTCTTTATATCCTGACCTTGTTGGATGTTTTATACAACATATGCTTCTCCTGTCTCATACGTGATATCTGTAATTTGATTCTCTGTCCATGATTTCTTATTGCTGAATAATGCTCCCCTTAAAATTGAAGCTCTCATTATATTAATTATTAGAGTAAAAAATACTCTAAAATTTAGTGGATTAAAGCAAATGTTTCTTATTTCACCCAATTTTTGTATGTCAGGAGTTTCAGGAGTAATTTAACTGGTGATTTTGGCACAAGATCTCACGATACTAAGATTTTGGTAAAACTATGGTCGTTTGAAGGTTTGACTGGAAACAGAGAACCCACTTCCAAAGTGGCTCACTCATACAGCCAGAACATCAGAGCTGGCCATTGGCTGGAGACCTCAGTCTCTTGACACTTGGGTTTCTGTATAGGGATGCTGGAGTGTTATCAAAACATGGTGGCTGGCTTTCGGCAGAACTAGGGATACAAGAGAGAGCAAGGCAGAAACCAGAATGTTTTTTATGACCTAGCCACAAAAGTCATATACTGCCACTACTACACAATACTTGATTGGTTGCACAGGTCAGCCTTATTCAGTTTGGGGAGAGACTATGTAAGACACAGCAATCTGGGGGTGTAGATCATTGGGGCATCTGCGATTCTGGTGTCATACTTCTGATATATTCAACAAAATATTACAACTGGCCAAAGTTTTTATTTTCTTCTGTATGTTACAGAGCACGTTCATAAATTATTTACTTGTGTCTTATATTAATTCTGCAACCCATTGATTGATGACTTGAAAGGAAAGAGACTAGAAGTAGGGAAGTCAATGAGCAAGTTAATAAAAAGATTCGTTCAAAGGAGGGTGAGGACCAGGCCTATGGAATCAGAAATAAACATTGAGTGATGGGAGAAGACTGAGGAGATGGGAGGTTGAATAAATGAACGTTGGATGTAAATTAGAGGCATCAATAGCAGATGATTCTGAGAATTTTTGCCTCTGTTTGTAGAAACAATAATGTGACCTTAAGTAAGATATCAAAATACACAGGTAAAGACTACTTTTAGATAATGAATCTAGTTTTAATCCTCATGATTTTCACATGGCAGAGAAAGAACTTCAGATAAAAATACTCAGAAAGGAGCTGGAAATTTGAATTTGTTGTGTGGGAGAAGGTACCTAATTAGAGATCTCATTTGGGAATTAAGTGCTAATAGGAAGAGTTAAGGTGGATGAAGTTGAGATGTTGGATATTAACACTGAGCAGACAAGGACATTTCTGAAAGATGGATGCAATACTTCTTAGTAATACAGAACTGAGGGTGTGAATGCTCTTTTGCAATTATAGTAACTTGGTGTAGTGAAAAGGACATCACATCAGGTGTCAAACCTGTCTCTGGTACTAAATAGCATATTGATCTTTGACAAATCATTTAATTTCACTTATTCTTACTTTTAACACCCATTAGACACTTAACCTGGGAAATCTTTACAGTACATCAAGATCAAAAAGTTAATTATACCAATTAGGTTTACATTTGTTATATGTGAATATTAATATTCTGTTCATAGGATTCGTGTAAGAACAAAAGGAGATAATGTATGTGAAAGTGCTTTATAAATATAAATGATTAATGCAGAGTCTGCATGATGTTTAAACATTAATAAGGTTATTATATATTTGGTTTGCATATATAGTTTATAGAATCATTGGCATATTGTTCAGGCAGCATATGATTTCAGTGTGACAGTTTCTCTTCAGATGAAAATAGTTTCTAAAAAAAATGTGTGCAAGGCATAAGGATTGTGATCTCTGGATATAAATGTCATTCTTCATGATTTTAGAAGTATTTTATTAATTTTTAAAGATAACTTTATTTCTAAGCTGGTGAATCTTCTAAGAAACTTCTTTCACTATTTTTCCATCTTCCTTTCTCAGTTTCCATTTGTTTTCATCCCCTCAGAAAATAGACATCCAATATATTGAGCTTTATTTTTGTTGATACGATTAGCTAAGTATGATTCATTAAAAATAGATGTGAAGCTGTAGTTACCCATTAAATAAGGGTTACATCTTGGTTAGTCATAACTAAGGCTATATTTCGTGAGGAGTAAGGAATGGCTTTATGTTTGAATCAGTTGTTTAAATGTGTGTGGGAAGAAGTTTTTAATCTTTTGGGAACTGAAGTCTACTTAGTGGATTATCTTTTCCAAATAAAGAAATGGATACCCTAAGTCTATTAAGGTACATAATACATAAAGAATTATTTTCTTGTGTGAGCAGATACAATTTTAAGTGCTTTCATAGTGTGACATATTCAGGATTAAAATAAATTATAAATATAAATATACACACATAATACAGGGTTTAAAAGTGATCTAAGCTGACTCCTATCAACGCCTTCCTTACATCCTTGGGATTTAAGTGGTAGGGAATTCTATAATTGGACTGCTTACCGTAGATGAACATTGGAAATGTAAAAGACACACAAATAGATAAAATGTAGGAATCATCTTCTCTGTTACCTATTCTGAGCCACTATTAAGGGGGATGATTTGCCCGAAATGGGTAGAGACTTGAAATCATAATAAAATACACTATGCCATAGACGCTGGCCACAATTGCCTCAAACTACAAGTTGAAGTGTGTGTGTGTGTGTGTGTGTGTGTGTGTGTGTGTGTCTGAGAGAGAGAGAGAGAGAGGGAATTTATATTTGAAATATAGCTTTTGTTATACCAGTATGACAGAATGGTGGTTGTCTTTCCTGTCTGTTGGGTCTTTTGGCTTTAAATTATTTTTCTGTTGTTGAACATGTGTGCATCATCTTTATTAAATTTAGGTTTTCATGTGAAAAAGAGTGTAGTGAACCTCCTGAAGATGTCATTAAATGGCACTGAACGTCACCTTCTGTTGGTAGAGACAACTGTAAATTTGCATCCTATAAAGGAAACGGGCTTTTCAGAAATTGAGCTGCACAATTGTACATTATCTCTGGTGATTTGCTGTCATGCAAAATAAGCATCACTTTCCTTTCCGTTCTCAAAAATGATAAAAAAATTTTAAATGCTCTTGTAACTGCTGAGAATACACACAGAATGAATGCTTAAATGAACACATGTACAGTGGTTAAGGTTTTTTTATGTTAAATGTAGTGAAAAATCTGTAGCAATGTTTGAAACTTTAATAGTGGCTGCCACGATGGCTGTAATGCTGTAAATGTAAACCGGGCCTGATGAGAGAGAACCACTGATGATCAGCACTTCACAACTTTAAATAACTGTGGCATACTTTCAGACTGTTTGCTGTGAGGACTTCTACATGAACACAATTTTATTAATTTTCAGGTTGTATCTGGCTCTTTTAGAACACTTCTATAACGTTTCAGCAGTTTATTTAGCAGATACAATGTCTACATTTTCAGAAGCTGATTTAAAAAAATAAACAGTTGCAAATGGGGCATGAAGAATGGATTGGTAAAATCCCAAGTTTTACAAAGCATAGTAAATATTCATACAGAAGGATCCAAAAGAGACAAACATGTTGTAGGGCTTCATCCACGATAATCTAAACTTTAAAGTATGTTCCATATAAAGTCATAAAACAGAAAATGAGACCTGATTATACTGGACCCACCCTCTCTCTTGGCAAATGAGGTTGTGAATAGTGACCAGATAATAAAGGGTTTTTCTTAATTTACTTTTTCTCTCTAGGGAATTCTGAAAAATTATAAAGCCTTCAACATTTTCCTCCCAGGCATTGTAATACAGCATGTGTTCCATTATTGGCAGTGATTTTTCATATGCAGATTCAGTCTCTGGGGCAAAATCTCATAGGTGAGGTTAGAATAGCTTCTTCTACAAATTTGTTAGCTGCCCTGGAGGAGAAAATGAAACATATGCCCTAACTTTCATGTGTCACAGCTTTAGTGGTCTGGAAATAGGCATAATTTTTTCCCCCCGTAGAAGCTATCTAGAGATTTACTTTCAGTTTGCTTCGTTGAAGTGACAACCCCCCTGGGCCAGCCGTGTTTTAGGAAACATCTGCCTCACTTTCAGGGGAGGTCTACCCAGGAAGCCTACTCCACGAACAACTTACCGTTTAAAAGATTATCTGGTATCATTTATTACCAGATGTACCTTTATAATCACAGTAATGAGGGCATTCTGGGAGGAATTTAGAAAATAGGTAACTATCTCAATGTTCATAGTATTTTTAATCTGTGGGACATTTAGTTTGATTGTTTTGTTTTTTTAAACTATGGTAAAATGTGTATTGTAAAATTTACCATTTACACTGCTTTTAAATGCACATTTCTGTGGCAAAGTGTTCACATGTTTGTGCAGCAAACACCATCCTCCATCAGAACTTTTTTCATCTTGCAAAAATGAAACTCTTTACCCATTTAACAGTAACCCTCCTCTCCCCAGGCCCTGGCAAACTACCATCCTGTGCTGTTTCTCCTTTTGACTACTTTGAATACCTACCATAAATGGAATCATTCAGTAATTGTCCTTCCATGGCTAAGCTTTTTCTGCTTAGTATGATATCTTCAAGAATCATCCATGTTGTAGCATGTGTCAAAGTTGCCTTTTCGTTAAGGCTAAAAAACATTCCATTTTGTGTACATACCACATTTTATTTATCTGCTCATCCATTAGTAGACCCTTGCGTTGCTTCTACTTTTTGGGTACTGTGAGTACTGCTATGAATATGAGCATGCAAATATCCCCTCAAAACTCTCCTTTCAATTCTTTAGAGTATCTATTGCAAAAGTGAAATTGCCATTCATCTCGCAATTCTATTTTTAATTTTTTTGAGGACGTACTATACTGTTTTCCATGATGACTGTATCATTTTACTTTTTCATCAGCAGCACACAAGGGTTTCAGTTTTTCCACATCTTTGCCAACGCTTGTTTTTTTTTTTACATCTATCCTAATAGATGTGTTGATTTTATTTTTTTTTACAAGTAATAGCATAGTAAGCGATCTTTTACTTTATTTTTCTTAGGTTGCATTTCTAGATAGATATTTGCTGGCATAAAAACAAGGCTAGTTGTGTGATTCCTAGCAAATAGTTGTACTAATTATTATTCTACTATATACTCTCACTAGCAGTATGTAAGTGCCATTTTTACCAAATACTTGCCAATACCGATGATGATAATGATGCTGATGATTGCTTAAGTTTGGGTAATTTTATTGTCGAAACACTGTATTCTTTTAATTTTCAGATTATTATTAGGTAAACTGGATTATTTATAATTTCTGACAATTTACTTGTTTCTTATGAATGGTCTCTTTATGCCATTGTTCACTTTTCTGTGTGGGTTAGTTTTTTCCATTAATTACAGGCTTTTTAATAACCACCTTATATACAGGTTTTCTTTTTAACATATGTTTTCATTTTTTCATTAATTTTACCATGCAGAAATTCAAAGTCTTCTGCATTCCAATATGTTTGATTATTCCTCTTTGTGTAGTAATTCATTGTTTTTATGCTTAGAAGGACATTTCTCAGTGTCAGTTATGATTGTTAAATATTTCTCCTAATGCTGTTATTGTTTAGTATTGATTTTACATTTAACTGTTAAATTTATGTGAAATTTATTTTGTGTTAACATGGACTCTAAGGGAATATCTTTTGATGTCTCAAAATTATTTATCCTTTCATTCTCTTAGGTGCTTTATTTAGTTTCCTAATATTGTTGATTTCTCCATGAGTATCAGTGTTAATTGTAATGTAAAAACAACATGGATGGAACTAGAGTGTATTAATGCCAAGTGAAATAAGTAAATCAGAGAAAGACAATTATCCTGTGATTTCACTCATATTTGGAACTTAAGCAACACAACAGATTAACATAGGAGAAGGAAAGGAAAAATAAGATGAAAACACAGAGGGAGGCAAACCGTAAGAGACTCTTAAATACAGAAAACAAACTCAGGGTTGCTGGAGGGGAGGTGGGTTGGGGGATGGATTAACTAGGTGATGGACATTACAGAGGGCATGTCTTGGGATGAGCATTGGGTGTCATACGTAAGAGATGAATCACTGGGTTCTACTTCTGAAACTGAGACTACACTGTTAACTAACTTGAATTTAAATTTTAAAAAATGTATTACTTAAACAAGATGTAGCCTCATTGCTGTACTTCTTCCAAATTGTCTTGGCTGTTGTTGGACTTTGATTGTTCATGGTGAACTTTGGTCTCTTTCAGACCTTGGAAAAGATATCATTGGAATTTTCATTGGATTACATAGAATAATCTGAGAGTAGCTGCTACCTTTATAATATCAATGCAATATAGATTGAAATTGACAACTACCACATTATTTATCAATGTTTTAAATAAGCTATTTTGCATTGGTTTTATTTATTTTCTATTTATGTGTACACTAATTTTTTCACATCAGATTTTTCTCTCTGTTTTATAACATCTTTAATAGCTTCATATTGTCTTTTTAAAATATTCTTTCTACAGAGCTTTAAATTAAAATTATTTGATTATTATTCATCTTTTTAATTATAAATACCTAGAATGCAATTAGTACCTAAATTTTACCAAGTTGAAAAATGCCGCTGTTGATTTTTATGATTAATGAGAAATAAATATATTTATGAGATTTTAAATTATGTCATAAAAATGTTTCATAATATTAATTGTGATGAAGAGTCTTTAAATGGTCAGTGTCAATATATGTATCTTTTCCAGGCTTGACAAATTAGACTGTAGGAGAAAAAAAACTTGAAAGATAATATGAGATATGTGTATGAAGAAATTATCTCCTATTTTTTAGCTTTTATATCCCAAAAGGAAAAATACAAACATGTTAAATGTTCAAGTACTTATTAGGCATACTTATAGATATAAATGGATTTCTTCCTTTCACATGTATCTATTTTCATTGATTAAAAAAATATACTAAAAAAATGATGTCTTTTACTATACCATAAAAAATTTATGTCAAGAACTTTGACACATTTCATTATATACACTAAATTTGGTGATAAAGAGTATTAATCTATAAATATTGACCTTGCTCTAGTGTTGTTTATTTTTTGCAAAATGTATGTATTCACTGTTTTTTAAAAAGGAAATGTTGTCATGAATTTTTTCCTCAAAATATCAGAAGCTTCTTGAAACAGATCAATTAAACCAAACAATCTAGAATTATCTGTGATGATACTAAGATTCATTTTTCATACTGTATGTAGTCCTTGGAGTAGAATATAGAATATAGAAGATCTGAATAATGATGAAGTTCAAAAGTCAGACTGAAACTATCATTTGTCAATTTCTAACTGATAATATTAGTCCCTTTCCTGGAGAATAGTGGTAAGATGTGGCTAACCATCAAGATTAACCTCTCTCTTTAAAGTACATCTTGACCTTAGAAAAACAGAATATGTATTCCATAATTTTATGTATAGAATGATTTCATTAAGATCAGATATTAAGCAAACCTAAGATTAAACCAGATTATTGCATTTGCAGTTACAATATAGTTCTTAGAATGTTATTATTCCCATTAGCAAAATAAACATTTAGTTTTGCTTCTGAGTACAACATAAATTATTTAAACACTAATTACTTAAAATTAACTTTGATCTAACCTTGATCCTTTTATTGATTAAATAAGTCTTTGAGCATGATAAAATAGGATTCAAATAAAGGATTGAAAATAAAATATATATAAAAACATTCATGATAACAGTTTGATATACTTTACATATTTTTAAGTTCTTAATACTTAAAATTCACACAAAAACTGCAGAATTGTTAATTCAGAATGTAAAAGAAGAAAGAGCACATGTGGAATAGTGGTATGAATGTTTAGCTCACTACTATTGACTCAACTTCCAACAGATCTTTTGACATCTTTTGTAATATTTCATATTAACATGAGGTACAATAAAGATATTTTTAAATTAAAGAGGAAAAATCACTGAAATTTCTCATTTAGAATGAAGCTGCAAGCAAATATAACTAAATGTGCAAATAATTATTTGGTATAAATAAATAAATAGAAATGTTTCATATAAATAAAGAGAAAAGCTGCAGGTAGCACTTTGTAAATAGTAGGGACTCAAGGTCTGTTTCCCAAAATTAAGAAATAAAGTGAGATGGGATTACATAGCAGTAAATGCCTAGATGTAAATACCAAAATGGTTTCTAAGTATCTTCAATAGGATTTTGCTTGGATAAATGAGTTTCCCTAAGGACCATTTCTTAGGAGATAGGATCCTGAACAAAAAAGATAAATGTCTAGTTACACTCATTTATTATCACAAGCTAATGTTAAAAGGCAACCCAGTGATAACCTTATGGACTTGCTTTCTTAAGTTCTAACCAAGGGACCATCATAATTGATTACTTAATAATTAACTATTGTTTGCTTACAAATATATTTGAAATGAGTTCTCCAGAATAGGCTGCTGTATAAATGATTATTTTAAAATCACTTAAATGTATTATGATAGCCCGTGTGTTTGAAAGCATAAAATACTGTATTCTAGAAAAATTGTAAGTAAAGGGATTGTAATTCAAAATATATGTTTTCATTTAAATATTATAAAGCTTAGATAAAGCTTCAAAAGCAGAGTATTCTATATTATCTATTAACAGTGCACAATAGGCTTCCTTAATTTAAATGACATGCAAGATATATATATTAAACATGTGGAAAGTCTCCCAACATTTTTAAAATGAAACCTTATCTCAGTGTCTTTATTAAAAAAGTCAGTCCCTTGCCTTAGAATCGTATGGTAAAATCGTAAATTGCTTTTAGTCATACCCATCACTAATCTTCTAAGTATGGTACCCAGGAAGAAAAAAGTGACAGTGTAAAGCATATCCTGAAAAGAGGCTTTGAGGGTCATGCCTTTCAACCTCAAGATTCCTAACCATCTTTCTCCCATCTCTGTTTAAGTGATTTGACATTGCCAAAAATGTGCATCGCATGTCACTAGTTATATATTTCCTGTTGTGTCAAGGTGGTTTGTAATTTTACAGGTGATGCTAGAACTTTATAATAACATAGAGAACTTATGAGGCAGCTTTGCCTCATGGCAAGAATATGGTTTCCTTTGCCAGTATCCCTTGATATATCATAGGACAGGTAGCATTGATAGGGGCCCTGGCTCTTTTGCAGATGATCTTTGAAGAGAGGTAATACTGGCATTAACATAAGTATTATCATTGTATTAGGATGCTAAGTAGTCTGACAAGAATAGTCTTTTTATTTAAATTCTGATTATCTCTTGCTCATTACATATGAAATATTTCATGTTCATATCACTGGATTGTGGAAATGCTAAATCTTCTGATTATAAATGAACTTTCTCACATTACATAATATTTAGATGATAGTTAATATTTACTTCACTCCCTTTTCAGCTCCTCATTCCTATTGTAAAAGTATCCAGAGAGCTAGGATATCTTGAGGTCATCTCTTGTTCCAACTCCTGTTCCTTGGATCTCTTCCCAGATTCTCCCTATGTGGAGCTGTTTCCTCTTTGGGCTTTTATCTTCCCCAACTCATTGAGTTCCACCACAAAATTGCACTCAGATCTTTCATTTTCTGACTTCAAGGAAAACCATCAAAAGTCATTCTTCATTCATTAAGCTTTCAACAAGAATTATTTAAGAATCTATTATGTGCCAGGGACTACTTGAGGTTTTCCAGTGAATAAAATACCCAAAGAACCATCCCTTTGAGAACTTACTTTGAGATAATACATATAATAAGAATGAAAATACTGTGTAATCAAATGTAGAACAACTTGAGAAATGATATAAAAATCTACAAGAGGTTACTGTGTGTGCATCTGAGTTATAATTTTAAATCAGGTAGGTAGATTAGGTTCCAGTGAAGTCTCTTTAAGAAATTAGGACAGGCTGAGCATACTGGCCTTGCAAAGGCATGACTGATATGTTTGAGAAACCACAGAAATGGGATGTTGCTGGAGTGAATTAAGAAGAGGGAACAATTGTGGGTAAAATGATGAGAGAAATTATGAGGGATCACATCATTTTGGGTCTTGCAGGCCCTAGCCTAGTTCCAAATAAAATGGTGTACCATTACACATTTTTAAGCATATGAATGCTTTTGAGTTTTTAAAATTAAATCATTTTAACCCCCAGCGAAGTTGAAATAATATGCAGTGTACCCCTGTACACCTTTCCCCTCATTCGTGAACTCCATTTCTTCTCACAATTGCTTGGTCTACACATGAATACACATATGCATGCACAGTTCTACTTGCCAAATTCTCAAAAGTTGTCTGCAGACATCATGACACTTACCCCTAAACACTTGAGTTTGCATTTCCCAGAAACAAAGACTTTTTCCTACAAAGCCATATTACCATTATCTCATCTAAGTCGATAAATAGCAGTTTCAAATATCTTACATTTTCAAGTTGTCCTAGTTTGCTTTAAAATGTTCTTTTACCGATGTGGTTGTTCATTCATCCTGGATAAACCAAGGCCCAGTCACTGCATGGACTATGCTGTCTATTTTCCCTCCATTTGAGTTCATCTGTCTCTTTCTATTCTTCATGGCATTTAATCTCTGGAAGAATTCAGGTCAGTTGTCCTGTAGATCTCTCATTCTGCATCTTTGTGATAGGCTCCTAATTATTGGATTCAGGGCATAATATCATAATACACCTTGCTTATTTCATAGGTTCATTGCTTGGCTGGTTTGACAGAGAAAGTTAACTTTACGTTTACAAAGTGCACATGACATTCATTTGTTTAATCTCTATAATGACAAACGCTGAACCGACAGCATTATTTCTAAAAGTCATATTTGGTTTAAGTGATAAATGAGACTCTGGGGACACTGTATTTCTGAGTTCATTACCCTGTGAGTTTCCTTTGGAAAGTAGTGTCTTATTTACCTACTTCATTTTTTTCCCCACAGGGCAGGCAGTTGATTTCTAAATTTTAGAACATTCTAGTTAGATGTGTTATTGATGAAATCACTGTTCAGATCTGATGACAATTTAATATAGAACAAAACTGGATTGAGTGACCTTTGCTACAATTGATGTTGGCCTTTCTTCTTGTTAAGTGACTGGACAATTTATCTAACTTATAGGAAATATTGTGATTGCTAAATGGAGTGTCATAGATAAAGATATACACCATTCATCTTGTAAAGGTTCAGTGGGCAGTAGTAATAAGAGAAGGTCAAGGGGCATGGGCTTCATAAACCTTCTTTTAAAATTCATTGCCCTTCCACACATAAGTAGTTGCAGTTTTTCACTTTTAACTATTCACTCAGAGTGCAATATCACTGCATAGACACTGTGTACACCCAGTGGTTAGAATATGTTTTGCTAGGCTGTTAGAAAGCCTGAGATGAAAACTCAGGCTCAGATAATTATTATTTTTTTCACTTAGGTTGCTCAGGTTCTGGCCTGTTTCTAAGGAAAATTGTACTTATTTCCTTAAATTGCCACACATGTTCAGTGTACGTGCAGATCAGAAAGAGCAGAACCATACAGCCATAACCAGTTAGGGGATAAAATGGTATACTGTTGCTATAACCTTGTATGAATCTGCTCAAGGGTACTTGTCTTTCTTTAGGAAAGTCAAAGCAAATAAAATGTATGGTATCCTCACTTAGTGACAGAATATGTGACTAAAATAAATGAAGAAAATGTAGTTCAAAACAAATATTAGGGTAGTAGTAGCTTAAAGTCTTTCTCTAGAAATGATTATACAGACGATGTATATTTTAACTATCAGTAGTGTATGCAACTCCCAAGTAGTAAAACATTTGTTAGTTCTCACCTAGTGTGGTTTGCCATTCTTTATAGGCAGATGATCGCTTCTAGGACTGATAAGAAGTTCTGTTCATACTGCTATTGACTGGTTTGTCTCACTAACACATGCCAAGGCTGAGAAAGTCTTTTTATACTTTTAAAGGACATTCATAATTCAATAAGGAAGTATCCTAAGGCAAGAAAACAGATTTAGACATGGACATCAAAAGTTCATGTCTCTGTGGGATACAAAATGATGAAATAAGGTTTATCTTTTTCCTTTATAGTGAACTTTCAGTGATTAAATTCATGAGGTATTTTCTGTTAATGAATTTGTATTCTATGCCTTTTTCTACCCATTTTCAAATATGTTTCTCACAAAACTGATTTCTTTGTTTTTGGTGGATTTTTTTCGCCTTTTATCTACTTTTGATTAAATGCTTTACATATTGTCCCACATGTTTCTGTACAGTATATTTATACAGTGTCTATGATCTCTCAGTGTTATCATTAAGAGTTTCCATATAGCTAAATACATTCAAGCCATTTCTTCCTACATTAGAGTATGACATATTAGCCTCTTGAAATCCTTTTGCCATTTTACACAATTTTTTCTAACTTTACATCTTATGAATTATGTAACTAGAGAAACTTACTTAAGTATTCTGAAATTTAGTTGCTTCTGAAGCACCTAAAATTTTTAATGTATTTGACAGAAGGCTCGAATTGAATAAATTGATTTCTTGAATTCTAAGTACTATGATCTATTAGTTGGTTCACCCATAACTGTTCAAAATTGTAATGAAATCAAGATTCGGATTTTAATATTTTACAATATTGATGTGATTCTCTTTTTGCTATTTTCATGAGAAACTACTTAAGATCTTTATAATTTCACTTCCTTACCTTATTTTCTTATTTATCCACTTTTGAGCCTAAATTGTTTATAAATATCATTAACTTCAAATGGTATTTAATAACAAAGTTAATCATGTTATCACATATTAACCCTGTCAGTCCATACTTTTTGCTTAGTGTAAATCATTCAATTTTTGAGATTTAAGATTGGATTGAAAAATCATATTGTACTAAATTAAATCTCTTAGAACAATAAATTAATAATTACGTGTTTGACACAAAGATCTGCAGGATTTATCTATAGTTTTCTGATTTTCAATTGCAAGGAAGCAAGAAAAAGAGAAGGAAGGAAAAATTGAATGATGTAATGTGACCATACAATTAAGTTCTTTTGAGAGTTTTGTAAAATCTGATTTATCCCCACTTATATAATTTTGGTCTTATTGTAAAAAAAAAATTCCACAAAACAAGTTTTATGTTGTACTTCCAACTCATGTTTTTATAAACATATCATCCTTAAATCCTGCTAAAATAAGCAATAGCTTTGAGAAATAAGCTTTGATAGAAGCTAAAGCAGTTATTGAAATATCTTTTTCCTGGAAAGGCAGGAACAATATTTAACGACCAGCCATAAATACTGCTATAATCATTAAAGGAAATTATGTTCTAAGGATGAGTCAAGGTGATAAAAACTAACTGATTTTTTATTGTTGAACTAAATTAGAAGAGCTAACAAGACTTATTTATACATCTACTTAACTTTTTGAGTAAGCTGTTTTCAGCCACTATGTTACATGTTAGGTTTTGTTTGTATTAAAAAAAAAACATGTGGATACATATATAGCTGCTCAGGTACATATGTTTATTTATGTGTACAAATCCATATGTATCTGTGTGCATACATACATTTGTACACATATGTAAATAATGATGCACTGTAAAAATATTTTTGATTCCTTTGAGCACAGAGGAGGAAGCATCTTGCTTAGTGTACATAAAGACATCTAGTCATTGCCCCAGGGAGTGACATTTAGCTGAGACCTGAAAGTTGAATAGAGTTGTTCAGGTAGAAGAGGATGGAGGGTGGGAGAAAGCATCTAAGGTAGAGAAAGGAGCATGTCTTGGTTATCAGTAGAGTAGGAATATACAGTTGACACTTAAACAACATGAGGGTTAGGGATGTTGACCACCTCCCCCCATCAAAAAATCAGCATATAACTTTTGACTCTCCCAGTAGTTAACTTACTGTTGACCAGAAAACTTAGTGATTACATAGTAGATTAGCACAGATTTTATATGCTGTATGTATTATAACATACATATTTAATATTTACAATAAATATTACAATTAAATACTTACAATGAAATAAGTACTGGGTAGCTCAGTTGGTTAAGTGTTCAAATCATGATTTTGGCATAGGTCATCTCCTGGTTCGTGAGATGGAGCCCCACATGAGAATCTACACTGACAGTGTGGAGCCTGCTTGGGATTCTCTCTGTCTCTCTCTCTCTTTCTCTCAAAATAAATAAACTTAAAAAAATGAGAGAAAAGAAAATGTTAAGAAAATCATAAGGAAAAGAAAATACATTTACAGAACAGTATTGGGTTTATTGAAAGAAATCTTCATGTAAATGGACATGTGCAGTTCAAACCTGTGTTGCTCGAGGATCAGCTGTAGTTAATTTTGAGGTAACTGTTAAAATGAAAGTTTTAAAACAATACAGAAAGGCCTTATATGCCTACACTGATTTATTTACTGGGTTTTGTTGTTACTGTTGTTTTTTGGTGGATGAAAGGACACAATAAAGACCAAGAGTATGACATAACATAGACGATTGTGATATTAATATGGAAAATGGTTTGAAGGGTGTTTGTGGCAAGCTAGGCTCTGAGAATTTTGTCAGTTTGAGACTCTTTCAAAATGTGTTCCTTTCCAGAACATGTGAATACAGTATTTTCAAAAACATGCTTTTTATATATGAGGATATTAATCTTTCTTTTTTATTTTGTGTTTTTTAAATATAAAAGTCTTTAAAATAAATGACCCTTATTAAAAAAAAAAGCCATGCTTAAAACATCTTTTGGAAGTTTTAAGAAGGCTTGTTTCTGTAGAAGTGATTCAAAAAGATCTGCAAACATATTACATATTGACCAGGATTGTAATGCTCAGATGTGCTGTATCTTTTTCAACTTTAAACCCACAGATTTTAGATTTCTCGTACACATGAAAAAGTATTGTTTTTCATGTCTTGTTTAACCACTAATGAAATGTGCTTCATTAATGAAAACTCAGGGCAACTTTTGCATTTAGAAATGTGTTTGCTGTTTAAAGAATTTAGTCTAAAGATCTAAAACCCTGTGTGATGTGATTACATTTTCCTCAGATTTTAGGAACAGCAATTGAGCCTTCACGTTCTGCCCAAAGAATTTTCGTTTGACATATTTATAAGTTTGTGTTAGACATGTTGATAGCTTATCATCATTTAGGAATATGACAAGTTTGTATTAGAGATAAACGAGAACACTAGTGTTGAGTACTTTTTGTGTTCCAAAATTTGTAAAGTTAGTAGATAATTAGCTTTTAAGTACATTTAAAAAATGATTAGTATTATGTTAGAACAAATTTAACCCTCACAAATTATTACCAGTTAAAAGTAATAATTGTTTATCATCTGGTTTTTAATTGGTTGTTTGCTATTATTATTAGCTCAGTATGTACTAAAGCCTCTGGTACAACATGAAGTCTGTAATAAAATCTACTGTAAACTAGCCACGAAGGGGACTCTTACAGATGTCGTGATTATGTGAGCCTAGAGGCTACATTGCTGTAATTGGCCTCCTGTGACGCTGGTATTCTGCAGTTGTTCCTGGAAGCTCAGTGAACAAGAAGATTGTATTTCACAACGTTTACATTTAGTTGACTGATACTTTGAGTTAGCGATCCACAGAATGATGAATAGCAATTCAAGTTTGTCTCACTGTTCTCTAGATATGAAATGCAAAGTTTATCATCTCTTTTCTTTCTTTTTGTGTACTTCATATTCAGCTACGTTAATATTTTTAAATGACCCTTCAGGAAATATTACTGGATGTTTTTATTTTCCAAACCTTATTTTTATCCCTTCCTCTGTTCAAATGTACTTATTACCTATAATCCTCTAATTTCCACAAACCTCATACTTTTGAACTTTAAATGTGAAAGTTTTATACTTTACAACTATTTAGTGATTATAATACTTTACCAGAAATATTAAATTAACAGATTGTAAAATTAATAATTATCCTTTTCCTCCTTCTCCAAAGTACAAGTACCTTAGAATGCTTTAAATCTCATCAATACTTCCTGATTTTTATGATGTTCTTTATTACATTTAGTGTTTGCATTTTTTAATTTTCTACACATTAAATGTTTTTAATAATTCTTTATATAGTCAATACTGGCTTAAGCCCAACAACATATGTGTACTGTTTCTCAGATGTTTGGATTCAACAACGTCTTGGTGACGAACATTTTTTTATAAGTTCTGTTGGTGAGAATATGTAGTTGATGAATTGTTTCAATATCTGGGTACCTGATTTGTTTAGTTCACCATCATCTTGAAATAATACTTTTTATAGTATACAATTCTAGGTTGACAAATATTTTATCTCAGAACTTTGAGAAAATTTAATAAGTTCCTTCGATTTTAAGGACTTTCTTTTTTTTTTGAATGTTTATTTTGGAGAGAGAGAGAGTGAGCGGGGGAGAACCAGAGAGAGGAGAAGACACAGAATCCAAAGCAGCCTCCAGGCTTCAGGCTGTGAGCACAGAACCTGACACGGGGCTTGAACTCACGAACTGTGAGATCATGACCTGAAACGAAGTCAGATGCTTAACTGACTGAGCCACCCAGGTTTCCCAATAGGTTCCTTTGTTTTTGGTGTTGTGCCTTTTTTAAAATTATATTTTTAAGGATTTGCTAAACTTCCCCAACCTAAGAACTGGCATCTTTTACCAAATCTGAAAATTTCTTTGTTATTATTTCTTTTGTTGCTGCCTTCCCTCATTCTCAGACCACTGATTCGATATGTTAGAACTTATTCTCTCCTTGTCATGTATTCCATGTCTCTTTGTCACAGTGTGAATGTGAATGTTTTCTAAAGATCACTAGTTCAGTTTATTAATTCTCTCTTCTGCTATATCTAATCATCTATTTAAACTTCTCACTGAATTGCCAATTACAAGCATATCTTTTATTGTGATTATCTTATTGGTTTCTTTTCTTTATATGTGATCACTTTTATCACCTCTTTTTCTTTCAGCGTAATTTGACTACATGCTGTTACCCTTAAATAAACAAGCACTCTTACATTGTCATTTCACTGTATGTATTTTTGCAGACCTTAAGTGTAATGTTTTAGTTTTATTGACTTTTGCTTATAGTTATTCCTTTCCTTTTGAACTCATGTTCCTTAGAACATTATTTATGGGCATTCCTTGAAGCCTGGGTTTGAAGTATTTTCTACAGAAATTATTTGTGTTTTCTTCTGCCAGGTCCCTGGATTGCTACCAGCATGGGATCACTTAAAGTTAATTTTTCATTTAAGGTATACTTTTGGTCAGGGATCAGTAACTTTCACCTTGCAGAACAAATTAGGCCTGTTGCCTGCTTTTATGAATAAAGTTTTATTAGAACACAGCCATAGTTACTTTTTGTCCTTGACTGATTTTCTATTACAATGGCAAAATTAAGTGGCTCCAACAGAGATTATATGGTTAACTTTCTAGCTTTTTACAGAAAACCTTTGTCAAGTATTGTTTTAGAACATACAGGTAGTAGGAATTCCAGGCCAACCTATTAATGGCATACTTATGGTTATGACTTCTTGAAGGACACTTTTTTCCTTATTCCTTTTCAGAGACAGTGATGTGACACAAAATGGGGTACCTGAGTGGCTTAATCAGTTAAGCATCCAACTTTGGCTCAGGTAATGATCTTAGTTTCATGAGTTCAAGTCTCACATTGGGCTCTTTCCTAACAGCTCAGAGCCTGGAGCCTGCTTAGGATTTTCTCTGCCTCTCTACCCCTTCCCACTCATACTATCTCTTTTACTCTCATAAACTTTAAAAAAATTATTAAAGATATTTTCCCGTCTTTTCTTGTTTTTGTCATCTCATGTTACCCCATCAGAGTAGTCTTCGCCAACTACCCGACTTCAAATTACACTTTGTCCTGTCGCTTTCAGCACTATGACCTTGCTTTGTATTTTTCCCCTTTCCTATATCTGTTAATAAAGTATTATTCATTTGTTTATGTGTTCAGTGTCTTTCTTTTCCCACTAAAATATAGTTCCATGAGATTAGAGACATTTTTCTTGTTCATTATAATACACCAAGTGCCTGGTCAAGTTCTTGGCATATAAAAGGGGCCCAATTGCCGGTGCGGCTCCTGGCAATTAGTTTGAGGGGCAGGTACATAAAAACTTGGTTTACACTGCTTTTTCTACAGACTTTTACTCAGAGTCTAATATATGCTTCACGAATATGGGACTTTTTGACTCTCTATCCTATATACTTAAAACATTACCTGGGACATAGTAGGAGCTGGATACTTATTTCTCAAAAACATAAATTGACCTATTTTGAAAATAAATTCTATAGTACGTGTGTGTGAATAGGCTGTGATAAAGTGAGAAAAATACAACTCAGTGACTGAAAGGATGGAGTTTTTATTTATAAGAGAAAGTAGGCTGGGAGAGGAACGGATTTGTGGGTGAAATAAAGGGTCATGTTAAAATGGGATTGTGTATAAGATATCAAAGTGGAGATGCTGAGTAGATAGTGGATACATGATTGAAGAATTAGAGAAATGTTGGAGATGGAGATAACAGTTTGGAAGTCATCCATGTATGGCTGGCTAATGGCCATCCAAGTGTGGCCTGCCAGTAAGGGATTGTCTGAAGGGGACTCGTAAGGGATAAAATATTCTTTCAGATGACCGTCTTGGCATTAGTATTGTAAGGGAAATGTAGAACAAACTACTTGAAATGGGAAATTAATATTTTATGTAAAATAAATGCAAAAGGTAAAGAGATACTGAACACGAATAGGGACAAGAGGAAAAGGAAGGCAGAAATGACTTTATGAACAATTAAGGAGGTGGGAGTTTTTAGTTTCAGTAGCATACTAGATATAGAGGGACTAGAAGGGAGGGAATCAAAAAAGCCTAAATGAATAAGCTGGTGTACTGACTATGTAAATAAAGAAACTAGCATATGCCATATGTAACAATAAAGTTGCTTTGAGTAGGTTGAGTAAAGAATCTTTTAATCACAAGTAAGTAGACTTTTAGCTCAAATGTGAAAATATATATGTATGTGCAAAATTTTATTTTGAATGTGGCATCTTTCCAGGACTGCTTTCAAAAACGTATCTGGAATTTTTTTAGTCCTATAAAAGTTGTTATAAATACATAATTGCATAGTGACCTTTTCCTTTTTTATTTTATTTAACTAAAAATGCCTGCATATGTTTTCAAGGAGTATTTCTTTGAAACTTAAGCTGTTTATCTACCTTGTTATTACAAGTGTGCTGCACAACTCCTATGCCTTTAATACATGCACTTGTTAACTCAGAAACATTAAATTTACTGATCAGACCTCAAACTGAATAACACAGCTGGTTTCCCAAATAGGACATTCTCTTTTTATTTTTCTATTAGGTAGTATTCTCCAAACTGTGTTGTTGAAGCCTCTAGACAAGCAAAAAGATTTTCTTTTGAATGATTTTCAAATAACTATTTTGGTGGCTGTATAGGGATATACAGATGTCTGTATGAGAGAATTTTCTGTAAGAAGCATGCTTCACCATCAGCCTCACCTTTGCATGAACTGTAATGTCAATGCCAAGACCACACTTCTCTTGAGCTATTCCCAGCCAATGACTGTGCACAGTAGAACATTGGAGCCAAGAATGCTCCACATGGTGTTCTTCTAATTGGTATTTTTGGTTCAAACACATCCCAACGGCTTAACTGAGACCCCTTCAGAATTGTGTGGTGGTCTAAGACTTTCTCTAGGTAACTTTCTTCCCTATCTGTTGTAGGTGAGAAAATTGCATCAGGGTCTGAAAGGCTCTCTGTGACTTTTGCCCCTTCCCTGTTAACATTAGTAACCATTTTTCTCCATAAATATCCTGCATGTTGATCCTCTCTTGGTATCTGCTTCATGGAGGATCCAAACAGACATGCATTTACTGTGGAGTTCTTGGATTTAGGATTTTTGCCCATCAAAGATTTCATGTTTATGCTTTTAGTTGGAATTATAACAATTCACTGTGGATGCTTGCTCTTTTTAGAAATATTTTATTCTGGATTTGTATGAATTGTCCACCTATTGTATGTTATGTACCTAAAGCAGGGCTTCTTGATCTTGGCACGGTTAATGTTTTTCACTGGAAAGTTCTTCGGGCAAGGTAGGCTTGCACTTTGGCACTGCATGAAATTCAGCGGCATCCCTGGCCTACTAACTGTCACCAGAAGCATAGATTTTTCAGTTGGCAGACATTGTCCCATGTCCTCACATACTGCCAAATGGCTCTTCATAGGCAAAATCGCTCCCACTTGTAGAAATACAGTATCTGGTAGAATCAGTCATGTCCTAGGAAATAAGAGTGGAGATAATTATTATGACTGAAATGGCAAGAAAGGTTGTAGGAGAAGGCATTTAGACACATTTTGAAAAATTACCAGGATTTGCTGACTTTACAAGCAAGATTAATTACATGACATAAAATACAGAAGCAGAAATAAAAATGCATTTGAATAAACCCTTTCTAAGAAGACCATCTTGACCAAACCAGAAGAAACATCCACACTGGTAGAGTATACAATAGCAAACATTAGCTTCTCCAATAATAGTAGTTTCTAAGTCTTAAAACTGTGTATTTGCTCTATTTCATTCCCTTTATTCTGTCAGTTGCTAACTCTACCCTCCATGTGACTCCGTCATGTCACTTAAGTATGTCTTTTCTCCACTCTAGTATAGGCTACTAAACCCATGATCTTTATACCACGATAACATTCCCTTATCTAGAGTTTCTACTCCCAGTGAATCCCTACATTTTGTAAATTTATTCTCCTTACTGATAGGGTCCATTTTGTAAGACAACATTCTGATAATATCCTGTAATCCCTTAGACTTGGTTTCCTTTTTTTCTTTAAACATATATGTAATAGTTGATTTAAAGTCTTTGTCTAGTAAGTTCAACATCAGGACATCTTTGATGATACTTTCTACTGATCGCTGTTTTCTGTGTATGGGCCAAACTTTTCTGTTTCTTTATATTTCTCCTAATTATTTGTGTTCAAAACTGGAAATTTAATATAATGTGACTACTCTGGAAAGTATATTCTTCGCTCTCCATAGAGTTGCTGCTTGTGTTGCTATTGTTCATGTTGCTGTCTGTTTAGTGACATTCATGAACTAATTCTGGATCTGATTCTTTTAAAATCTGTAGTGATGCTTCTTCTTTATTCTTGATATTGGTAATTTGTGTTCTCTCTTTTTCTCTCTTCAGTCTTACTAGGAGTTTATAAGCATATCAATTGATTCAAAGAGTGACTTCCTTGAGTATTTATACATATATAGTCTCATGCCTCAGAGCAGTCTAGAATGCGGCAGAGATCAAAGATGAACCCCTCCTTAATCTGGAAACCGGACCCACATTAACAGTGGTGACAGGAGTATCTACAGCCTATACAGTGATGGCAGCTCTGACTGAAGCCTTAACCGAGAAAGGATTCCATCTGTTGATGGTGCTGAGACTTACAGTAGGTGGCTGGTTTGCCTGTCCATGATTCAGTTTCATACCTACAGCATCTGTAAATACTAACTCTTTGTCTTGGCGGCTGAAATAGGTGGTCAGTCAGGCAATAAACTTTGTCAGTAAGTTAATAAAAAATAATAAGGTATATGTAGACATTGCAATAAAGTATATCATGGAGTTAACAGAATTGTTCAAAAGTTTAGAATCTCTAATTTGGTAACACTGTATGATTCCAAAATTAATATACATGGGCTTAGAAGCAAAGCTTGAGTCTGGTGCTTTAGACCACTCAGCCATCCTGACACCCATAATATACACAGGCTTAGAAACACAAATTAAACTTAAACACCATCACATTTAGTAGAAAAGAACATTGTTTTCTTATGGGTTTCAGATGAACTAGTTAAAGAAAAGAAAGCTTTTAAAGTATTTTTTTGTAATTGAAGATTCAATGAAAGATTATATAAATAGGCCCTTTGAATTATGTACCAATTATAAACCCACACCTAGTTTCTTGCACAGACTCCACAAGTTATAAGAAATGTGAGAGGAAACAATCAAATGCTATTGTATAAATTTACACTTAAATTAAAACTTTCACTACATTGATTTCTACAGAATTAAATCTTTTTAGAAATTTTTTGCATGTTGAATCACCGGTACCTCTAGATGTTCTAAAATTTATATTTCAAAACAACAAATCAGACTTTATCTTAATGTTGTATCTTATAAAATACTCTTAACTCCAGTAACAGTTGCATCAGAAGGCAGATCTTTCTCAGAATTAAAAATTATCAAAAGTTACATGTAATTTTACATTGTCCAAAAGGGACTGATACTGTTTTCAGCTTTCTTAATGAATAACAAAGTATGAAAGTACAAATTGTGATAATCTAATAAATGAATTTGCAGAAATGGGCAGAAAAATCTGATTATCAATAAAGATACCACATTAATAATATATAAAATTGTGTCAAAAATATTTTTTAATTTATAAGTTATTAAGGTGTCATGATTGCACTAGTTATATTTTACAAGTAATAAAATATTTTTAGAGGGGAAGGGTTTCTATTATAATACTTTTAACATCACTTTAAAAAAAGGACTGTTTTTCAGAGCAGTTTCAGGTTCATAGCATGAAGTTGAACCTTCACTGAGATGAAGATATAGAGATTTCCCAATATCCCTGCCCCCACACAGGCATAGCCTTCCAAATTATCAACATTTCTCACCAGAATGGTACAATGCTACATTTGTTACCAAGGATGAGCCTATTGATACATCATAATCCTCCAGAGTCCAGAGTTTACTTTAGGGTTCAATCTTAATGTACATACCATGGGTTTGGATGGAAATAGAATAATAGGTATCTATCCCTATGATACTATATAGAGTGTTTTCACTCTAAAATTATCTCTGCTCTACCTATTTATCCTTCCCCTAGCTCAACCTCTGGCACTGTCTCCATGTTTTTGCCTTTTACAGAAGGTCATATAGTTGAAACCACACAGTATGTATCCCTTTTGAGTTTGCTTCTTTTACTTAGTGATATGCATTTAACTTCTTCCATGGCTTTTCACGACTTGATAGCTCGTCTTTTTTTAGTGTTGAATAATATTCCATTTTCTGGAAAGAAACTGCAGTTTCTTTGTTCCCATATCCTTTTTTTTTTCTAGTTTTTATTTAAACTCCAGTTAGTTAACAGTCAGTGTAATTACATTTCCATATATCATCTGGGGCTCATCACAAGTGTGCTCCTTAATCCCCATCACATGTTTAACCTGTCTCCCCCACCCATCTCCCCTCTTGTAATCACCAGTTTGTTCTCTGTAATTAAGAGTCTTTTTCTTGGTTTGCTGCTTTCTCTCTCTCTTTCCCTTTGCTTATTTGATTTGTTTCTTAAAATCCACATATGAGTGAAATCATATGGTATTTGCTTTCTCTGACATTTCACTTAGCTTAATACTCTGTCTCCATCCATATTGTTGCATATAGCAAAATTTCATTTTTTTATGATTGAGGAATGTTCCATAGTGTGTGTGTGTGTGTGTGTGTGTGTACCACATCTTCTTTATCTTTTCATCAGTTGATGGACACTTTAGCTGTTTCCATAATTTGGTTACTGTAGGTATTACTGTTATAAATATCAGGCTACATGTTTCCCCTCAAATTAGGATTTTTGTATTCTTTGGGTATACCTTTAGATATAACCTTTAGGTATAACCTAGCAGTTCAACTGTTCGATAACAGGGTAGTTCTCTTTTTAACTTTTTGAGGAACCTCCTTACTGTTTTCCAGAGTGGCTGCATTCATACCAACAATATAAGAGTGTTCCCTTTTTGGGGTACCTGGGTGGCTCAGTCAGTTAAGCGTCTGACTTCAGCTCAGGTCATGATCTCACAGTTCATGGGTTTGAGCCCCGCGTCAGGTTCTGTGCTGACTGCCAGCTCAGAGCTTGGAGCCTGTTTCAGTTTCTGTATCTCCCTCTCTCTCTGACCCTCCCCTGCTCATGCTCTCTCTCTCTCTCTCTCTGAAATAAATAAAATATTAAAAAACTTAAAAAAAAAAGTGTTCCCCTTTCTCCACATCCTCATCAATGCCTATTTCTTGTTTGTTGATTTCAACCATTCTGACAGGTGTGGGACGATTTCTCATTATAGACTTGTTTTATATATCCCTGATGATGGGTGATATTGAGCATCTTTTCATGTTTCTGTTTGCTATCTGTATGTCTTCTTTGGAGAAATATCTGTTTATGTCTTCTGCCCATTTTTATTATTTATTTTAAAAAAATTTTTTGAAGTTTATTCATGTTTGGGAGAGAGAGAGGCAGAATGTGAGCAAGAAAGGGACAGAGACAGAGAGGGAGACACAGAATCCAAAGCAGGCTCCAGACTCTGAGCTGTCAGCACAACGCCTGATGGGAGGCTTGAACTCATGAACTGTGAGGTCATGACCTGAGTCGAAGTTGGATGCTTAACTGACTGAGCCACCCAGGTGCCCCGTCTTCTGCCCATTTTTAATTGGATGCCTTGAGGTGCCGAATTTTAGAGGTTTTTAAAATATATTTTGGATGCTTATCCTTTATGACATATGTCATTTGCGAATTTCCTCTTACACAGTAGATTATCCTTTAGATTTTTTTGGTTATTTCCTTCACTGTGCATAAGCTTTTTATTTTGGTGTAGTTCCAATAGTTTATATTTTTGCTTTTATTTCTCTTGCCTCAGGAGACCTATTTAGAAAGAAGTTGCTATGGTTGATGCCAAAGAAATAACTTCCTGTAAATCTTCTTCTAGGATTTTTATGGTTTTACACCACACATTTAGGTCTTAAATGCATTTTGATATATTTTTGTGTATAGCATAAGAAAGTAGTCTAGTTTCATTCTTTTGCCTGTCACTCTCTAGTTTTCCAACACCATTTGTTGAAGAGACTATCTTTTACTCACTGGAAATTCTTTCCTGTTGTGTTGAAGATTAATTGACCATATAGTTGTGGGTTCATTTCTGAGCTTTCTATTATGTTGATCTATGTATCTGTTTTTTTGTACCAGGACAGCTTTATTATATAGCTTGAATTCCAGAATTGTGATGCCTCGAGCTTTGCCTCTCTTTTTCAAGGTTGTTTTAGCTATTTGGGGTCTTATGTGGTTCCACACAAATTTTAGGATTATTTGTTTTAGCTCTGTGAAAAATGTTGGTGGCATTTTGATAGGGATTGCTTTAAATGTGTAGATTGCTTTTGGTAGTATAGACATTTTAACAGTATTTGTTTTTCTAATCCATGAACATGCAATGCTTTTCCATTCCTTTGTGTTCTCTTCAGTGTCTTATAGTTTTCAGAATACAGGCCTTTTACCTGTTTGGTTAGGTTGATTCCTAGGTATTTTATTGCTTTTGGTGCAATTGTAAATGTGTTGATTGCTTAATTTCTCTTTCTATTGGTTCATTATTAGTATATAGAAATGCAACAGATTTCTGTACATTGATTTTGTATCATGCAACTTTACTGAATTTGTGTATCCATTCTAGCAGGTTTTGGGTGGAGTCTTTGGGGCTTTCTTTATAGAGTATCATGTCATCTGCAAATAGTGAAATCTTGATATCTTCCTTATTGTTTTGGTTGCCTTTTATTTCACTTTTTGTTGTCTGATCGTGGTGACTAAGTCTTGTAGTACTATGTTAAATAACATTGTTAAGAGTGGACATCCCTGTCTTGTTCCTGACTGTAGAGGAAAAGCTTTCAGTTTTTTCCCATTGAGGATGATATTAGCTGTGTGTTTTTCATATATGGCCTTTATTATATTAAGATATGTTCCATCTGTCCCTACTTCATTGAGGGCTTTTATCATGAATCATTGTTTTACTTTGTCAAATGCTTTATCTGCATCTATTGAGAGGATCATAGCATTCTTATCCTTTCTTTTACTAACGTAGTGTATCATGTTGATTGATTTGCAAATATTGAACTGCACTTGCGTCCCAGGAATAAATCCCATTTTATCATAGTGAATGATTTTTAATGGAATGTTGGATTTGGATTGCTAGTATTACATTGAGAATATTTGCATACTTATTCATCAGGGATTTGGCCTATAGTTCTCTCTCTCTCTCTTTTGGTGGAGTCTTTATCTGGTTTTGGTTTTGGTATTGGTGTAAAGCTGGCCTCATAGAAGGAGTTTGGAAGTTCTCCTTCTTTTCTATTTTTTGGAATACTTTGAAAAGAATAGGCATTAAATCTTCTTTAAATGGTAGAATTTGCCTGTGAAGCCATTTGGTCCTAGACTTCTGTTTGTTGGGAGTTTTTTGTTTTTGTTTTTTTTATCTTTGATTAAATTCTCTTGTTGGTTATTCAAGTTTTCTATTTATTCCTGTTTCAGTTTTGGTAGTTTATATTTTTCTAGGAATTTACTTCTTCCAAGCTGTCAAATTAGTTGGCATATAGTTTTTCATAATAACCCTTATAACTGTATTTCTTTGGTGGTGTTTGTTAGTTCTCTCTCATTTGGGATTTTACTTATTGGGTCCTTTCTCTTTTCTTTTTGATAACTCTGGCTACAGGTGTATCAATTTTAGTATTTTTCTCAAAGAACCAGCTCCTGATTTCATTGTTGGTTTTTGTTTTGATATCATTTATATCTGCTCCAATGTTTCATATTTCCTTCTTTCTGCTGGCTTTAGATTTTGTGTGTTCTTCTTCTTTAATTGTCTTAAGTATAAGGTTTGGTTGTTTCTTTGAGATTTTTCTTACTTCTTAGTGTAAGCCTGTATTGCTATCCCCTGCCCTATGAGGACAACTTTTGCTACATCCCAAAAGTTTTGGACAGTTATGTTTTCATTTTCATTTGTTTCCATGTATTTTTTAAAATTTCCTCTTTAGTTTCCTGATTGACTCATTCATTGTTTAGTAGAATTTTGTTTATCCTTCATTTACTTGTGATGTTTCCATATTTTTTTCTTTTGTCTGATTACCTCCATTATCTGAAACAACCTTCATCTTATTCTCCTCCCACCCGAGCTTTACCTAAAGGAAATTTGATCTCCACTCTGGAAAGTTAATCAATTCCCCAAGTCCTATCAGTTTTGTCTTTTTTAAAAATGTTTACTTATTTTTGAGAGAGAGAGAGAGAAGAAGGAGGAGGAGGAGAAGGTGGAGGCGATGGTGGCCGCGACGGCTGCGGTGGCAAGGAGTAGAGTGAAGAAGGAGGCATAGAATCCAAAGCAGGCTCCAGGCTCTGAGCTGTCAGCACAGAACCCAATTGCCGGGCTCAAACTCACAAATTGTGAGATCGTAACCCAAGCCAAAGTTGGATGCCTAACTGACTGAGCCACCCAGGCACTCTTGAATTTTGTCTTTTAAACAATTTGGCAAATAACTCATCTTCCTCTATTCTCATTGCTATAATCAAGCCCTCATACTTTCTATACTGCAGTTACATTGTATGTGGCCTCTCTGTCTTGACACTATGCCAGACTATTCTTAAAAATACAAATTATAGGGATGCCTGGGTGACTTCTGATTTTGGCTCATGGTCATGATATCAAGCCCTGCATTGGGTTCTGCATTGGGCATGGAGACTCCTTAAGATTCTCTTTCTCTTCCTCTCCTTTGAACCCTCCCTTTCTCTCTCTCAAAAAATTAAAATTAAAATTATATAAAACTCCCCTCGTTAGATTTTCTTAGTCTTTAGGTTAAAGTATAAATTCCTTCACATAGCATAAGTACATTCATGATTTAGCCCCTGGTCATTTTCTCAGCCCCCTTGTCTGCAACAACCCCACATGTTCTGTTATATGAAAACTATTTGTATTTCCCCGAAAGTGGCCTGTTCTGCAAATATCATTGTGTCTTCATATGTACTTTTCTATACTTTTCTCTGCCAAGAATCTCTACTTGCCCAATTTTGCTGATTAATANGTCATTTATTCTAAGATGTTTTCAGTGGCCTGACAGATGAATTAAACCCTCCTCCCTTTGTGCCACAAAAGCCTCCCTTTTCTGTTTTTACAGCAGCACATATCCACTGTAAGATTATTGTTTGTTTACTGCATTTGTCTACCTATACTAGGTCATCACTTTCTTACAGGTAGATTGTCTTTTTTTTTTTTTTTGTATAATTTGGATTCAAATAATAAGTATATTAACACCTTTTAAGAATTTTACTAAATTTCTTTGTATTTCAGTGTTCCTAAATTCTCTTTATTTTTCATTTAAGCCTACTTAAGGGAGAGAGACAGATTTGGAAACATTAGTAAATTCATCTAGACTTAGAGAATTGACCAAGTGTTCTTCTTTGTATTTATCACTAGGCCTAGCTCATAGGATATCTTTAAGAACAATTAATGAAAATGATTTTAAGGTTTGCTAAAGGCATAAGCCACTATAAAATGTTTACTCGGTATAATATGATTTTCTCATTGCAAAATCAAATCTGCTAAAAGTATTTTAGATTCTCACTTTTGGGTGCAATCTCTTTTCATTAAAATATGAAAACTAGTCATTTCAAAAGGGGAAAATCTGTTTCTTTTCTCATATAGAAAGCTTAAGAGACCATTAATTAGTAAGACCATCAATAAAAATTCCACTCCAAATTACTGTGTAATTTATATTACACAGTATATATGTTGGTGAATGATATTCATTTCTGGAAACTGGACACCACTGACATGATGCAGTGGTGATAATAATATCGTATTTTAAATACAAGGGCAGGGGAGAAAGGACACATATTCTTTATGACTCCCCACTTCCAGAATGTAGAGTTTAACTAACCTTGAGAATATGGGGTGAACTTAATGACTCATTTCCAAATAATGGGATAAGAGTAAGGAAAAATCATTATTTTACGGTGCAGAATCCAGCAGATGACCACCACCCTAACCAAATGATCAAGTTTAACACCCCTAGTGATGTCATACTGAAGCAATCTACTCCTTACATGCTGAGATGAGAAGGCTTTCCGTCCCAAGGGATCGTCACAGCCTCGAGTGTCCTGAGGAGACATGACACCTAAATGCAGTGAGGAAATACTAGATTGGATCTTGAAACAGTAAAAGGATATTAGTGGAAAAACTGGTGAAATCTGCAATCCAGTTAATAAGAATATACTAATGTTAGTTTCTTAGTTTTGATAAACGTGCCATTATAAGATGTTAACTTTAGGGAAAATTGTGTAAAAGTTATATGAGAACTCTCAATAGAATCTTTGCAACTTTTCTGTAATTTTGTAATTAATCCAAAATATTCATAGTCAAAAGGACACATGCAACAATTTGAATATACCAAGGGAATACATTTTTCAGTTAATTAAAAGTTCAAGTAAAAAAGTCAAGTAAATAGGGTATCATAAAACTTGATACAAACACATATTAGTTACTTATATTTTTATTATTTTTAGCTATTTATTTTAAATGAAAACAAGTGCATAACCATCCATGAGACAATCTCTTGATGTTAGGAAAAGACTTTGTATTTTTAATATTTTTATTTATTTCTAGGAGAGAGAGAGTGACAGCGTGAGCAGGGGAGGGTCAGAGAGAGAGAGGGAGACACAGACTCTGAAATAGGCTCCAGGCTCTTATCTGGCAGTCAGCACAGAGCCCGATGCGGGGCTCGAACCCACGAACCACGAGATCATGACCTAAGCGAAAGTCGGACGCTTAACCGACTAAGCCACCCAGGCGCCCCAGGAAAAGACTTTATAAGTTTGTTGCCACATGTTTTGGTACGTGAATCAGTATGAATATAGGGCTTAATTGTAATGCAACAGGTAAGTTATATTAAGGATAAAAAAGAACTCTCCTTCTAAACTATTAACAGGATTTTTATTATATTAAAAACTTGAATCTGTAGCTCTCAACATAGTATGTGAAAAGTTAGGAGATGTTAAATTTCCATGAAAGCTGTGTGACTTAGTCCTAGGTTCCTTAAAAATCGAGGCATCTCTCAAAAGAAATAGGCTAAGAACGTCCAAAGTGTTATATTAGCATTAGGCCATGTTTTTCTCATCTATATTAAATGTCTGACAACTGGCTTACATTTCAAGTGGTTGCTTGGGGATGAATGTGGTACGTGCTATCAAAAGTTAGCAATATGTTCTAAGTTTTTTAACTTAAGAAATACTCTACCATTCGTTACTTTAATCTAAGACTTAATTTTTTTAACTTTTTATTTTAATTCCAGTTAAGTGATATACCATGTTGGTGACCATAGCATAGAATTGGGCAGACAGATCTTTTGATTAATAAAACTGTGTGTGTTGCAAGAGATGTGAGTTTTCATAACATTTTGTACTTAGTATTCTTGTGATCCTGTTAGAGTTTGTCTTCAGTGAAATGACAGTTTCCAGAACAAACTATACCTTAAAAAGAAGCCACATTATATACTAAGAGGGATATATTAAAATACCATAACTAAAACCAAAATCTGAAACCAGCATGGATAATATTAGATTACAAAAGGGAGGGAAATGTTTATTTTTAATTACTGGTAGTTTCAGAGAAGCATTGCTCTCCTTTGAACCCATCCCCAAATTGATGAGATACTTAGAGAACATGCAGAATATAAATTTGATCTCTCAGACCTAGATGAATATTCCCAGTGGATGATAAATTTATTTCCATTTGCTATAAATTTCAGGTTTAAGAGATAGTGAAACACAGTATCAGTAAAAGTAGGTCTGGGGTTACATTCTGAATACTTCAACTATTTATTATTGAGCTGCCTTGTAAAGATAATGAAAGTCAATAAAGCATTGCTAAGTATCTCATCTATTAGGGCTGTAAAATATTTGTATGCTTTCATAAATGTTAATGAAAGAGAATAGGTAAACAAATGTCATTGACTATAAATTAGAATTTGGAAAGGCAGTAATATGTAGCACAGTTTTAAATCATAAAATGTCTTGACCTTCATCCTTTGAACAAACCTTGACATAGTAGCTGATTTCTTCCATCAGGGAGAGGAGTCAGGACTTTTACTGGCAGAAGTACACTTCTAACCTTAATGGTAATATTATTCAAGAAATATATTAGGAAGTAGCAGTTTGCATTGAAAACCTAAATGAACAAAATCATGACACAAAAGACAGCCATTAATTAAGTATGAATTACTGCTCTAAAGCCCTGGCTGTGGAAGGAGAAATGCCACCTTTGAGTGAATGTCTTCCTCTGTCTGATCTGACCTCCTCCCACTTAGATGTGAGGGTGATAAATCATGAAGTGCAGTAACAGCAGGGATCCTTATTAATAGCAACCTCCAAGTCTTCTGGCAATCATTGCAAGTACAAGTGACACGCACAAAGGTTTTCCTTTTCAGCTGAAAGGAAATGTGAATTTTCTATGAGAAGAAAAAAGACACCAGAGATAACAAATGCTGGCATGGATGTGGAGAAAAGGGAGCCCTCCTACACTGTTGATGAGATAGTAAATTGGTGCAGCCACTATGGAAAATAGTATGAAGGATCCTCAAAAAATTAAAAATAGAACTACTATTCCATCCAGCAGTTCCACTTCTGAGCATATACCCAAAGGTAAAAACAAAAAAAAAAAAAAAAACTAACTTGGAAAGATATCTCCACCCCCAGATGTTCATAGCAGCAGCATTTATAATAAGCCAAGACATGGAAGCAACCTAAGTGTCCTCCAGCAGATTGAAGGGATAAAGCAAACACACAATGGAGTATTATTCAGTCATAAAAAAAGAAGTCCTGACATTTGCAAAAGTATGGATGTACCTTGAAGGCATTATGATAGATGAAAAAAGACAAAACAATCTATGATCTTACTGATAAGTGGAATATAAATTTTTTTTTAAAAACTCAGAGTGGGGCGCCTGGGTGGCTTAGTCGGTTGGGTGTCCGACTTTCGCTTGGGTCATGATCTCGCGGTTCGTGGGTTCGGGCCCCGCGTCGGGCTCTGTGCTGACTGCCAGCTCAGAGCCTGGAGCCTGTTTCAGTCTGTGACTCCCTCTCTCTCTGACCCTCCCCTGCTCGCGCTGTCTCTCTCTCTCTCTCCTAGAAATAAATAAAACATTAAAAAAAAAAGAAAAAAAAATAAAAACTCAGAAAAGAAAAAGATCAGACTTAAGGTTACCAGAGACAGGGGTGGGAAGGGAATGGGAGGAAGGTGGCCAGAAGGCACAAACTTGCAGTTATAAGATAAATAAAAGCTGGAGATGTAATAGTGTACGACATGATGACTATAGCTAACACAGCTGTGTGATACATAGGAAAGATGTTAAGGAAGTAAATCATAAGAGTTCTCATCACATGGAGAAAAATCTTTCTTCTTTCTTCTTTTTATTGTTATCTGTATGAGAAGATGGATATTAGCTGAGCCTCTTGCGGTAATAATTTTCAATATGTGCAAATCAAGCCATCCTACTGTACATCTTAATTGATACTATGAAGTATAGCAGTTGTTTCTCAGTAAAATTGTAAAAAACATAGAAACAAAAAAAACTAAGTGAAATGAATATAGAGTTTCCAGGTCATGCATCTGAGAGTTTTATCTGTTGGACAGGTTAGGAGTTCTTAGAACATAATGCTGTCAACACATCAAGCTATTATATAATGCTATATAATGATTTGGATTGAAATTTTTATGTTATAATAGGTATGTGTATTTTCTTGGGAAAAACACTATTTAATTTACTTCTCTTTAATGGAAATAAAATTGAGGCAATAGAAAAAGAGTATGATTTTTACTAATTTAATCACTTGGAAGAGGAGTCACATTTTTAAATAATGCTAAATAACGAAGGCATTTANTCTGAAATTCACAACTACATGATAAACAAGAAGCAGTGAGGTTCAATTTTTTTTTTTTACAGCTTTTTGGTACTCCTAAAGTTAAGAATTAAAGGCTTACTTTGAAGAAATAGAAGGAATATGAATTTAGGTAGCTTGTGCTTAAGTCCTACATTAAGCCCTTTTGACCTTGGATATGTCACTGAGAACTAGCACCTTAATCCATAAAATAAAAATAACCACACCAACATTATGCAACATAAGGATATTTTTGTGTATAAGAACCATATGAAACAACATGGGGCTTTGAAAACAGTAAGTGTATATAAATTTAAGGTAATTTTATAAATGCTATTGCCAAAGAAAATACAAAATAATTTGAAGCACAAATAGTTTGGAAATGAGAACTTCATTCTTTGTTTCTGTTATCAACATAGTTTCTCAAAAATTGGTTTATAGATATACTATATACATTACTTTATATCTTATTTTCCTTTTCCCATCCCAGATGTTTTAGGCTTATAACTAAAAAAAATAATTATTGGGGTGCCTGAGTGACTCAGTTGGTTAGCGTCCAACTCTTGGTTTCCTCTCAGGTCATGATTTCATGACTTGATGAGTTCGAGCCCCACATTGGATGTCAAGCTGTGTGTTGGCAGTGCAGAGCCTGCCTGAGATTCTCTCTCTCTCTTTCTTTCTCACTCTCTCTCTTTCTCCACCCCAACTCTACCCACACTCTCTCTGAAAATGGATAAACTTAAAAATGTCATTAAAAATATTTATTCTCTTAGATATACTTTAGTTAATGAATATTCACAGCTTAAAATATTAATGAAATCAATATTTCATTTCTACTTATCCAATATTTTATCTATTATAGAGATAATATAACATTAGAGAAATTGAAAAATGTCATGAGCTTATTGCCAGTATTTATTTTTTCAGGTCATATACAGCATATATCTCCCTATAAAATTAATTATAAAGTGTATTTCAAAATTCTACTGATGGGGTTAAGGTGGAGCACAGGGTAATGAATAAAGTTACGTTCAGAACTTGGCATGGCATGAATGTTTTCAGATGAAGAGGAATCTCTTTTCCTCTTAGATCTCTTAGGCAGGGATTAACTTTAATTCCTGCCAAAGATGAATGAAAATGATCTTTCTTTAGTCAAGATGATAGGCGAGGTAATTTTACAGAGAAAAAAGTCAAATACTATATACATCAGGAGGCAAAGTTATATTTCAACCACTGACAGAGTACTCGGGACACAAGGACAACTATACGTATGCTATTTGAGTGTAATTATTGATAGGATAGTATCTTCTTACATTCTGCCAGTTTGGACAATGCATTATATGATTAATTACATAATAGGTACTTAAGAAGTATTAACGTTCTCTTCAGTGTCCTGGTTTAAATAATAATTTATATGGTGACCATTTAATAAATCGCAATTCCTTTCACTCTGTTTTTTTCTTTTTGTTAATGTAAAAACAGTATTAACTCATTCAGCAGATATCTACTGAGTGCTTACTGTGTTCCAGATGATGGTAAAATACTAAGAGACAAGACAAATAAATTCCAACTTTACGAACTTTGCATTTGAGTGGAGAAGAGCAGACTCTACAGTAGTAAATAATTGAATACATACTATACTTTCAGGTATTGAAGAGTACTATAACATAAACTAAAGATAGGTAACTGAAAATAAAATATTGTGGAAAAGAGGTGGTACTTGAGGGAAGGTGTCTCTTAGATACCATTTGGGAAAACACCAAATGAGCTGAGAAGGAGTGCCATTTAAGTCCTTAGAGAAGGATATTTCTGGGAAACGAAACACCTTTCCTAAGTGTCCCACTGCTGAAAAGGAAAAGAAAAAGTGTGTTTGATTAATATGAAGAAGACCAGCATAGTTGAAGCAAAGTAGGTGAAGCAGGAATGAGGTTGGAGAGATGCTGGGTGTCATGGTAGAGTTTGAATTGTCTCTTAAATGTGATAGTGAACTATTGGAGATTGACACAGTCTTTAGCTTCTAAAGTGATTGTTCCACATGCTATGTGAACACGGCACAGAAGTATATCATATTTCTCTAATGTGACTCATGAGGTACTCATGAGTGCACCTCTCTCAGAGGCCACTGACCATGAGTTTCACTTTGTCACCATGGCTTCCAAATTAATGTGGAAATGATGTGACATCACCTCTCCAGATACTTTGTGCTTTGTGCCTTGTACCTCTCACCTTCCATTTTAGGGCTTCAACTGAAGTTATTGAGGTGTAAGATCTTACCACTGTAAGCATGATCTGGAGTTGTAGTGAGGTTAACAGTGCAGGACATATCTTGACCTTTAGGAGAAGAGAGCATGCGGACAGATTTTTCTCCCTTCCTTCCTCAGGACAAATTGTCTTGAGACAGAGTTGCTCATGGGGTCTCTTAAATGGTTATCTTGAAAGAATGGTAATCCATTGTGGTTGATGGCAGTCCATGGCCAGCATGTGCGATGCATCCCGCTATTGGCTCTTTCTCCTTCTCTGCCTCACCTTCCTCTTCCTTCATTTCCCATTCCTTGGAATTGCACTTTATAATACAAGAGAAACATGTAAACTTTTGTTCTGCCTCTACTTTTGGGGAAAACAAGGCTAAGTTAGGAAAAAGAGGAGAAGTAGAAAGACCAATAGAGAGGTATTAAAGTAGCCCATGTAAGAGATAATGGGAGCTTGGAATGTAGTGATTTCTAATGAGTGGTATTTTGTAATCAAGCATATGATTTAATTAAAATATCTTTGTTCTTCATCACCAAACTACCTTCCTGATTTTTTTTTTTTTGCTTCAAAGACTGAAATGCTCTCTAAAGTGATTTTCATTGTTTTCCTCTTTCCCTTCCTCTACCAAGTTTTTCATTTTTCTAAATGTGTCATTCCAGTGCTCAAGAGCTTTTATCTTTCATTTTATCACCATATTAAATTTCAGTTCTTTTGTATTTCAAGGCCTCCATTTATTGGTTCCATTAAAGTATTCCAAGTTTATGTCATATCTCTTGAAACAATATATTCTCCTCACTGCTCAAAGTATGTTTTTAGTCCTAGGATTTTTCTTATATTGTTATATTATCTACCACCAAATTATGTCCATCTATCAAGGTTCACTTTCTTCATGAAGCATATGCCATTTTTAACCTGAGCCAGTCAGTAATAATAATGGGTCCAACCCTTTTATATATGCTTTACATACATTGTTTCTACGCAGAAAACAGCTGCTGGTCAGAGNTGTTCCTTATAAGGCAATTTCCTTCCTCTTTTGGATCTTATACTAGTAACAAAAAATCCTCAGGTAATTGGTGTTTCCTGTAGGACTGATGCCTTTAATAGCAACTGAAAAACAGGAATGACACATCCCTGCTGTGCTCTAGGTGTGAGTTACTCATCCCCACTTATGCAGAGCCCCAAAGAAGTGTAACCAGTTCCATCCCCTATGGCCANGGTTCACTTTCTTCATGAAGCATATGCCATTTTTAACCTGAGCCAGTCAGTAATAACAATGGGTCCAACCCTTTTATATATGCTTTACATACATTGTTTCTCTCAGAATCCTAATGATGAACCCATTACTACTGCATTATTTTCATGTTACTGCAGTAACAAATTACCAGAAAATCACTTAAACAACACACATTTATGATCTTCGAATTCTGGAGGTCACAGGTCTAAAAAGGGGCTTACAACACTATAATCAAGGTTATTACAGGACTCTGTTCACTATTGAGGCTCTGGGAAATAATACATTTCTTTGCCTTTTCCAGCTTCTAGAGACCACTCACAATCCTTAGCTCATGAATCCTCTTTTCTTATTCAAAGGCAGCTGTCTAGTATCTTTAAATCTCTCTGAAGATCTCACCTCTCCTTCTGTTTCCCTCTTGCGCTTTAAAGATACTTGCCATTACCTCAGGCCCTTCTGGATATTCCAGGATAATCTCCCTATTGGGAACCTTAATTCCCCCTTGCCATGTAACATAAAATATTCATAGGTTTCAGGAATTGGGATGTCTTGGGGGGAGGGGAAGAATAATTCTGCCNCTATCTCTGAAGAAGAAAAAGGCATTGCCGATGTTTATATTCTTTTGATTATATTATGTTAACAAGTGTTTGTTGAGATGCTATTTTATTATATCTCTGTAAATAATATGAGTGTTCTTATGGATATTGTGTTAAATTAACATAGATCCAGCACACACAAAACTGGAGATAAAACATACCACCCTATACCATTAGTTATATAAATGTGTNATCTATCAAGGTTCACTTTCTTCATGAAGCATATGCCATTTTTAACCTGAGCCAGTCAGTAATAATAATGGGTCCAACCCTTTTATATATGCTTTACATACATTGTTTCTACGCAGAAAACAGCTGCTGGTCAGAGGCAGTAGCTGCTGTTCCTGTGATAGTATTTTCCCAGTGTCTCAGATTCTCACTTAAAAAATGTTTGCCTTGCTATGTCAGCAAAATGAAACACCAGAATATTTTCAAAAGTTGTTTTTAACCTTCTTTGAGGGCCAAGAATGCCTTTCTAGTTCACCATTTAGTGTTGCTTTGTTTTCCACTTGTTTTTACCATTATGAGCATAGTTAACCCTTTTCTTCTGAATATCAAGAAAAATAGTGACTGCACTTTATGATTTTGGTGCCAAAAGATTTAAAACAGTATTTAGAGCTGTTTTATTGCAGCCTTACCATAGCTTTGAACAACCCTAGAAATGAAAGCCTAATTGAATTAGGTGCTTTTTATGTCAAATGTATTAAATATTATGAAAGATGAAGAATTTTTTTATTATGTTCAAGATATCATAGACCTATCTATGATTTTAGCTAAATAATACTTTTACTTATTTTCTCCATGTGTTTATCATTAGCAAAGGATTCACTGAGTGTCTGTAAACGCTGTATTTGGCATTTCTTTCCCTTGATATTAATATAAAAATTTAGTTGTAAGTTAGGAATATTAAAAAATGTATCATCAAACAATAAGAGCTATATATTTATCATGTGTTTAAAACTTAACATATTTAAATATGTTCAGTATCACAATTGATTAATAAATATACTGCCACTTCCATATGAGAAATCAGGTAGTATGGATCCTGTTTTTCTGGTCATATATTTTCTATTTTAATACAGAATATTTTTATGTATATGTGCATTTTCCACCTATAGCTAAATATGTCAAAACAAGTTATTTATATTATAAATAAGGTACTTGGCTCTTTCTGCCTGCTCATGAGTCAAAAGTATCATTACCTATCCAAAAGTGAATTGTAACGATCATAGCATTGTATTACAGTGCTTCAGTGTTTACTTCTTACGTATTCAGGTGAAACAAAAAAGTAATTTTGAGACTAATCCATAAAAGTTGTGCTTGAGACTCAATTAATTATAATACATTGTTCCTCCTGCTTTAATATATAGAAACAGCTCTGTTACTATAACATTATAGACACTTCAGAACCTCTTGGCAACTAATATATTCTTAAATGTGATATAAATAATAAATTATTTTGACTATAAAAGAGACAGCAAAACCTGTCCATAATGATTTAGGGACACTCCAGTGGGGTACTAAGAATTTGAGCTGAAAATATACATGACCTAATCAACTGAAGAATGGATGGCATATAAGAAGAACATGTAAGAAGACCTATTTAAAGAGGCAGAGGGCTACAGGAGTGCTGATGCATAGGGGCACATGTACCCCAATGTTCATAGCGGCACTCTCAACAATAGCCAAAACATGGAAAGAGCCTAAGTGTCCATCAACTGATGAATGGATCAAGAAGATGTGGTTTATCTATATAATGGAATACTGCATGGCAATGAGAAAGAATGAAATCTGGCCATGTGTAGCAACATGGATGGACCTTGAGGGTGTTATGCTGAGTGAAATAAATCAGGCAGAGAAGGACAGATACCATATGTTTGCACATATAGGTGGATTAGGAGGAACTTAACGGAGGACCTTGGGGGAGAAGAAGGGGAAAAATAGTGGGGGAGAGGGAGGGAGGCAAACCATGAGAGACTCTTGAATGCTGAGAACAAACTGAGGGCTGATGGGGTTTGTGGGGAGGGGAAGGAAGGTGATGGGCATGGAGGGGGGCACTTGCTGGGATGAGCACTGGGTGTTATATGGAAAGCAACTTGACGATAAACTATTTAAGAATAAAAAAGGCAGAGATTCTTCTAGAAAAATGTTGTTACCCATAAAAGTGGGAAAGTCCAATAAGTTTGCCCTTAGGTAAGAATAAGATAATTCCACAAATCAAGATGTTGTTTATGACTTGTAGAGCCATCAAATGGAAATTCAACATTGGGGATAACAATAGGACTGATACTGACATAACATGAAGGGAAGTAATTCACACCTAGAGTTTGTGGATATGTCCGTCCTGTTTTTAATTTGCTCCTATAGGCATCAGTCCCTTAGGAAACACCAGTTCCCTGAGGGTTATTTTAATTAGAGGACAAGGCTCAGCAAAGGAAAGCAATGGCTTTGTTGAGAACAGGAGATGGAATTGGTTTGTTTGTTGATGACCATAGAAATACCAGAAATTGTCAATATATCCTCATACAATTTTAATTACAGTTCTGGGTAACATTAGCTAATACTCTTTGGATATTTATCTTCAAGGGACCATGTTTACTAAAAATTTATAGTTATATAAGATGCTTTGATGTTGATAAGTATGTGCAGGGTCATTCCAACATACACGTGTCTTAGAAATTACATTCTTTGAAGGCATTTTTTAAAAATCTGTGTGAGGAGTAGAGGTTGCAAACTTTGAAAATGATTCATCTGAAGAAATAGGCTTTCAGCTATGGTTCATATGCCCTCACCTCCATTTGATTATCTTACAATAAGGTCACTGCCATAGGCCTCTTACATGTACTTTCAAAGCCATGAAGATAATTAACTCTGGATCTAAGCCTGGGCAGTGTTCTGGAGATGAAGTCAAAAGTACATTTACTACTACTGTTGTTGCTGCTGCTGCTTTGCAGTAACTGAAAGGTCTTCACTACATGTATGTTTTGTGTTTTACACATAAACTGTATAATATAGGCATAGTGTAAAATATCTTTGACTTTAAGATGCACTGAAGATATTTTGATGGAAGAAAGAACACTGATAAACAAGCTTGAAGGAGTAATCCCTTTAGGGTTAAACTCATGAATAAGAATTAATTTCATTTTTAACATGCTTTCGCTCACTTTGCGCTGTGTGTCCTGCAGTATGCCACATGGCTCACTGCACTTGGTTTTCAACTTATACTTTATATTTCTGTCTTGTGGTTCATCCATTTATAGTTTAAAATTGCACATTATTATAGTTGAAGTGATACATGGTACACTTTTCACAATCTCAGTTTAAAGGGATTGTCAAAAAATGTGTGGATCTTTTATTAAAATGAAAATGAGTGTTTCTATTTAAATTTTTTCTTTTTCTTTTTTTTTAAATCATTTATTTATTTATTTATGAGAGAGAGAGAGTGTATGTGTGTGTGTGTGTGAGATCAGGGGAGGGTCTGAGAGAGAGAGAGAGATACAGAATCTGAAGCAGGCTCCAGGCTCTGAGCTGTCAGCACAGAGCCTGATGCAGGACTCGAACCCACAACTGTGAGAACCTGAGCCCAAGTTGCACGCTTAACTGACTGAGCCATCCAGGTGCCCCTATTTAAAATTTTTTTAATGTTTATTTATTTTTGAGAGAGAGACACAGACTATGAGAGGGTGAGAGGCAGAAAGAGAGGGAGACACAGAATTTGAAGCAGGCTCCAGGCTCCCATCTGTCAGCACAGAGCCTGATTCGGGGCTCAAACTCACCAACCACGAGATTATGACCTGAGCCAAAGTTGGCTGCCTAACTGAGCCATCCAGGCGCCCCTATATATGCTTATATTTTAAAAAAATATGTACCAATTATTGCTCAATAAAAAACACTATCTCGTTTTTGTGGCTGAAATTCTGTCTCTGCAGTGAGAATTTTTTTCCTAGAGGGCCACATTTTGAAATCCTTAAGTAACAGTGCCATTGTTCTTAATATATGCCTAATTGTATGAATACTCACTTATTAATTTTACAAAAGTTCCTGGAATGTGTTGTAACATGTCATAAAACATTAGCATACTCTGAATTCTAATGCTAAAATAAGCTGGACTAGGGTGCTATTACTTGCAATAATTAGGATGATCAAATATATGATATTTTTAATAGCATTTTTGAAGAAGAATGGAATGCCATATGTCATAATTCTTTTATCAACAAGATATCTGTTTCCATGAACACAAATTCGATTCCCTTACAAAGGCTGTCTGCGATTTAGTTTACAGCGTGATTTCTTCTGTCATTGCAACTACATTACTTTTCTGTTGTATAAGTACTTTGCTGTCTGACTCATTGCTTGTGTTATTTGTTTAGATCAGGCAGTTGAACTTACTCTCACTTCACAAATGAAATAAAGGAGACAACCAGAAGAAATAGTAATAGAAAAAAATGATCTTGAGATATTGAAAATAAGACCTATTTCTGAACTCAAGCATTTAACTTTAAAAATTCACCACAAACAAGTTTTTTCTATTAATAACTCTGAGGCATTTTGGAAGTTAGTTAAAACTCTTCATCTGATGCATTATACAAAACATATACATTCTACATACTTGATAAACCTTTCCCAAAGTAATAAAACCTAAATAAGAGCCTGTACTCTGTCATCCCCATGGTAGGTACTCTCAGGAGTTATCTCAAGGAAGTTTGGACCTTATAAGTGCCTATTTTTATAAAAAGACAACAAAATAATTTAATAGTAAAATGCATCAATGTGTATAATGAAGCAACAATACAATATGACAATGTACTTGGCATAAGGTAGTAAGCACAATGTCAAATAATCCTCATAGGGAATGAATATGGTAGGATTTCAGGAAAACAAATAAGCTCAGTATATTGGAAAGGGACAAAGCTAAATATGACTGCCTTGAAGGAAATGTATTGGATACTCACAGAGATGAAAAAGAGTGTTTTTAAGGATGTATAATTTTCAAAGCAATTTGCAAAACGAGACCATCTATATACAGTATATCTTAGGGTAGGTAGAGAGGCTCTTTACACTGGACTAGAGAGTTTGGTATAGAAGAAGGAAAGATGAATGAACAGCTCAGTTAAGATTGCCTTGGTGGGGGTGCAGATAGGTTCACTGCAGTATAAATGGCTGAGGAGCTGTCACTGGATTGAGAGAATCTCAGGAGACAGAAGAGAAAATATAAAAGAGATAGTCACTGAAAGATATGGCTCAAAAATGGGTGGCCAACAAGCTCCAGGAAATGAGTAGAGTATTGATCCAAAGATAAAGTAACTGAACATGAGTTATAACTACCAACCAGTAACCAGTGTACAGGTTACATTGTACTTAGATGAAATGTTTGGGTGAGGAGGGTAAGTTGTGGGCAGACATCCGGTACTTGGTTCATATTTTGAACCAAAGGTGAAGAACATGGAAAATAAAAAGATAATAGTCCATAACTGTAGAATATGTGTATTACAATAAAATATATTTCAATGTATCATATAAAATAATACTTAGCATTTTAAAGCATTAACTTTTATAATACAAAAATATAAATTAAAAAAGAAAACCGTGAGATTAAGGAATTTACAGCACATCTCATATTCTCCAGAAATTCCCTTAATTTTTATTTTGTTTATATATGATAAACAGAAAAATGGGAATTAAAAGAATATTACTCAGTTTAGTCACTAATTTAAATATTTTTTCTTTAATTTAAAAAATCCTCCGTTACTTATTTTAATTCCAGCTAAGCATTTGGTAATATAAAGTTTCAAAGTGGTGGTTCTGAGTTCAGTTAAATTAATATTTAATAAGTGCAATTTGTCCTTATGAAATGATTCTGCAAGGAAACAGGTGAATTTCAGAGGAAAAGAGTGAATCATTGTTTACTTTCAGTAATAATGATGCTCAGTCCAAATTTACTCAGCAGTTAGGGAAAGTGTGCTGATGTTGACGTTGAAAACTTCAAAATTCATTAGGTGGTTATATCTCTGTCTTCACTAGTGTCAATCAGTTGTTGGACAAACTCATTAGAAGACCTTTTTTTGTACTTTCAAAAAATAAGGCTAAAACCTACTGGAATTCTTTATTTCAAACAGTTTTAAACAAGTGAGTAATTTTTTTTCCAAATATAATTGTGCATAGTATCCTTTAAAACTTCATTTCTTTATTACCTTGAAAAGACATTAAAAATGTTTATAACTTTTACAAGCCATCTACTAGGTAATATTCTATTGGAAGGCAATAAATTTACTTATCTGTATATGTATGTATGTAAGTAAGTACATAGGTTTCACACCTAATGTGGGGCTTGAACTCATCACCCTGAGATCAGAGTCGCATGCTCTACCCACTCAGCCAGCCGGACACCCCGGAAGGCAGAACATTTAGATGTCTTTCTTTTATAAGGTAAGATTGGTCAGTGTACATTTGGATCTGATTCTTTTAATTGTTTTATGAGAAAACAGGCATTTTATAATGGGAATGATATTCATTGTCACTGTCTATACATCATTACAGAGTATTAACTAAGAATTTACTATAGGTCTTGTTTGCTTGCTTCTAAAACATCCTCTGGCACTTTGGATCTTTGGTGCCTCAATTTTTCTGTCCCGTAACATTGTCCAGGAAGGATGTAGTAAAAGAAATTCAGTGAAGTATTATCTCTTAATAACCTTATTCTAGAATATATTTCATCACTAGTTACATTTACAGATAGTGGTCCTTCGCCACAAAACACCACTTTTATTAAATGTCATGTACCAGTCAGAACATAACTTTGTTTATATACCTTTTTATTACCTATCTCACAGTATGCTTTTCACAAGCTAACACAGGATAGAAACTTTCATATTTGTATCCCACTATAAGCAATTTTTCAAAATGAACATAATTTGACATGCTTGTTTTTTCAACTTGTCACCAATGTTCTCTCTGTGAATTGAAAATTTAAAAAGTCTGCTGAGAAAGGTATTCAAGTTGTCACCCTGTTGTTTTCCATAGTCATTTTCTTTGACCATAGCAAAAGAATTCTGTCTTTCCCTAATGATATAGTTTTACTTCATTATTATTTCATTATTAAGTTAGAAGGTAAAAAAGATACTTCAGAATATTAAATTTAGGGCACTTACGTGAAAGTTTGTCATGATGGTTGGTTACAACTTTTAACATTGCTGAAAAGAAGTAGAGGTTTGTCTTCAGTAGGGAAATCTTTAGTTCTAAAATGTCTTGCTCACCATAAACCTGGAGAAAATAAATACATCATGTTACTAACATTTGATCTACAAATTGATATTGAGGGGCTCCCTCAGTCTGCTCAGTCCATATATTTTGAGGGAAGGTTAGGATTTGGTCAAAGCAAAACTCAAAGTACAAAGTAGACTTATGCCAGTATTGGCTTAGGTGAATCAATTCAAATAATTCTCAATAATTTCTTTTTTGGGCCAATTTCTTATCAGACATTGCTAAATTATTATTCCCCTGGACCCCACTGCAATATGAATCAAACAAATTCATAATAGGAAGAATAGAATTGGCTTTGGATATTGCTAAATTATTATTCCCCTGGACCCCACCACAATATGAATGAAACAAATTCATAATAGGAAGAGTAGAATCGGCTTTGCCAATTTCTCGTTCACTTGTGTTTTCATACTTGGTCTTATCATCAGTTCATGTTTATAATTTTCTTTTTTTTTTTAAACTTTTTTTTTTTAGTGTTTTATTTATTTCTAGGAGAGAGAGAGAGACAGCGTGAGCAGGGGAGGGTCAGAGAGAGAGGGAGTCACAGACTGAAACAGGCTTCAGGCTCTGAGCTGGCAGTCAGCACAGAGCCCGACGCGGGGCTCGAACCCACGAACCGCGAGATCATGACCCAAGCGAAAGTCGGACGCTTAACCAACTAAGCCACCCAGGCGCCCCCATGTTTATAATTTTCAAGGCATATATTTGTTGAAGATTGATTTACACTACTCTAGATTAAATAATTCTTGAGTCTACATATCATTGTACAAGGAAACTCAAATATGTTAGGTAAAACTGAAGGAAAGGTTGAGCTTAATCAAATTCTGACTTTCTTTCGAAATAGCATATGCAGCAAATGATCTGAGAGAGGCTTCCAGTATCAGTGTATCAATCCATACACTAAATATTAGTAAGAATGGGTTTCTTAGTTTATAGATTTAAATATGGAGAGTAAAACTTAATGGAATGCCCAGAGAATGTTCTATATATCCGGATAAAGAGATCTGACATGGAACCCAGGAGGTTGCATTTTAACAAGGTCCCAAGTGACTCAGGCTACTGGTCCCTAGACCACACTTGAAATAGCATGAGCCTACCATGCTTGAGTATCTTTTTACAAACATTATAGGAAGCTTTTTTCCTAGTTTGAAGACGGCTATATTGAATAGAGTGTCATTTAAAGGTTTTCTCAGAGACACAAAAAATTCAAGTTTATTTTAAGGACCAATGAAGGAGATACCCATTAGTAAGGTAATGCAGTAGGAGGTGGAAAAGGTTATCACTGTGAATGGAAATGAAAAATAAGGAATATATTTTAAGGGAAACCCAAATCTTAATATTATGAATGAACACGTCATATTGATCTTGAAATATCTTTAAGCATAATTTTGAGATGCTCTTTTGTCATTTATTTAAAAGAACAGAAATGGTAGGTCTTCTTCTCAGTAAACTAGAAAGCACAAAAAACAATATAATAAATCTCATGTTGAGATTTCAGTCGCTTTCAGGGTTAAAGAGACCAGGAAGGTCGATAGTTGCAGTTAGAATGAGAATATGATGGGTCTAGAAAAGAAGGTTAATGACAGGAGGAAAGGCAAGGAGATTTTGGGAAAAGAATGAATAAGAAGTTTAAGAGAGTTGAAAATATCAAGTGATGTTGGTCGTAATCTCAGTGACTCAGCTTCACTAATATGTATCCATTGCCTGTCGCGTACCTAGTATAGTGACAGAGTACAGTCCTCTTCCGGTCGGTTGTCACCTGCATTTTTATTAGGAAGACAATAACTATAATTTGATGTCCTGATAGCACTGGGCTCTCAAGATTAAATCCAAAAATGATGTCAATGCCTCTGAAGTGAGCCTCTGAGCTCTGGTCCTCCAGCCAGTGGTTGGTATATCCTGTAGCTGTGGTCAGAGCTGCCGCAGCCTTGTCAATAGCTATGTTCCAAACCTCTGGTGTTTATTACAAGAAAGGAAGACTAGATGGACGTGAGGAATTATTCTTAGATATTTAAGAAAAGGTAATCTAGAAAACATGAGACTCACTAGGCATGGCTATTTTGTTTTATGGTTCCCAAGTCAGTGCTATTTTCTTCAGTCTATGGAAGAGGATTTAAGGGGGAAATAAGTTAATTTCAGCACTACTCATACATTGGTCAGGATTCACATGGCACTCACAGACAAAAGAGCCAGTGTGGAAAAAAATAATGGTCCAAATTGTATTTCTCCTTGATTCAGGTATGCCATGAGGGAGTCACAATCCATTTAGAATATCAGCACAGTCATTGTCCACCTCAATCAATTTAATGCAAAGAGGGGAAAGGGAATCATTAGGGTGCAGAAAAATCAATTCTGGGCATCTGTCTACATGCAGACCTCAGGCCAAAACAGATTGAGTACCAAAAAAGTAGACAAAAGGGAAATCCCAGATTTCATTGTGCAATTCTTTGGTGCTGCTCCTGTTATGTGACTAATGAACCTCTCATTTTGAATCAGTGTGTTTTACAGCTGCACCTAATCATTACTTCTAAGACCTAAAACTGTGATGTGCGGCAGAAGCTTTAGATGAGGTGAGGCGTGATGGATTGTCATTGTCAAATTATAAATAGGAAGGTTCATTTTTTATTAGAAATATAAAATATATTTTACCCACATTTCCTTTTTGAGCTCTGGTTCCAGCTGCCAAACTGGACTATATCATTCAAGACTGTACAACTTTGCCAAGAGATATAGGGCATTTGGCAGTAATAGGAATAAATCCTATTTTACTTGAGTTCTCATGAAAAATGCCTTACATCATCTCATTTCTCCATTAAGCACAGTAATTTTTTTTCTAAATGAGGTTAAAGTGTGATCAAACCAAAGTGAGATAACCAGTGAAAAAAGAACAATTTAAACTAGTGAGTCTTGTTTCTATTGAAATATTCAGATTTTTCTAAGTCACCTTCAATATGTTTATATTTGTATTGTAAAATTCAATATTGTAACACTATTAAATTATTATTATCTTCTATGGCTGAAAAAGCAGAGACTCACAAAGGATAAAAAATTGACTTAAGTACTCATAGTAAGTAAGTACTGACCCTACACTTTGAACCCTTATAAATCCAAACCTAGCTGTGGAGTCAGAGAAAGCAAGAAGCTTGGGCCAAAGTCATGCAAATGCTTTTAGATATTTAAATAAATATAATATGTATATGCCTCTCTATTTAATTCATATATATAAGTGTGAAAAAGTACCATAAACTTCTCAACATACACAAGTATATTTCAAATATAATGTAGCTTGTTTTAAAAACTAACCACAGAAAATTGAATCATAAAAATTATAAATCCTTTTCCATTTTTATATGGCCGTATTGACATTTTGTTTTCCAACCTGGATTCTAAACTAATACGAAATTACTTTTTGAGAAAGGAGTGAATTTTAATAAATCCACTGCCATTCAAAGTTGAACAAGTTAGGATGCCTTGCAGAATTTGAACAACAAAACATTCTAGAAAACAATGTATCTAAAACTGTTTGGTACAAGACTTTGTCATAGAAACTATGTTGAGTGTAAGCTCAGTCCTGCCTACAGTTTCTGGTGAGAACACAGAGCTTTAAGAATATAAACTAAAGCCTGTTGCATTTAATTACATGTATAATCAAGTTAACAAGTGGTATCAGGCATCCCTGGGAAGTAGAAAGTAGGATTTATTTTTAATTAATGCTTTGGTATGTTAAAACTTCAGCATTTTTTATGAAAGAGCAAAGGGATGATGTTAAGACCAATTTTAAAATATTTTTCCATAAATCATATTTGAGTAGGATTTTAAATTTTGCAGAGGTTTTCTGCTGTCCTGTTTTGAAGCATTTCTTTCATTGTTTGTCTTTAGGGATTAAAAAAAAAGGTGTTTCCCTGGTTTGATCTGGAGAAAACTTCTCAGCATTTACTTTTTTGATGACTGCACTCATAGCTTACACAGCAGACTTAACCAGTGTTTTTCAGATGTTACATGCACTTCTCTGTGTGCTTCTTTTTGTGTATGTGCACTGATTTGGGTATTCAGATATATGTGTATGTGTGTGTGAGTGTGTGTGTGTGTGTGTGTGTGGTGATGGTCTTAAGTGAAAGAATTATTTTTCTTTAACCTAAAAAGAGTGACTGTCCAATTTAAAAGAACTTGGCTTCCTTAAATATCCCAGACAATTTGGAAATAAGTTGAAACCATTTTTTAACTTACCAAGTATCAAAGTATTACTGTTAAGTCTTAAGTAATATATTGTTCGGGAGGAAAAATATGTATAAATACACACACACATATTTTATGGACACAGAAATTTTCTTTCTTTCTTTATTAAATGTTTGCCCAGGTTTTGATTCACAGTAATATTCCATAGGGCCAGTTGTAAGCAATAAAATCAGTATAGAGTGCTGCTTTCAATATCTCAGAATAGGATCAGAGGAGAGTCACTTGAAAATGTTTAATAAAAAGCTGCTTCTGCTACATATACCCAAGCTCTCCTGGCTCGGCTGCAGGAAGACTTTGCATTATATTGAATTCTATGCCAGAAATTATTATAATTTGACTCCAGAACAGTGTTTAATATTCTGAATGATACCACATCTCATTAAATGGCCATTCCATTCTGTGTACTTAGGCAAAACACTCTGGTGTCATTAATGACCCCTCTCTTACTCTGATACCCCACATTTGATCCATTACCAAGAGACAGGGATTCAATTATCAGAGTATATCCCAATCCCACAATTTATACCATGCTCCCTTCAACTATTTTGATTCAAGCCACTGTCATCTTTTATCTAGATATTGCAGTAGCTTCCTGATTTCCTCAATTCTATCCTTGCCGATTTTGGGTCTATTCTCAATTCAACAGCCAGCATGCACACACCCCTGCAGTAACTTCCCACTTCACTCAGAGTAAAATCCAAAATTCTCACCATGCCTTTTAATATTCTATATGGTTTGGCCTAGTTATCTCCTATCTGATCTTATTTTCTATTTATCTTGCTCATTCTGCCCCAGACCTACCAACCTCCTTGTTAGGACTGAAATATACTGGTCGTGCTGATCTCTCAGGTCTTTTGAAGTTGCAGTTCCCTCTACGGGAAATACTCTTTTCCCCTACAGATACATGACCAGCTCTCTTACCTCCTTCATCTTCACTCACTTGCGGACCCTTTAGTCATAGCTTTAAATAAAACTCTGCAAAGCCAATCAACCAGCCAACAATAAAAATTCGACGTTTCCAGTTTGCCTTATCTGTTTTATTTATCTTCTTTGTACTTACTACTGTTTAACGTGCCATCCAATTTACTTATTTAGTTGGTTTTTTTTTTTTTTTAATCTCCTCAACTAGAGTGCAAGCTCTGTAAGAGCATGGACTTTTTCTTTTCTTCATTATCATATGCCAAGTACTTTGAACAGTATGTAAAACCTAGTAAACAATCAGTGTTTGTTGAAGGAATGAGTAAAGTTATTTCAAGAAAATAGTTCACAGGGATGGAAAATATACAGGTTTCATTGCTGCATTTGTTTTGTACATAATCAGAAATGTTACTAACATGTTTCAGAGAGGTGACAAAAACAACAATTGTATGGAAATTATAATGAAGGGAGGTTTGGCATATGGGCAATGTTTAAAGGTATATATTTGAGTTTTGGCGGCCAGTGTTTTAAATTCAGATTATTTGTGTATATCAATACCAGATGAATAGCAGCTTCAGGTCTTCACACATCTAAATGGCTGACATAAAGAAATAAAGGAAGCAAGGAGACAAAGATGGACTATTAGGAAATGTAAATTAGCAAGAAAACAAATAAATTAATTCTATGACCATGGGCAAATTATTGACATTTTCTAGTTCAAATCTTACATATTTTCAAACTGGGGATACTGAAATCGATTACTTCTTAGGCCCTTATAGCTCGAAGATCTTTCATTAATGTATATAGAATATAAATTTGTTCTTGTTTGAGATTTTACATACACAGAAAATATTATCAATTCACATACCATTTTATTTTACAAATGTATTTATTGAATTTCTGTTGTGTGTGAACTGAGAGTTACAAAGAAAATCTATGAAGAAGGCAGTCATGTTATCTGACTTCGGTGAATTTGCAGTTTGTCTAAGAAGACAAATTAGTATGAAAAAGAAAAGTATGTAAATAAATCCAGTTAACAGTATGATGAGAGTATATAGTGCCATGGCACTCTTTGGGGGAAGACCTAAGTGGATTGTGAGGGTCACATGAGTTCTTCTGGAACAAAATGAACTTAAACCATGAGGAGAGATCAGGCAAAGAGGATGAGAAAGTTTTGAAGCAGAGGAAAGAGCATGTTAAAGGATCCTAGGAGCAAAAGATAATAAGAGTTTATTATGTCTGGAGCATAGAGAGCAAAAGCGAGACTCCAGATAAAGTTGAAGAGCTGTCGCAGAGCAAGATATCAGAAGGCCTGAAATAGCATGTGGATTTTACATTTTTACCAAAGATCATTGGGGACTAACTAAAAGCTTTACAATAAAATTGCAAAAGTCAGTTTTTCAGTGTAGAAAGATTATTAGGGCTGCAACTTGGAGAACAAATTAAAGAGGGGGGAGACTAAGTAAGCAGGCTTTAATAAGCAGTCTGTTAGTAACACAGGTGAGAGACACCTGTGGCTGCTTTAGGGCAGTGTAGTGCGAATGGAGAGGTCTGGCCTAATTCAGGATTCTTTAGGCCCATTCAAGGAATCAGATTCTTGGAATAAGATGAGTTTTGTTCTGTGTATTTTGATTATAAGTTGAAAGTGGGGTTTTCTAACAGTTTCATATTTGTGAGAGCGTGAGATAAATGTCTTAAGAAAAATATTCACAGTTCATAAACATATGCACAATAATTGAAGGCATGAGATTAGATGTAATCACTCACAAGGAGAGCTTACAGAATAGGAATGGAGGAAGGCCCTAAATAATACCATCATTTAGGAGACGGAAGTAGTAGAAGGAGCTAGCAAAGTGGGGGAAGGAGCACACTGGTGAAAGAAAATATTGTTTAAAGAAGAGAACGTTGTTAATGTCAAATGCTGTGAGCATCCAACAAATCAGGACTGAGAAGTATGCATTGGAATTTTCAAGGTAGTTGTCTGGGATGACCATCACCATGATGACACAAACAGTTTCTGGGGGGTGGGAAACAGTTGGTGGCAGGTTGCTTATAGAGAGGAGTGAGGAAATGAAAAAACAGTAATTTTGAATGAGTTAAACTGCAAGAAGTATGTTAGACAAAGGGCAGATAGTGAAATGCAACAGTGGATTAAGAGAGAATGTTACTGTTTTTATTTAGTTTTACCTCCTTAAAATGAGAGAATCTTGAGCTTAAAGGCCAATGAAATTAGGATAGTGGAATGGTGATCATCACTAGAACTAAATCTTCAAAAAAGCAGGGATGGAATCCAGAAAATATGACAGATTATTTTTATATAGAAAGCACATTGCAGAAAATGAGATTGACAATGAGAAACCTGGTTTCAACTACAGCAAGAGGTTGGAAGGAATTTGGAAAGGAGATCAAAGGAGTAGGGGAGTTTGTTAATACAGGTTTTATATGGGTGAACAAAAGGCTTACCTTTCCTGGAGGATGAAAGATGTGATGTTTGTTCCTATGTGACATAAGGAATAACAGACATATACAAACAGGAAGATACTATGTTTGTACAGAAAAGATAAAGTTCAACTCTTATTTTTTTTCAGTAACAGGACCAAAATTCATTAATGAATGTGAGATGGTAATTTGATGCTACTTGGACACTCTTTTTGCAATTCATAATTCTCCTATTTCACTTTCGGTCCCTATGTTTAGAACCTGTTCAGACAGAAAAGGAAATTTGCAATGAAATTCAAAGTTCTTCATGCCCAAATTCTGTCTTAAATTGTCTTAACAAAATGAGGATGCAAACATGCCTTCAGGATATATTTGTTTTGTTTTAATTTGCTTTGGATCTATATAAATTACTTTTTAAAAGGACTATGGATCATGGGAAGATTTCTTATCAGGTAATACGTTAATCAATTTCTCTCCTCAACTAATGTGCTCAGTAGACTAATACTGTATCAGGAGCTATTGATTAAAACAATTCAGGCACAAATTGATGATTCATTTAAAAGGAAAGAATGTGAATAATTGTCACAGTTATGCACTGTTTACTTGTAGACCCTGGCTTAAATGCTAGTTAGTTCTATGCAACACAGTCTTTTTAATTTTTCATATAATCTGTAGAATGTACAAGTATTCAAACAAAATATTTTAATAGTTACATATAAAATGTGAGAATATTTTGAATATTATATCAGACTAGACATAGTGAAACAACTATAGTTCAAATTGTATATGTAATATACATATATTTTATAGTATATACATAGTAATATATGTAGAGAAAGTTAGGCAATTTTGATGGAAAAAAGTTTAAATATATAAAATTATTTAAAGCATCCTTCTAATCAGAAAAGCTCTCATACAAAGAGGCATACAGATTGTGTTGCACAAACATGAGTTTGCTAATCTGTGCATAATTTTGCATTGGCTAAGCTGTATATCAAAGAAAATTAAAGTACTGTCAAGTGAGGATTCAGAGTGCTGTTTGCAAACTTGTGCTTAGGCTCTGTTCCAAAACAATTACATTTCCTCCATGTAAACTTCTTCCATAATGATCACAAATATATTGTTGATAATTTTTGACAATACATAGAGAATAAAATCTTGAGAAAAATCATTGTCTTGAAATTCATAGAGAGAAATTGTGGATTTTGGAAGGTGCACAGTGGGCAAAGAGCCTAGAAGAGATTATCCAGAAGGTACTGATTGCAATACAATCACAAAATAAGTATCATAGGAATCATATGAAGATATGTATCAGGGTCATAGGCACATAAGTGCTAGTTAAAGACATGGAAGTTTGGGGCAGCTAGGAGACCAAAAAATACAATTCATACTCACTTCTTAGATTGGAGCCAGATAAGAGACAAGAGTTGGACAGATGGAGATAGAAATTACAGCTTTGTAGGTCAAGGGAAATATGGCCACCATGGCCTCCCTAATACTTTGCTGTGGAATTAAACTAACATATCCTCCTAGTAACACTCACAGCTGAACAATGGATAGACTTCTCCATTGAGACAGACCACATGTCAGAGAGCATATCAGAATTTACTGTCCTGCTGAAAGGCTGGTTCCAAGAAAGGATAAGAGAAATGGCCTGTGCTGGTGTTGTGCAGATCCTTAAATTCACTCCTCCCTCCATGGAGAAGAGTACATGAGGGGTGAGGTACTGGTAGGAGTGGTGAGAAGAGGCAGGAATGTTATTGAAAAAGTTTTTCCACGTGGAAGCAGGAGGATAGGAAATAAAGACGTAATAAGAGTAGAGGAGATTTCTTAAGAATAGAAGAAACAAGGATGGCTTAAGAGAATCTGCTGAAAGTGGATATTGAAAGGACAGTCTAGAATATTGTCTCTGCTAGGCAGCCATCTTTAACATCTCTACCTCTGGCTGAAAGGTACCACCTTTAGTGCTTTCATATCGTTCCTACAATCAGATCTTTTGAATCAAGTCATGTTTGTGTCTCAGGTTAGGAAAGTTAACACTAGCAAAAAATCAATGTTTTCATAAGTATTAGAGTCTAAAGATGCTTGGGTGGCTCAGTAGGTTAAATGCCTGACTTCAGCTCAGGTCGTAATCTCATGGTTCATGGGTTCAAACCCGTGTAGGGCTCTGTGCTGAGAGCTTAGAGCCTGGAGCATGCTTCAGATTCTGTGCCTCCCTCTCTCTCTGTCCTTCCCCCACTCACTTTCTGTCTCTCTCAAAAATAAACAAACGTTAAATTTTTTTTTAAAAAATAAGTGTTAGAGTCTAGCCCGTCTTTTTAATTTTTAAGACAAACTGAGCAAATGGTGGCCATGGAAAGTATGCTGTTTCTGCAAGGAAGAGAGTTGGAGAGTTCTTGATAAGAATCATAGAATATAAAGTAAGAAAAGTGATTCCATTTCATGAAAGATCTTCATTGCTACTGAGGTTTTTTGTGGATTTTGGTTTTTGAGTTGTGTGTTTTTATATGTTTTGTATTTGTATTATAATTACTGTTTTTGTTATTATTATTAAAGGAGAACTGTAAGAGTTTTTTTTTCCTTTTTTCAGAAAGACAAGGCAGCCATATATGTAGAATTGATAGGATTGAATTAAAAATTATACATATGTATAAAATGAAGAACTGACTCATGTGATCATGCGGTTATGGAGACCAAGAAGTTTCATTGTATACCATCTGCAGGCTAGACAGCCAGGAAACCTGGTAGTGTAAATTCTAGTCAAGTCCAAAGCTTGAGAGGCAGGGTTACAGATGATATAAACTCCAGTCTGAGGGCCAGAGAAGACTGATGTTGTATCTCAAGCATGCAGGCAAGAAGGGAACATGTCTTCTTTCCTTGCTCTTTGTTCTATTCAGGCCCTCAACAAATTGGATGATGCCCATCCTCACTGGATAGGGCGCTTTGTTTTCCTAAGGCCACAGTTCAAACGCTAATCTTATCCAGAGTACAGATAGACTAGAAATACTGTTTAGCATGGGCATCCCCATGGCCCAGTCAAGTTAACATATAAAATTAACCATCATAGATATAAAAACCAATTTGAAGAATGTTACAAGCAAGCCGTGATGTAAGCTTTAATATGATTAGAAGCGATAAGAACAAGAAAAATAACCTGTGGCATATAATGAATTAGAAGACACCTACTAAATAGTCTGTTGGATTCTGTGATCATTTTGTTGAAGAACTTAGAGATTAAATTTTACAGGGTCGTAGTTGAGTTCCAAGTTCCTAAAGCCCAGAATCCAGATACTGGGGGAGAAAGGCAGGAACCAGTGGCTTAGGGGAGCATGAATGTAGAGGTCTGAAGGCACCATCAGCTGCCTCTGTTTTGTTTCCCATATCATTCTGTATATCCACATCACCTCCTTGAAACCCAATATTACAATTTTTTATTCACCTCTTAATCCTGACTTCATTATTATCATCTTCTGAGTCAGCTGGAGAGATGAATTTGATATGGCACTTCAGGACTGGAAGAGTCACAGAGTTATTTGAGAAGAGAAAGCTGAAAGAAGGCTATTATAGGAAGCATGAACTTCACATATAAATCCCTGCATGTGGAAGGGCATAGTATGTTGTAGGATGACAAGGACTTTAGGGAAGAAATTAGAAAGGCAACAGGTACCGCTAGAAAGGAAGGTAAATTAGAATCAGTGTAAGCTGGGCATACTACTTGAGGCGATAGGCATACCTATCATCATACCTAATGATACCAGATGAACCTCCCTGGTATCATTACCACATCCTGATGGGTTATCTTCTTTCTGGATTCTTAGTAACTCCCTTGTAGCCATTCCAGGGTGCATGGTTTCCTGTTTATTTCCTACTTTAATGAGAATATTATTTTCATATGGTTGCAAAACAAATTTGATTTACATATTAATATTTGAAGTGTAGCTTTCATGTCATAAAAATGTCCATCAATTACTATGTTTCATCTGTCCTGAGGTTCAGGGATGAAGAAACAGGAGGTAAATTAGACCCTACAGAGCACCTTGTACTGTTTTAAAGGCAGTGAAATAGGATGGGTGTTCTAGACTTCTGCAGAAATTTAAATCCAAACATCCTGCATTCAAATAACACCATAACTTGGTTTAGCAACAAAGTAAGACTTGTTGTTTTTAATTGCACTCTGTTTTACACACGAGACCATAATATAGCATAATAATTCTCAAATTAAAATGTTATTGCTTTGAGAGGGGGAGAGAGAAAAAAATCTGAAGAGCAGGTTGTATGCACCTGAGTTATGTTTCCTACACATGTATTTCTAAGTAGTTTTTCTTTTTTTTCTCCTAGAATTGGTATTATACTAAATCAGCAAATACTAAACTGATTGTGTTTTGCTTTGGAGTATCCTTCTAGAATAAACCTTTGTTGTATAAACTGGAAGTCTCTACTTCTTCAAAAATGAAACTTTCACTGCAGTGTTTCTTTGCTTTGCAGGAGTTTCTTTGCTTTCAAAGAAAATAATCTAATTTTCCACACATCATATAATTTGCATAACTTGCATGTAATTACTTCTTTTACACAGTTTCTTTTCTTGAATAACAAATATATCCAATTTCTGACCCAATTTTTATTGATCTGGAAGAGTCAAGTTATTCCACCGAAACCTCCTTTGCGATAAAGATTGAGAAAGTGTTACAAGTACTTGTCCAGACTTGTATAGCCTAACATGAGGAAAGATGAAAATAGTGTGCTTGCCTGGCCCCTCCCTACATATGATAATTTCTGGATTCTCTCAGCTATGCTGGATGTGCCTCTCACAGTGAACATGCTAAACAAATTGTTTTGGGTTTTAAGTTTGGAATTCTTCAAATTTGGGAAGATTCAGTGGGAGCAGGGCCATTATACAGAGTATTGATATAGAGTGCTCTGCGTACACCTTTTTCTGGCAAATGTCAAATGGTGTCTGTTAGCTCCAGATATTTCTGTTGTTAGACTGTAATTCTGGACAAGCGTTTTTTTTTTTTTTAATAACATTTCATCTTATTTTTATTTTAATAATGTTGGGGCGCCTGGGTGGCTCAGTCGGTTGAGTGTCCGACTTCGGCTCAGGTCATGATCTCATGGTTGTGGGTTTGAGCCCTGCGTCAGGCTCTGTGCTGACAGCTAGCTCAGACCCTGGAGCCTGTTTTAGATTCTGTGCCTCCCTCTCTTTCTGACCCTCCTCTGTTCACGCTGTCTCTCTGTCTCAGAAATAAATAAAACATTAAAAAAATTTAAAAAAAGAAAATGTTTTAATGGTTATTTACTTTTGAGAGAAGGGAGACAGTACAAGCAGGGGTGGGGCAGAGACAGAGGGAGACACAGAATACAAAGCAGGCTCCAAGCTGGGACCACAGAGCCCTACATGGGGCTGCAACTAACGAACCATGAGATCATGACCTGAGCCAAAGTCAGACACTTAACTGACTGAGCACTCAGGCATCCCATTTTGATGTTTTTGAAGGATCAGCTTCTGGTATTATTGATCTCTTGTATTGTTTTTGTTTGTTTTTTAGTTTTTCTTTATTTCTGCTCTAATCTTTATTATTTCTTTCCTTCTACTGATTTTGGGTTTTATCTTTTTGTAGCTCCTTTAGTTGTAAGTTTAGATTATTTATTTGAGACTTTTCTTGCTTCTTCAGGTAGATCCATATTGCTATTAATTTTCCTCTTAGAACTGCTTTTGTGGCATCCCAAAAAGTTGGATCATTTTGTTTTCATTTTCATTTGCTTCCATGTATGTTTTATTTCCTCTTTAATTTTTTGGTTGACTTATTCATCGTTTAATGGGATGTTATTGAACCTCTGTGTATTTATGTTTTTTCCAGATTTTTTTTGTGGTTGACTTTTAGTTTCAATAGTGTTTTGATCAGAAAAGATACATGGTACAGCTTCAGTCTCTTTGAATTTGCTGAGACTTGTTTTGTGGCCTGATACGTCATGTGTTGTGGAGAATGTTCCATGTGTGCTTGAAAAGAATGTGTTTTCTGCTCTTTTAGCATGGAATTTTCTGAATATATCTATTCAATCCATCTGTCCAGTGTGTCATTCAAATCCACTATTTTCATGTTGATTTTCCTTTTCTTTTTCATTTTTTTAAAAGTGCATTTATTTTGAGAGAGAACACAAGGAGCGGAGAGGCAGAGAGAGAGGGAGAGAGATGATCCAAAGCAGGCTCTGTGCTATTAGTGGGGCTCAAACTTATGAACTGTGAGATCATAACCTGAGCCAAATCAAGAGTTAGATGCTTAACCTCACTCTGATTCCCAAGCCAGACAGAGATCCAGCAAAAAAAGAGAACTACAGGCCAATATCCTTCATGAATACGGATGCAAAAATCCTCAACAAGATCCTTGCAAATCGAATCCAGCAGCACATAAAAAGAATCATCCACCAAGATCAGGTGGGATTCATTCCTGGGTTACAGGGCCTGTTCAAGNCTGGGTGTTATGTGGAAACTAATTTGACAATAAACTATTTGTAAAAAAAAAAAAAGTTAGATGCTTAAGCAACTGAGCCAGCCACATGCGCTTGATTTTCTGTTTGGATGATTTGTCCATTCATATAAGTGGGTGGTTAATGCCTCTTACTGTTACTGTATTACCATCAGTTACTTCTGTTATGTTTGCTTTGGGTTCTTTATGTACTTGAATGCTTCCATATTGGGTACATAAGTATTTATAATTGTTATGTCTTCTTTTTGGATTGTCCCCTTTATGGTTGTATAGTGTCATTTGTTTCTTTTTAGAGTCTTTCTGTTTTTTAAAGTCTATTTTGTTTGATGTAAATATTGCTAACTTGGCTTTCTTTTTACTTCTGTATGCTGACACATGCTTTTCTGTCCCTTCTCTTTCAATCTGTATGTGTCTTTAGGTCTGAAATGAGTCCCCTATAGGCAGCTTATAGATGGGACTTGATTTTTTATCTATTTTGTCACCTTATGTCTTTGGAGAGTGTAGGCCGTGAATATCAAAGTAATTACTGATAGGTATGTAGTTATTTCCCTGCTGTCACTTGTTTTATGTTTGGTTTTGTAGTTCTCTGATGCTTTCTTCTCTCCCTCTCTTCTCACATGGTTTGTTTCCTTTTTTTAGTGATATACTTGGATTCCTTTCTCTTTATGTTTTACATATATATTACTGGGCTTTGATTTATAGTTACTGTTAGGTTTGTGTGTAACATCGTATGCATACAGCAGTCTATATTAACTGATGGTTGCTTACGTTTAAACCCATTTCCCCCACATTTTAGCTATATAGTGTCATACTTTACAACCTTTCATTTTGTGAATCCTTTGACTTTTTATAGACACACACATTTTTAGATGTAGAGAGTCTGGTCTGCCAGCCTCTGGGTTGTTTTCTGGGTTATTTATACTGATAAGTGTTTTATCTAGTTGTATTGGTGGGATGATGTGAGCCTTGTGAGCCTAGTATACTACTCTGCCATGTTCTCTAGAAGTCCATTTTTTTCCCCTTTATTTTTTTGTGTTGTTTTCTATTCTGTTCTATTCACTTTTTCCTTTTCCTTTTTCTTTTCTTTTCTTTTTTTTTTTTTTAAGAAGGGCTGACCTTGACACCTAGTAGTTGTCACCATTTGAAAAGACTTTATTACCAGCTTTCCATTTAATATAATCTGAACCATGTTAAGAGTTCAGGACCCCGTGACAAGAATTACAGTGTTTAAGTGACAAGGGAATATCTGGCTTCAGTTGAATTTTTAGAGGTTTGCCAACTAGGCTGAGAACTATGATTGATCATCTGACCTCTGTAATATATGTTGAGGTCCAATTTTTCCTTCATCCTTAAGGAGAAAGTTAGAATTTCCCATTCATAAGATGTATTTAAAATTGCTTCCTGATACTTGTAATAAGATTTTGTCAATTACTTTGTCCAGGAAGTTTCCCTATATTCTGCATATACCTTTTTAGGCCCTTATGAGTAATGTACTGAAGAAGCAGAACAACAGTTAATTCAGACCTCATTCTCAGAACTTGGGTGAAGGGAGTCTTCTTTATGACAAAGCGATTTGTAATCAAATTGTTTAATTTAAAAAAAAATCCGATAGTTATCACTGTAATATGGCATCTCATAGCCAAGCTGATTCTAGAGAGGAAAGAAATATAAGCATAAACTTGAGCCCTAAAAAGTGAGCTCAGTCGTTTTTCCTGTCCCCTACCCTCCCCCCCCCCACAGCCCCCACTCTTGGAGGAATGGGAGGGAAACACAAAATGCCACAGTCTCAGAAGTTGAGTTTTGCTTGACTTTACCTGGCTGCTAACTGGTTCAAGACCAGTGTTCCATGCAGACTGGGTTAGTATGAGCCCTAGCTTTGGACTTAAAGATGAAAGCATTCTGTGTTTGGAAGAGTTAGGAAGATTATCTGTCCATTCAATCACTCTACATATGCATGGGCACACAAAGATGAATGATTGATCAGAGACAAGTAGAGATGTAATGCTGTGGAAGTTCAAAGAATGGAGAAATTTGAAACTTATTCCTGGACTTAGAATATTCAAGTTTGAAAGAGATTTAATTTCATATAGGTTTTAGGATTACCATCTACTTTGTGTATGAATCATGCCCTTTGCTTTAACTTACACTTTAAGAGAGCTTGTTAGGAAATTGATGATTTTAACATGGGAAACAAAAAAAGTTTTATTTCTATAACAACTTAATAATCAGACCCTTATATCATTTGTTACCTCTTGGGTAAGAAATTTGATGTTGGTATTAAATAGAAGACACTTGTCACTAGTGAATGTAGAATCTAAATAAAGCTCATGCAACAGATCTGACACTCATCTTGGGGGCATTGAGGCATCAAATTCACCTACCCATGGATACCTAAGATCTGGCCAAATAACTGTGCTTATTGGAAATGAAAATACCGGTATTTCAGGTCATGGGACATACCTAAAGTACCTAGATTAACGATCTTATTTGTGCCATATCAAAATATTGACCTTTTCAAGAAGTAAATGATTTCAGTAAAGGTTAGGGTTTCTGTGTAATCTATACACTCTCTAAAGTAAAATGGCATTTTGTGTGATGAGAGGAAAAAAACCTTTCCTTTTCCCTTGTTCATGATTACATATTTATGGCTTACAAGCCCGAGCACAAACCAATAATGAATAATCTCTGGGTACAGTAGTAGACTGTGAACCGTAATATTAGTGTTTAGTACATTAGATCAGCCCATCACCCAGGGACTTAAATGGACTTGTCATTTTGTATCGTGCTGTTATCATTCTCTGTGGTTAAATGTACCATTTATAATAGTCCCAGTAATCAGCTGCAAGGTAATCTGGAAACATACACCACAGACGCAAGTTCTTCAGTTTTTCCCATCCATAGTTACATGGTTTCCTGCATGAGGTTTTCTTTTGAACATTTTTCTTGGTATGTTCACTCCTTTGCGGAAAAGAAAGTTCCAGCTGACCATCTTTATTTGTTTCTTTTTGTTTTTTGCTTGCTAGAGGACTTCAAAATAGACAGTTTCTGGTGACAAAAAAGAAATCCAAATAAAATAAGTGAGCACCTCAAAGATAGTCTTGAGGCTTTTGCTAGTATGAATACAAAGGTGTTGGGTAACTAATCCTTATCTCAACTAGGGTATTCACATATTAATTGGCCTCTGACCATGTTTCTCTTGTTTACAGTTGTTACGCTTAGGTTGAACCTGGAGCACGCAGGAGCACGGCAGTGTCTGTTGTCATTTATCTGTTGTCAAAGTTGGAGCACAGCAGAGTTGTCTATTGTCATTGGGGTCACAGGCTTCTGCACATTTTTACTGCGCTATAACCAGCGAGTATTCTTTTTTCTTAACAAAAATTACCATGTTAAGTACATGCTGTAACTTCACATTCATTATTTCACATAATCCTAATAATAGTCTTACCTGGTAGCTAATCAGAGTGCCACTTTACTGATGAGGAAATTGAGATTGGTAAAACATGGAAGTAGAAGTGTGAATTTAATGTAAAGGAAAAGAACTACAAGAATAGAGAGATTAATAGGGTTTTATAAAGGGGCATCTGGGGAACTCAGTCAGTTAATAGTACAACTCTTGATGTCGGCTCAGGTGGTGATCTGCTGGTGTGTGAGTTTAAGCCCCAGGTCTGGCTCCATGCTGACAGTGTGGAGTCTGCTTAAGATTCTCCCTCTCCCTTGGGGCGCCTGAGTGGCTTAGTTGGTTAAGCGTCCGACTTTCGCTTAGGTCATGATCTCATGGTTCGTGGGTTCAAGCCCCGCGTCGGGCTCTGTGCTGACTGCCAGCTCAGAGCCTGGAGCCTGTTTCAGTCTGTGACTCCCTCTCTCTCTGACCCTCCCCTGCTCACGCTGTCTCTCTCTCTGTCTCCTAGAAATAAATAAACATTAAAAAAAAAAAAAGATTCTCCCTCTCCCTCCCTGCCTGCCTGCTTGCCTGTCTGTGTCTCTCAAATAAATAATAAACTTAAAAAATAGAATTTTATAAGCACGTAAATATCTGATATAAGATTAATGCAGGATTTGAAAACCTTAGCTTGGGTCACATGAATGTCATGTTCACTGGGGTATTGACACAACAACTAATCAGTGGAATTCATCTGAACTCTGGCATGTGTGATTCAAGTGTGGGCACTTTATACTCTTCTGCAGGCGCCTTTATTTATAGTAAATGGAGTAGAAAACAACCTCATGGTTTGAAATGACTGAAACACAGAATCATCAAAAGTTCTTCGCCTATGTGTTCAGCTAATTACTTAGAGCACATTTGCTTATATGATTGATGTACATTCCTTCAACTTTCCAAGACCTTTTAGCAGTCCTTGGAGAATAAAAGAAAACAGTTTTGAGAATATTACTAAAGCTTTTCTACATAGGAAGTTAAACTGAAGATACTTTGTCATATTAAAAGTAACACATATATTGTTTAATAAATATATTTAAGACCATTTAATACATTTTATTTGCTCTCCTCAAACCATTTATTTATTTATTTATTTTAATGTTTTATTTATTTCTAGGAGAGAGAGAGACAGCGCGAGCAGGGGAGGGTCAGAGAGAGAGGGAGTCACAGACTGAAACAGGCTCCAGGCTCTGAGCTGGCAGTCAGCACAGAGCCCGACACGGGGCTCGAACCCACAAACCGCGAGATCATGACCCAAGCGAAAGTCGGACGCTTAACCGACTAAGCCACCCAGGTGCCCCTCCTCAAACCATTTAATAAATACTTTGTGTTATCAAATAAAATAACAAGCACATTAACATTTGAATAGGCAATATGAGGCAATTAGATCCTGAAACTTACATTCAGCTATATTTTATCCTCTCTTCCCATTTTTTTAATATAACCTTCATAATACCCTGATGATCTAAAGCAGATGATAGTCTGCAAATAGGGGCATGTAACAAATAGAAATTTAATAAAGCAAATATATATTTTGGCTTCTTGGGTGAAATAATAAAGCATTTATTCTCCTTAGAGTATTTTGTAAACTTGATCAATCATGCTTTCTTGCAAAGTAGGTCAGCATACAGATTTTCTCTGCATTAGAACTGAAGAAGTGCTTTTTAATTCTGCATGCAAGAATTCAGCAGGGGATATATATCCTGGATTTTATGGCTTCCTCAAATAATTCTGGCTCCACCCCCTTGGGATTTGCAGGTTAAAGTTTTTGCTGCATGTTTTTGTAGATTGACACTTACATTACCCATTGCTGAATTGCTGAATTTCATCTCTGAGACAGCCTTGATGACCAGACGGAACAAAATAAGAGTTACTTGGAAATCTGATTCACGTTCCCCTAATAATCTGAGAGAAAGAAGAGTTATGGAAAGTACATGTATTTGAAGTTAAAAAGCCACTGAGCAATAGCTCCATCAAAATTTTCTTTCTTTTTTCTTGTAAAATGTATTTAAGTTATCCCTGATGCACTGGTTCTCAAGTCTTGTTATATGGCCTATTGGCATCAGCATTACCTGGGAATGTATTAGAAATACAAAATCTCAGGCCTCATCCCAGACCTGCTGAATCAAAATATCTTGGGGTGGAGCCAACCAATAAATGTTTTAACAAGCTTCCATTGGATTCTGATCCTTGCTCAAGTTTTTAAACCACTGTTCTAATGTGTACAACAGACCCTTCAATTTCTAAATTGTGCTTATTCAACTATTTGTGTTTTCAGTAGTCAAATTGTAAAACCAAACTTGTAGTGAAAAGTCATAACTCTTACAGTAATATTAAAGAAGTTTATAGATTGCACTTATATTTTATTTGCCATTTTAATAATTAGTGGCCAGCAAGCCTGGGTGTATTAAGTTGCATCCAAATAAGAAAGCACATTTGCTTTAATCCTTTTCAGAAGCCAGAATACTTTCAGTTTTTATCTCACATGAAAAGGTAGGATATAATCATATATTTCTTGACAAATGCACTTGCTGTCCTGTCTCTGGTTTTTCAGTCATGGTTTACCTTCTCCTGCTAAGTGTTTATTTCCCTGTTGATAAAGGAAGGACCATTCTGCAACCTCCAAATACTGGTTCCTCCCAGGTATTTAATATACCATATTCAAAGTGAAGTTAAATTGCTTCATATGTGTGTAGGTCTTGCTCTATTTTATTTATTTATATATATAATATGTCTGTTCAGACTGAATTTATAGACCAAAGAGACAGGAGTTGAAGATGGGTAGAGAAGAGACTTCCTTCTGGTTCCTTCCTTCCTTCCTACCTATGAGTTATAGTCATAAAATCAAACCTGAATCATAAGTGATTCAACTCACCATAACTCATTTATCAGGCCAAACCATGAGATTAATAAGTCAGAAAGCATACCAGCCCTGAGACTCAGGTGGTATGTAAGTCATGCCAGCAGATTTTTATTATCTGTGGCTGATCTGACTCTAGTGGGACATTTTTGGATGTAAATTCATATGGTTAAGAGAATCAGTCATTTATCCATTGAGTGCCTACTATGTACAAGGCACTACGGGGAATATAAAGATACATTTCACATTGAACCTATGCAGCTTAAACAGAGAGCCTACAACAAAGGAGGAACTTAAATATTCTGATCAAGGAGTACTTGGGTGGCTCAGCCAGTTAAGTGTCCAACTCTTGGTTTTGACTCAGGTTATGATCTCAAGGTTCATGGATTTGAGCCCTGTGTCAAGTTCTATGCTGACAGTGTGGAGCATGCTTGAAATTCTCTTTCTCCCTTTCTCTCTCACCCTTCCCTGCTTGTGCTCTCTTTCAAAATAAATAAATAAACTTAAAAAAAAATTTGAATGGGGATTCCTGAGTGGCTCAGTCAATTGAACATCCTACTTTGGCTCAGGTCATGATCTCACAGCTTGTGAGTTCGAGTCCCATGTTGTGCTTTGTGCTTATAGCTCAGAGCCTAAATTCTGGTTTGGATTCTGTCTCTCCCTCTCTGGCCCTCACCGGCTTGCACTCTGCCTCTCTCTCTCTCTCTCTCTCTCGCTCTCTCTCAAAATAAATAAATAAATAAATAAATAAACACTTAAAAATTTTAAAAAATATTTTGAACAAATGGTTCAAAAACTGTACAGCCTTTTCTTTGTCATAGACTGGCTCAGGTTACACTGGTGATTTCCATTAGCACAGGGGTCATATTTTAGTCAGTTTTATTTTCTGAGGCTTAATACAGAGTTTAGTATATAGGAAAGCAAATAGTACGTATTTATAGTGTCTAGTAATTGTTAGTTATTTTGTTTTTTCAAATCTATGAAAGTATTTTCAAACCTGTGGAAAACATGAACAAAATCATTTATTTTTTTTTAAAAAAACTATGTTTTAATGGTACCTATGATTATAAAGTATCACTGATTTATAGTGAATATTTCTACATGACTTAAAGAAATGATTATACATGTTTAATTCTGAGTACTAAATTATAGTATTGTCCCTACATTATCTCTGTAATATATCAAATATCTTATTTTGCTGGGTTAAGTCCGGGCTTTAAGCCAGGCTTGCTCTTTCTTTCTTTCTTTCTTTCTTTCTTTCTTTCTTTCTTTCTTTCTTTCTTTCTTTCCCTCTCTCTCTCTCTCTCTCCCTCCCTTCCTCCATCCCTCCCTTCCTTTCTTTTTTTCTTTCTTTCTTGAAAGTTGGCTTTTTAAAAAATGTTTTATTTATTTATTTTGAGCGATAGTGCATCAGCATGGGGACAGTCAGAGAGAGAGGAAGGCGATAGAGAATCCACCACAAAGCCCAAGGCAGGGCTCAATCCCGTAAACTGTGAGATCATGACCTGAGCCAAAATTAAGAGTCAGATGCTTAGCTAATTGAGCCACACAGCACTCCTAAATCCAAGCATTTTGAAGATGAGTAAATTGTGATTAGGCAAAGAAGTTGGAATTCTCTTCTAAGTTACAGTAATGGGGTGAAAAAGAATATAAAATGAGGAAGATTGCAAGGAATATTTCTGTGACCCATTGGCATTCTTCAACTTGATTCAGCTACATGCTGATTTCTTAACCAATTTATTGGCACTTTTTTTTAGGTATAAGAAATCATGGGTGAGATTAAGAAATAAAATAAGCATATTCAAACTTTTGACACTCTGTTATGAAAAAAATAAGTAGAAAACATAAAGAGTTCCTTGAGTAATGCGTTTTATTTGTATCTGCTTCTTTCACTTTCAAGAATTATTTTGGCCCAAGCCAAATGAATTTCAAAGAAAAATCAAATAAGCATTGAAGAATGCAGATGTGGAAATGAGAATGTACCAGATACTGCTGAAAGCTTTAGAACAGATTCCTTTGGGTCTTGAAGCCTCTGGTTCTGATCTGCATTTTATATTAATTAAAAATCAAAATAAGATATCTGTACTGCTGGGGAAGATATCTTGGTGTCTCTGATGGTTTTGCCTGCCAGACACATAGAGTCCGAGGTTTTGCAGAGATTATTATGATAGAATGTATTGATTTTAGCTAACCAATGGCAAAACAAAAATCACGTGGGGCTCCCCTTAATAATAAATGCCCCACATTCTCCATAATTCCTAAGCACAACAGACTTATATGCACTGGTTCAGCAAGCAGCCACCACACTTGGCATATGAGGCAGGTGTGGTGGTAAACAGAAGGTCTGTAAAAAATTAATAGCTACATAACTGAGAGGCAACATTCAAACCAAGAGGGCAAAAAACTCTTTTAAAGACAAACATGGTTATTACCTTCCAACTGTGGCTCCACAGTGACTTACATCTACTTGGGCATCAATTCAAAGACCAGCAATAGAAGGAATCAGAAATATTAATAATGTCATGTCTGGAGATGAGACTTCAGAGGTCTCTTTCAAAGTGGTTTTTCTCTATAAGGGACAGAAAGAAATTTTAGAAATGACCTCGTTTCTAAAGTCAGTGTGACCCCCTTAGTTCAGTGGGTAAATTAATTTGGAAACTCATTCCATTTTATATTTGAACAAGGGGCATGTTTTGTCAACTAAGTTTTGACTGCAATTCAGTCTCTTTGGTTCGTGTTTTTAAAAATAAAGGGAAATTACATCAATGAGAAAGTCTTCTTGCATACAAAGAACAAGGAGAAAAAGCCCTGAATCAGAGCTGAGTGGATGGCTTGGTATCTGCTGTGTGCAGATAGTGACAAGAAGATGACTGATCACTTATTTACCAATAAGTCATTGGTTCTTTAGGCTCTGATAAATGTATTTTAATGATTATCTGTTAAGCTTGGGTTTAATCTTTGCAAGTGATTAGAACACATTTCTTCTGTCTTGTTTCACCTGGTTTTTGATGAGCCTTCTTTTGAAAAGCAAATATGTTCTTGCTAAGTGCTTAATTTCTTTTTTTGTTTTGAAAAGTGTGTATTAATATGTTAAGACTATTCAAACCCAAGTGACAGAAATTTTTATAATGAATAACCTCAGTTAAGAGGGTTTAAGTGAAGATGTTAATATACTACTGAACACAAAATACTCTTGTTCTGTCTTAGTAGACTAGCCTTGTAAATAAAAGTAGATTGTGTGGCTGGCAAAATATAAACATTTTTGCAAACTAATGCTATTTTTTTTTTAATTTTTACTTTCTGAGTTACCTTTGCCTCTAAAATGTCATTGTGTGCTTTCCCAATTGCAAGTTCATTGTGCTGTCCCTGCTTTTAAATGGGCATTTGCACCCCTTTGGAAGTAGCATTTAATCTCATAAGCATTTAGTTGGCATTCATATTCAAGGCCATGGCATTTGGGTTGACACTGGGATAATACAGAATGGCTCTGGCAATAACAAAAATAAATATGTGTATAAATTGCAGAATGGTGCTTTTTTTATAGCACCTTTTAATGTAAATATGGTGTCTGACAGTACTACCTGTAGATATTATCTACGTGGAATAACAAAACTTAGATAAGTTTTCAAGTGCAAAATGTGGTAATTCTGGAACACTTTGTAAGAACTAGATCAATACAGCTTCAGAGTATGTTAGTAAAAAGTATAACCTGAATTGGTTATATAGTATGGAGATTGTAATAATAGAAATGCTATTAGTGATCACTGTATGCATTTGTGCTTCCTGTTTCATTCATACAGTCTATAATAAAGGCCAGCTTGAAGTCTTACTATGTGATAGGTTTTGAAACCCAACATAACAATAAAATTGGAATGCGGAATATGAGGTTTCTGAACCATGAACGATAATTAAATATTTTGATAATTCTCAATGCACTCATATAGTAACTTACAGGAATTAATTTGTCATGGGTGGTTATATTCCAAAAATATTTTCCCTCTAGGAAAAAGGCATTATTTACCCATTAAACCAGGTGAGATGACATGCACTCAAATGCAGTACAGATTTTATTATAAAACCTAATAAATGAAAATGTAAAAATCCTCCTGTATCCCTCAGTTCCCAATTTGAGGGCATATCTCCTCTCATTTCCTTTTACTGTGGAAGGGATTTAAGAAAGTGGGGGCACAGTGGAAGGCCAGGCTGATTAAAAAGGAAGTGAAGAGGAAATCAAAGTCTCCTGTGCTTCTGAAAAGGAAATAGGATTGCAGGAATCTCCACTACACCTAATTAAAGGGGCTGTCATGGGGCTGCCTTTCAGAAGTAGATGTATCCGGGCCTGGTTTATTGAAATTTGGAAGCATTTTTATATGAGATTTTTGGAATTTATAATAGTTTTTGAACTTTGTATATGATATTAACTCACCCAGGTAGCTTAAACATGCTGTTAGGTTAACTATTTCTGTGACTCTTATTGAGCAAGCAGAATCATGATGAGGCTTTTTATTTTGCTTAGTGCACTAGATCTATAGATTTAAGCAGTTATTTTCCTAATATTTAATGATATCTCAAAGTGTCAGCGTGACAATGACAAATACTTTCACATTACATGCAGTAACTCAACAGTGCTTTTATTCTTCCTCTCCCTGCATGGGGAATTAATCACTTCCTTAAATCAGTCATAGTACTTGAGTATATTTTTTAAAGTCACTTAATTCTGAAATGTCAATTAATGATTACCAGTTAAAATACGGTGGAGCTATTAAACTTAGCTTTGGTAAAGTACCCACTGACAGTGTGTTTTTTCATGGAGACCTATTTTAAATGAAGCATGTTAAATTATTTGACTTTCTTTATGGTGCCACATAATATCGTTCCCAAACCTCCACAAATCTTGGCAGATTCTGCCTCCACAGTTCTCAGAAGCTGTAGAACAATAATTTCTTACCCTTTTTTTGGTCCTGAGCCATGAATAGACTGTAAGCTATCAACCTTTTCCCTCGGAAGAGAGTAGAAGGAGAAACATCACATCTGTCCTTTTACATATAATTCATGGACCTAAACTAGCTTCAGGTGATTATCCCACTCCTGCGAGTAGGATTGGCAGAAATGTTTCCAACAGATTACAACAGTTCCTTAACACCAAACACTGCTCTGGGTGGCTGGGTGGCTCAGTCATTTAAGCATCCAGCTTCTGCTCAGGTCATGATCTCATGGTGTATGAGTTCAAGCCCTAGATCTGGCTCTGAGCTGACAGCTTGGAGCCCAGAGGCCCTTTCGGATCTGTTTCTCCCTCTCTGCCCCTCTCCCACTCATGCTCTGTTTGTCTCCATTTCTTTCTCTCTCTCTCTCTCTCTCTCTCTCTCTCTCTCAAAAATAAATAAAACATTAAAATAAAATTTAACACTGAACACTATTCTCAAAACTGAAAGAAGTGGGTAAAGAGTCAAAATATGTGTGGAAACTTTAGTGAGTAAGAAACTTTGTCTACTGAAACAGAAGGTAAGGGAAAGAAAATGGCTTCACAGTAACAACATAATAATATAACAATTATATATTGAAGTTTATCATGTGCCAGGCCGCACATTAAGCACTTTAGATGATTAATGTAGTAATCCTTGCAACAACTCAACTATTGCAATCCTTGCAATCCTCGCAACTATTTAATGGTAAAATAGAAACCATTAAATTCTAATTTTGCAGAATAAGAAATGGAGTCTTACAGAAAATAAGTAACAGTCATCATGTTAGTAAGTGGAAAGCCCAGCTTCAGATCCCAGGTCACTATGCAAAAGTTGAAACAGTGGCAGTTTTGTAGGTTGATAGCAGAAAGATGGGATTCATGCAGCACTGTTTCATTCTGCTGTGAAGTAGTAGGCAAGTTTATGTCCTGGAATTAAAAGGGTAAGTTTGATGAGAGTTTGGAGAAAAATTTAAAATGATTTTCCTCTCGTTGGAATATTTGCCCCATAGTTGACTGGAGAAAATGTTATGATTTGCACAATTTCTGCGAGGATGATGGCCATGAATTTATAATGGTAACTGGCTGGTGAGGAGATTGATTTTGCCCCAGCAATTCTGGGACACTCCAGTGTAGGTATGGAGAAAGCATACATCAAAAAGATATTAGGGACCACTAATTAGTGGCAGGACCACTAATGAAATATTAGGGCCCTCCATCAAAGATGCGGGAAAATGTGAAACCGAAGAAGTAATACTCCATATCCTCATAAAGTTGAAACAAACTTTGTAGTGGGAAAAGTTGAACAATCCATCTGGAGCACAAAGAAATCATATACAGGAAGCAGAATCCTAGAACTGATGATCTTGCATGAAAATGAGTTTCTACTCCAGAATGTGACTTTGGGGTGATTGGATGATAGAGGTGGAATTCTTTTTGGTGCAGGTGATGAGAGTGCAAGTCAAGTGATGGAAGCAGAATTGGCAAGGTGGAGGAGGATGAGAAGATTCAAGACAGTTAGAGGTAGAACTATCCCTGCAGTGACAGGAGGACTTAGATACCACCGAGATGCCTAAAGATCTCTCTCTCTCCTCTTCCTCTCCTTGTCTATCAAAGGCATTCTGCAGAGGTGATATTGCTCTAAAACAGATATTCCATCTGTATCCCTCTTACTCTCAAGGTTAAGTGGCTTTAAATTAGAACTTGTGCATAATTTGGGAAGAGAACATTGTAATTCTATTAACAGTAAGCTCTTTTTAGGTATATCAAGGTATGCTGTTTTCTACTGTTACTTCCTGTGTCTCAAAAAAATTGTATGTCTTATTTCATCCCCATGTTCAACTTGAAAATGCTGAGGAATTTGGATTTCGGAAAGGCTAGTGTTATTAAGAGTAATGGTATGCCATGATTTGTTGCTTACACTTTTATTTTTAAGTGTGATTAAAAGTTCAAATAACTTAGTGTAGGTAGAAATGGTCTTTATGCCACTTGCATTAGGCACCCTAATCAGGGTTTCCAGTGCTTTGTTCCTCTCAATTAAATTCTTGTTCTGTGTATAGAATTAGTGTAAAGATTGGTTTATAGTTCAAAGATACCACTAATTAAGTGATAATCTAATGTATTCTGAAACCTGTTTTGTTTTCAGCTCAAGTCAGTATCTGTTGCCAATTATATTCCAATTAATTCCAATTTCAGTGTGAGAAATTCTTCCTTCACTGCACTAAGTAGAGGGGATGCCTTAACTGAAGCTTCTCCTATCTGACAGCTTTGTTCCTCTTTCAGAAATGATATGCTATATGAAGCATGTTAATTTGTTCAATGCATTTCAATAGGGCTTATTGTCCATCAGAGTCTATTTGATCAGAGCATTAGGAAAATGTAATAAGCATATGTGAAATCAGAGGGAAAGAGAAGGTCAAAGTACAGTCAGACACTGCAATGTATATTGAATTTTAATATTCCCTGAACATACAAGACATTAGGCCACACATCCTGGTACATAGTAATACATTTTGTAATTATTTAAGAAACCTGTATTTCTTAAGACAATGGCAAATATTAATTCCAGAAGAATAACAACTGCCCTATTCAGTTGTGATTAATGAGAGAGGCATTGATATGACTGGAAAGCCTCTGGACGTTGGATCCACGTTGACTGGGTTTTAATCTTGGTGCTGCACTTATTGTGTGTAGTGAAATAAACTTTATTTAGTAAAATAAATTGTATTCTGAAATAAATCTCTTTGATTCTAAGATTTCTAAACTGCAAAGCAGGAATAATAAGCATAGGTATGTGTGTGTGTGTGTGTTCACTTGAAGCCATTTCTCATAGTTCGTGGCTGTGCTCCTATGTCTGTCATTAGGCATTTTAAGACAATTTGGGAAACTAATTGTCTGGTTGAAACCAAACTTGAGCACCAGACTTTGAACACTGCCTGAAAGTATGAATGGTTGTGTTCAGTAGTACACATGGTAGCTCACTTGGGTGAAACTGATACCAGAGCCATTCAGACTATTTCTTCTTCAGAGTTTTCAAAGGGCTGGGCAGACAAAATAGTAAGTTTCTGTCTAAAAAAGTGAAGAAAAATTACACTGGCCTAGCCTAATTACTGGAGACAGGGATAAGTTTGGATAGGCAAAAGATGTCAATGACCATAATATTGATAGTAATAATTGTAGCTAATAGATATTGAGTAACTAGCATGAGCCAAATAATCTTCTAATATTTCATTGTCACAAAGATCTTGTAAGACAGGTATTCATATTTTTCTCATTTGCAGATCAAGGAACTGAAAGACAAAAGATTATTTTATTTTCTCCTGCAGAATTTTAAGATGGCTTTCCCAGAATCCCAGTTCTGGGTAATTCAGTCAAACACTAATTTAGGTACTGCTCTGAAGAGATTTTACAGATATAATTCAAATTCAACTGACTTTAAAACAGGGAGATGTATCTAGATGGGCCTGCCTGACAAAATCACAGGAGCCTTTTAAAGGCAGAGAGTTTTCTCAGGCTGGAGATTTAAGGTGCCGTTTCTGTCTTGATGACAGAAAGACTGGAAAATACCTGGGAGTAACCTCCTACCAAGAGTGAGAAAGAAGAGAAGAACCACAGTCATGTGGCAGCAGGGTTCTCGATTCTCTAATAACTGGAAAGAACCAAGTAATGGATTTCCCCTTGACCCTTGACTTCAGTCATGGTATCTTGAGCAGAGAACCCAGCCATACCATACGTGACTTCTGGCTTACGTAAGTGTGAACAAATACATGATCTCACGGTTTATGAGTTCAAGCCCTAGATCTGGCTCTGAGCTGACAGCTTGGAGCCCAGAGGCCCTTTCGGATCTGTTTCTCCCTCTCTGCCCGTCCCCCGCTCATGCTCTGTCTCTCTCCATGTTTGAAGGTGCTGTGTTTGTGGTGACTTGTTCTGTAGTAGTGGAAAACATATAGTCATTTAGTTACTAGCTACAATGATCTTAACTGCTAAGCTCTGTAGAACTAGAACATAGAGGCATGAAACAGACCTGAGATGTGGGAAATATGTCTACTCTGCAGACAGAATTAAGGCCTAGAGGTGACAGGGTGTAGCCAAGAGCATGGCATGAGAAGTCATCCCCTGAGCAGAAAGTGATCTCAGGTGTGCCCTATCCTGAGAGGCAGGAGGAGAGACTAACAGATAGATACAGAGCGGGTGAGGGAGAGATTGGTTCAGGAACTGGATTCCTCTGTAGCTGACGTATCACATGAGTCAACTTTAGAAAATGTAGTCTGATTCAGCTCTTCTGCTTTAGAGGTGTCTGGGAAGTAGGCAGAAAGAGCATGTGTGTGTGTCACTTAGAGCCTTGCGGTTCAAAATGTGACTTGAGAGCCAACAGCACCTACACGTGATCTGGGAGCTTGCTGGAAATGCTAAAAGTCTGCTGCAGCCCTAGACCTAGTAAGTCACAGCCTGCATTTTGACAAGATCCCAGATGATTTATTTGCGCAGTAAAGTCTTTGAAGCACTCCACTGGGAAAAACCAAGCAACCAGCCAACCAACAGAAACCCCCAGCAGTTTCTGTAAAACAGTTTTGTCAGTTTCCTAGTAGACCATAGCCAAGAAAAAAGAGCTTAATGGAATTTGAAATATTTTCCTTTATTTTCTATTTTTAATATCCTTTTAGTAAATTATAGTGATGTATAGGACTTAGAAAATTCAGAGAATGGAAACAAATGGATTGCAGAACTCAGAGGGTAAATAAATAACTCATGTCCATGAATCTTCAAATGATTCGTACACATTGTTAAACAAGATCTGCATTTTGAAAATCCGTATGAATTGTATATAAAAGCCCTGCTAATATATTTACTATATGATGTATGCATCATCTGACTTATCTTGGTATGAAGCATCCTACCTTAAAGAACACATTTTGTTGTTGTTGTTGCTTCTTTTTTACAATTCAAGTCGTGGTCACGTCTTGACACATGGAGCTGGAATCCTGAGAAATTTTGTTACATGTTCAAATTTTAAAGCACGTATCACCACTTTAAATTATATATACCCATTTTTAACAGTAATAAAAATTATGAAAACAATTTAAATCAGCATATGAAAAGGGAAGATATTTTTCATGTTCTTATAAAATAACATTGATAAAATTAAAGATTCCATTCTTTAAAAAGGACAATGCAACAATCTAGGCATATAAATTTAAATACAAGCAGTTTTTTAAAACTGCCAATTTTTTCCAGTGAGAAACTGGAATTACTTGTAGATGAAGTTTGTTATTTTTCCCTGGGCTGTGAAGCAGTCATGAATATGGTAATATTTTATTAGATAGATAAGGCAGCAAGAGCAAACAGCCATGAAATCCAGGCCACAACAGTCTCAACATGAGATTGCCATTAAGATCAAAATAAATTATTACAGTTTTCAGAAATGGTTGTGAGAGACAACTTAGTCTTTAATCTATGTTCAGGAAGGACTATGTAAATAGGAACACCATGAAAACACTGCAACTACAGTTGTAGCCGTAAGAAAGCCATAATAAAGTTAGAGACTTTACACGTGAAGTTCCTGCTGTTCAGATTATAAATTTAGCTTTAAATTTTTTCCATGGAAACCAATATATGCATTGTTTGCTAATTTGAAATAATAATCTTTGTGTTAGACTTGAGTATCTTTAAGTGAAGTTTTAATAGAGAAAAACAGAATTACACAAAACTCAACTACTTTCCAACAGCTATGACATTTCCAGTATTATATGGTAGGTTTGTATTTGAAATAAGTGCCCTTAACTATGTTCTTGTGCTATTACTATAGAAAGGAGAGTACAGGGGCACTTGGGTGGCTCAGTTGGTTGACTCAGTTGGTTAAGCATCCGACTTCGGTCTAGGTCATGATCTTGCGGTTTGTGGGTTCGAGCCCCATGTCAGGCTCTGTGCTGATAGCTAGCTAAGAGCCTGGAGCCTGTCTTCAGATTCTGTGTCTCCCTCTCTTTCTCTGACCCTCCCCTGCTCATGCTGTCTCTGTCTCTCTCTCTCTCTCAAAAATAAATAAAACATTTTAAAAAAGGAGAGCACATTATTTTATCACTTTCCCTTTTGTTATTCCATGAATATGAAGTATTCATTGGAATCCTGCCAGAAATTGACCTGACAAGTGGTATCTATTTAACCTCATCTACAACCAGAAGACCTCCTGGTACGATAGGGTCCATATTTTTAGCATGTTGTATGCCTTGTGATTTTCAGAAAGTAATTACTTTATATAAAGAATAGATCTTTGATAATTATAAATAATTAAATATAACTTTATAAGATTTCAGCTACTAAATACTATCTACATATAATGTTATGAATATTCTTCCTCTACAGTGTTCTGATTCTACTTCTAAATAAGTGAGAAGAATTTGTTTTAAATTTTGTCGAGGGCAATACAAGATGTATTTGGGACAAAACAACCATCTACGTGTACACTTAAGTGCCTTCCCTGACATTCTCATTGGTGTAAATTATAATCACTTTATAACACATGCTGTTTATGTGAAATCCAAGAAATCAGTTATGTGATGATTGCCACACCTTAGTTACATAGGTGGAAAGCTGAAGCTTTTACCCAGGAGAGGTACTGCCACCAAAAAGCAAAACTGGTAAATTCTACAATTACATGTGACTTTGAGGGGGAATTTTAAAAAATGCTACATGCAACATTTACTTGTTTAGTACACCTTTTATCAACATAATTAACTTATAGGGGAAGTCATGTGCTCAATTTTAAAGAATTTCTCCCACATCATGTAAGATTCACTTTTACTTTTACTTTAAGTGTATCATACTAAGGATTTAGAGTAACAAGATCAGAAAACTGAAAACAAACTGATACAATTAGGAATCAGTCCTAATACCTGGACACTCTGAAAGATACAAAGCTTAAATTAATATTTTCTACTGGACCTTTTCTAGTGGGTTTTCTCCTGTTTTTTCTCAGGAGAGAATAAAAACCATAATGTAAATAGAGTGATACTATCACAATATGGGCTTAGTTGTACTTTACACTGTATTTATATACTTCATTTCCTCTTCTCTATGGCCATGGTAAAAGAATTTTTAAAAAGAAGAAAAAGAAGAAAGAGAGGAAAAAAAGCTAATGCCTTTTAAAGAGTGAGGCTTTAGAACTTAGAACTTGAGATTCCACGCCTCAAGGTCAGCATCTAACTAACCTGAATGCAGAAGTCATGCTATCTTATTAGTATGACAGAGATTCATTTACTTTCTTGCTGCAAATTTGCTGTATTGGGCTTTTCTGGCTCTTAATTAGCTATCAGCCTCTTAGCAATGTTAAAGTATCTTGGCATTGCACATGCAAAAGCAAGATGATCAGAGCATTTCAAGGACCTTCATACTGATATTCTTCTTTGTAAAGTCACTCTTTTATATAAAATAAGAAATAAGGGGCGCCTGGGTGGCTTAGTCGGTTAAGCGTCCGACTTTCGCTTAGGTCATGATCTCACGGTTCATGGGTTCGAGCCCCGCGTCGGGCTCTGTGCTGACTGCCAGCTTGGAGCCTGGAGCCTGTTTCAGTCTGTGACTCCCTCTCTCTCTGACCCTCCCCTGCTCACTCTGTCTCTCTCTTTCTCCTAGAAATAAATAAAAATATTAAAAAAAAAAAGAAATAAAACTGGGATATGTAGCTAGGTCCAAACCTTATCTGATTTTCCAATTTTAGGTACCTATTTAAATGATTAGAACTGTTAGTTTCTATAATTAACATTGCTCTCTTTTCACATTACCATTTCTGAAATCAACAAATACCTTAATCTTTGTACTTCCTTTCCGTGTTGGATGATTTCCACTGTGAAGTGTTGTTTTGAACCTAAATAGAATCAGCTCAGAACATCTCTGTGATGCATTGAGAAATAAAGGTGTCTTTGGAGAGAAAACTTCAAGTGCAAATTAACCTGAAATAATTTAACCTGAGTGTGGAATAATTTGCAGTTTTTCTTCTGTGCAGCTGTGGGAATTGCATCTGTGGGCCTGGTTAGGGACGTTGCCCAGCTCCTTGTAATTTTGTCACATCTGTCAGCTGTAGCTAAATGGAAAATATAGTAAGAGGTAACATTACATAGATTTGGGACATTCCCTAGAGGGTCTTGTCTCCTTGCAGCAGTGAATAAATTATGTGGAGACTGAAATGAAATCTAGTACTGTTGATTTGCCAACTCATGCAATTTGAAATAATGAAAAAAAAAATCGCTTCTTAGACTTGCTGTTTAAATTCTCTAACAGCCAGAGGCTCCTGTCTATCATGACCATATTCTCTGATCCATGAATCAGACCAGTGTTATCTATGCTTTCTGATTTATAAGTTTTTATGAAAATGTTTTACAGGGAAGTAATCATTATATCACATTTAGATACATATGTTTAACAAGTTTTCATTTTCAAAAAAAAAGTGGACATGTCAGACATGCCAGTGTACCTAAATATTAAGTGTCACAGTTCAGCAAAGGGTAGTGATTATGATTATGCAGGAAAAGCAGTCAACAGCTTGCAGAGCAACTGGGGACAGTTGTACAATTAACGCGTAGATGAAATACCAGGTATCGCAGACTCAGTAGTTTGCTAATAGATGTCAGTGTGCGGTGCCTATATACATTTAATTGGTGTTATTTTAAGTGGAGGAACTTCATTATTTCAATTCCTAGGAAGGCACCTAAGTATAGAAACTAGGTGACCTTCAATTTGGTCTTTTTGTACAGGTGGCTATATTTTCTGCACAGAGATCTTTAAGTAGGTGGGAGGTTAATCACAATAGCTTCTGCTCTCATCTTGAAGAGCTCTTGTGAAGGTTAATGAGAAGATATTTGAAAGAAATTTATAAACCATTAAGGGTCAATAACAATGATTACTGTTATCTTTGGGGGTTCGTTAAACAACTGAAGAATAGGAATTGTACATGCCCCTTACTTGGCCCTTGACATAAAGAATTTATCTTGTTAGATGATCTCTCAAGATTTGCCTTGATGTTCGTGAAAGAAATATTTACTACCCATTAAATTTATGCATAAGCTATAAAATTATGTCATCAATATCTTCAAAGAGTTTGTAGTCCAACAGAAATATGGCCGCATTAGCAAGCATGAAAAAAAATTGTTAGCTGACTGAAGGAAAATGAAAATTCTGTTCTTTCTGGGGTTATCTGTGAAAACTTTTGGGCATGAGTGGGCCTCAAAGAGTTAATCGACAACCAACAGTCCAGGCAGAGTGGGAAAGTTGTTCTGGGGAAAGGGAATGTGCTGCAGTAAGGTTTTGGAAGATCAATCCAAAAGATAATAGCAAATAATACAATTATATAAAAAAATATAGGAAAACATTATTATGTATTTAAACACTGAAATGTACAATAATTATTTGGAGATCATAAACTGAAAGAACTCTATGTTTCACAGCAGGAAATGTCATCCAGAATCCATTATTTTATCCACAGAGAAGACAATTTGACCTTGCCACATTCAAAGATATTATATTAATTATCAGTATTTAAAAACTTGATATTTCACGCAAAATTCTCATTTCTAGTTTTATTGAACTTCTGAGCCAAACTGTTAGTGGTGAGTCAATTTTCTCTTGAGGCTATAATCAGAACAAAACTCTGTTCCATTATATTTGGGACACATGCTCTTCGTGTTATACTGCTGTTGACTCTCTTCAATTATTTGTGCTGCTTGCCTGGTGCCTGTAGGTATGTAAGTTTGCACACCCATCTCTTCAAGATTCAAGAATTCCCTGTTGCACATTCATTATAGTTGTTTTTTTCCCTTTCTTTGAACGCTACTCAGATTTTTCTTTCTGTGATAGTTTTTCATGTTTCAGAAAATGTTTTCAAAGTTCTTTCTAATAATGAATTAAAATTTAGTTTCTTGGGGCACCTAGGCGGTTCAGCCAGTTAAGTGTCCGACTTTGGATTTCAGCTCCAGTCATGATCTCACAGTTGTGAAATCGAACCCTGCATCAGGCTCCATGCTGACTGTGGAGCTTGCTTGGGATTCTCTCTCTCTCTCTCTCTCTCTCTCTCTCTCTCTCTCTCCCCCCTCTCCCCCTCTCCTTCTCCTTCTCCCTCCCTCCCTCCCTCCCCTGCTCATGCTTTCTCTCTCACACAAAATAAAAGTAAATGTAAAAAAAAAAAAAAGGGTTTAAAAAATTACAAATTACCTTTTTTAAATATCCCAACTATTTGTCTTAAATATACTTAAAGGAGTAACATAAGTCTAATCTTTTTGCCTTTGGAAAAATTAAAATATTATTTCTTGACAATTTTACCCTTATTTATGGATTTAATCACTATCTGGTAACCAACTCGTTGATTCAAACTGCTTACTGAACACATCCAGCTAGATCTTAGCATTACACAGAAATTAAAATATAACATGTCTAATTGAGGCTGAACTCCTCATCTTCCCCAACAAACCTTGTCCTACCTGTACATTCCCTAGTTTAGTAACTGGTCTCCATATTCATCAAATGACTCAGTCTTGAAAACAAGTCTTCCTTAACTCCTTGCATTACTTCATACCCTATATCTGTTTAACAAGTACATAACTGTACTATTTTTTTTTTCATTTTTCCATAATCATTTACTGTGGACCACTGCCATAGTCCCCTAATTCCCTTGTCCTAAGTCATGTTCACCTTCATTCTGGTTTTCATACTACTACCATAAGATTTCTCTAAAATGTGGATTTTTCTGGTTATTCCCCTAGTTTTTAAAATGTCCTAGATTTACCACCATATTCAAGATGAAGTCCAAACTATTTAGCTTGTCCTTCAGAATCTGTTCCCATGTACCTTCCAGTATCATTTACTAGTATATCCTAACATACTGTCACACCAGCATTGGGTTCTCCATTTCATCTATCAATTAACTGTTCTTCCAACATCCTTCTCCACCTCACCAGACCAGTTAACTCTCTATGGTCCTGTAATAAGAGTTCAGTTAGTGCCTCGTTGATCAGGCCATTCTGCTTCATCCCATTTGAGATCAGTTAGGTTCTCAAGTTTGTCTTTACATACCACCTTATGCATATAACTAGTGCTGATGGAAATCAGTACTTGCTTTTTTCTCTACCTTTGTTTTTTAAAATTTTATATAATTTATTGTCAAGTTAGCTAACATGTTGTATACAGTGTGCTCTTGGTTTTGGGATAGATTTCCATGATTCATTGCTTACATACAACACCCAGTGTTCATCCCAACAAGTGCTCTTCTCAATACACATCACCAGTTTTCCCCCTCTCCCCCAACCCCTGCCCCTATCAATCCTCAGTTTGTTCTCTGTATTTCAGAGTTTCTCATGGGTTTGTCTCTCTCTTTCTCTTTGAAACTATTTTTCCCCTTCCCTTCTCCTATGGTCTTCTATTAATTTTCTCAAGTTCCACATATGAGTGAAAACGTGATATGCCTTTCTCTGACTGACTTATTCCACTCAGCATAATACCCTCCAGTTCCATACATGTTGTTGCAAATGGCAAGACTCCATTCTTTCTCTTTCCCAAGTAATATTGCATTGTTATGTATAAACTACATGTTCTTTTCCATTTATCATCAGCTGATGGACATCTAGGCTCTTTCCAGGAATTGGCTATTGCTGAGAGTGCTGCTATAAATATTGGGGTACAAGTACCTCTATGAATCAGCACTCCTATATCCTTTGAATGAATTCCTAGTAGTGAGTAGTGCTATTGCCAGGTCCTAGGGTAGTTCCAAATTTAATTTTTTGAGGAACCTCCATACTGTTTCCAGAGCATCTGTAACAGTGCAAGACAGTTCCCATTTCTCCACATCCTCGCCAATATCTGTTTTTTTCCCCTGAGTTGTTGATTTTAGCCACTCTGACTGGTGTGAGGTGGTATTTCAGTGTGGTTTTGATTTGTATTTCACTGATGGTGAATGGCATTGAGCATCTTTTCATGTGTGTGTTGGCCATTCAGATGTCTTCATTGGAAAAGTGTTCATGTCTTCTGCCCATTTCTTCACTGGATTATTTGTTTTTGGGTGTTGAGTTTGGTAAGTTCCTTATAGATTTTAGATACTAACCCTTTATCTGATATGTCATTTACAAATATCTTCTCCCATTCTGTTTGTTGCCTTTTAGTTTTATTGATTGTTTCCTTTGCAGTGTAGGTTTTTATCTTGATGAGGTACCACTAGTTCATTTTTGCTTTTATTTCCCTTGCCTTTGGAGATGTGTTAAATAAGAAGTTGCTGTGGCTGAGGGAAAGAAGGTTGTTGCCTGTTTTCTCCTCTAGGGTTTTGATGGTTTCCTATCTCACATTTAGGTCTTTCATCCATTTTGAGTTCATTTTTGTATATGGTGTAAGAAAGTGGCCCAGGTTTATTCTTCTGCATTTTGCTGTCCAGTTCTCCCAGCACCATTTGCTAAAGAGATGGTCTTTTTTCCACTGGATACTCTTTCCTGCTTTCTCAAAGATTAGTTGGCCATATATTTGTGGGTCTAAAGCAGGTTCTCTGTTTTATTCCAGTGGTCTGTGTGTCTGTTCTTATTCCAGTACCATCCTGTCTTGATGATAACAGCTTTATAGTAGAAGCTAAAGTCCAGGATTGTGATGCTTTCTGCTTTGGTTTTCTTTTTCAACATTATTTTGCCTATTCATGGTCTTTTGTGATTTTGTATAAATTTTAGGAAAGTTTGCTCTAGCTTTGAGAATGCTGGTGCACTTTTGATTGGGATTGCATTGAATGTGTAGATTGCTTTGGGTAGTATTCTAAATACTAAACATATTTATTCTTCCGATCCATGAACATGGAATGATTTTCCATTTCTTTATGCCTTCTTCAGTTTCTTTCATAAGTTCTCTATAGCTTTCAGCATACAGATCTTTTACATCATTGTTAGATTTATTCCTAGGTATTTTATGGTTTTTGCCGCAATTGTAAATGGGATCAATTTCTTGATTTTTCTTGCTGTTGGTTCATTATTGGTGTATAGAAATGCAACTGGTTTCTGCACTTAGATTTTGTATCCTCTGACTTTGCTAAATTCATGTATCAGTTCTAGCAGCTTTTTGTTAAAGTCTTTCGGTTTTCCATGTCATCTGCGGAAAGTGAAAGTTTGACTTCCTCTTTGCCAATTTGGATGCCTTTTATTTCATTCTGTTGTCTCATTGCTGAGGCTAAGGTTTCCACTACTACGTTAAACAACAGTGGTGAAGGTAGACAACCCTGTCATGTTCCTGATCTCAAAGGGAAAGTTCTCACTTTTTCCCTATTGAGGACAATATTAACTGTGGGCTTTTTATATATAGCTTTGATGATGTTAAGTTATGTTCCTTCTATCCCAACCTTCTTCAGCGTTTTTATTAAGAAGGAATGCTGTATTTTGTCAAATGCTTTTTCTTCATCTATTGACAGGATCATATGGTTCTTATCTTTCTTCCATTAATTTCATGTATCACACTGATTGATTTGCAAGTATTGAACCAGCTCTGCAGCCCAGGAATGAATTCCACTTGATCATGCTGGATCATTCTTTTTATATCCTTTTGAATTCGATTTGCTAGTATCTTGTTGACAATTTTTGTATCCATGTTCATCAGTGATATTGGACTGTAATTTTCCTTTTAGTGGTGTCTGTGTCTGGTTTGGGAATCAAGGTAATGCTGACTTCATGCAGTGAGTCTGAAAGCTCTCCTTCCACTTCTATTTTTTGGAGCAGCTTGAGAAGGATAGGTATTAACTCTGCTTTAAATGTCTGATGGAATTCTCCTGGGAAGCCATCTGGCTCAGGACTTTTATTTGTTGGGAGATTTTTGATAACTGATTCAGTTTCTTCGCTGGTTAAGGATGTGTTCAAATTTTCTATTTCTTCCCATTTGAGTTTTGGCAGTGTTTGGGTATCTAGGAATTTGTCAGTTTCTTCCAGATATCCCAGTTTGTTGGCATATAATTTTTCATAGTATTCTTTGATAATTGTATTTCTGTGGTGTTGGTTGTGATCTCTCTTCTTTCTCTCATTTTAATACAGATTATAATTAAGAATACAGATTATATCTTAATGATTTTCTGGACCCCTGGTAAATAGTTCAGAGCATGACTCACATTTGGCACTCATTAAGTGTTCATTGAATACGTGAATTAATAACTGTTATTAATTTTAGATTAAATATCCTAAGATTTCATGCTAAGACTTTTCATTATCTTTACTATTCTTGGTATAATCTCTGTTTTGCCAATATGCTCCTTTAATTGAGGTATATTATGATCAGTGAGAGATGAACAGAAAGACATAATTCTCTGATGAAAGATGTGAGAACTTTAAAATCAGATATACCCAGTTTAATATCTAATTTCATCCAGATGCTATGTATGTGATCATGAAAATTTATTCACCTCACTGAATCTTGGTTTCCTCATGACATAAAATATGAATTATAACATCTGCCCATAGGGTTATTACTTCAACAAAATGATACAGTCTAGGTAAGGATTCTGGCATGCAGCAAGTTAATATTCAGTTCTTTACATTAGGTTTATATTCTAGAACTCCTGGATTTTGTTAACAGAAAGTTTTTAAATTTCTGCCTGTTCATTGATAGAATTGTACTGTAGCCATGTATGATTTTCAAATATGCAGTAACTTATTTTTTTTAATTTCATATCTGAATGATACATATCATTTCATGAAGATAGTATTTCCTATTGTATAGTATGCTGCTAAGATTCAGAGAAACGTTTATGTTTTCTCTCTTAATATCATTTTTATGGCAAAATCTTTATTCATATCCAGAATTTAAAAAGAACAAAAATTACCTAAATCATACAGTGTAAGTAGTATGAGAAATTAAGCATATTACTTATCCAAGTATTTTGCTATTGCTGTTTTTCATGTGTAATGTTCTACATAGGGTTTTAAACATTTGTAGAAAAGCAACTTTGGAAGGGTTTCAAAGGCAACTGTAATTGATGGAAAGGTTTGTCTCCCTTTAGCCTTTATAGAAACTCAACTTGTCTTTCCATGAGGAAACTTCCACTGACCGCCCCCCACCCTGCCACTCACCCCTGGACCAAGTGAAATTCCTTTGTTGCACTCTTTTATAGTACCATGTACCTCTATTTCTGTTAGTATTTGTTACAATTGCAATTTTCCATACATTTTACTAGGCGCATTTGATTAATGTCTCTCTCCCTCTTTGTGAGTTCCTTCAGGGCCAAGACAATCGTTCTTTTTTTGATCATTGTATCCTCAGTTCCTACCCTAGTGCTGGACCTACCAGTAAGTAAGTTTAAGTAAATGCATACATGTGAATTGCTTCATTTGTTTGGAATTAGATTCACCGCAAACCTTAAAGCATATGAAAACTCAGGGCCCCTGGGTGACTCAGTAGGTTGAGCGTTCAACTTCAGCTCAGGTCACAATTTCCTGGTTCTGTGAGTTCAAGCCCTACATTGGGCTCTCTGCTGTCAGCATGAAGTGCTCTATGGTTCCTCTGTCTCCCTCTTGCACACTTGTGCATGTTCTCTTTCTCTCTCTCTCTCTCTCTCTCAAAAGTAAATAAGCATTAAAAACAATTTAAAGGATATGAAAACCTAACACATTATGGACATTTTAATTCATATGTAAATCATATCCCTTTCTCTACTTTTTCCAAATATTTGATGAAATTGTTACTATTTTTTCAAAGTGAAGAATTGTGTAAAAAGTCTACGACTTTATGAGTTCAGTATTCTACTTAAAATTACCACTGATACCTATCTACTTTAGGCAACACTTTGTTATTTAGAAAATACCACTAAGAATTTCAAAGAAAACTAGATTGATTTTTAAAAAAGCATTAAGTGTCCCATTATATGAATACAATCGTATACAGTTCAGATAATATTTTAAAAGGGTTTATTTCCCCAAATTAGGGAGTTTAGAAGTATCCACAGAAATCTACATTTAGTTTTAGTTCATAGGTATTTTTTTAAAAAAAGATTCTTGTAAGGAAATTGTTGACTTGTTTTCCCCAAGGAGAAGATTTGAAAAAGCCTAAATTATTTTGCAAGTGGCATGAATTAGTCTTCAGGGTATTAGTCTCCAAAAGGACTCAGTGTGAGTCAGCATACCAACTGTGGACAAGAGTCCTCAATGAAACAAATTTGACTCAAAAAGTTCCACCTTCTGAAATACTGGGGGAATTTGCTTAAATAATAGAGCTGAAGAGAAGGCACAAACACTGGGCTTAGTACCGATTTCATGATAGGAAATCAAATACCAGAGAGCCAAGGTAGTAAATTGTGGCCACCAGTCAGACCTAAGTTTTAGGAAATATAGAGTTAACTGAGCTGTCTTTGGCATATTGAAGACTTACCTCATGTCTCCATTGCAGTATATTTTTACTTTCTATATAGTATCAATCTGTCATACAAATTTTATTTTGAGGAAAAGCAAACACATTCAAAATATGTGGTCACTTCCCAAGTCCGAACTGAAGTGAATACATGTTTTGCTTCTTGTATAGTCACCAAGTTTCGTTACTTTTTGGACCCTGAAAAGTCAGGCAGAGAAGGATAGTAGTCAGTTATAACGAAGACCAATTTATCCTTTGAAACAACAACTCAGGAAATACTTCCATCTCTAAGAATTTCACAGGAATGTGGAGTGTTGTTTGTTTCCTCCATTCTAAGAAGAATATAGAGTAATGCTGACTATGTAGGTTCATATTTGATATTTAATGTGAATTCTTTATTTACTATAAGCTAAACAAGCCTCACAATATTCTCCTTGAAATAAAATCAGATTTATAACTTGGCAGCATCTTAGTAACAGCCAAAGCTTTGCATTTAATGCAGGCTGATACAAATCTCTGGAGCCAGCCTAGCAGGAAGCTTGGTGGTCTTTGTCCAAAGCTAACCTTTTTTCCTTTATTCATTCCAAGTGGGTGAGAGCTCTCTTAATTGGAGTAGGCTCCATGTATAAAATGCTATCTTCACTCCAGTTACTATTGATTTCTAAAGGTTTGACCTCTTACATTTTTCAAAATTGTGAGTTAACCTTTTTGCCTGAAGGGGGATGGCACCTGGGAATGGCATTTCCATTTTCTAAAGTAATGTGACTGTAGAGGCAGGACTAAAAATGGCCCATGACATTAACCTACGGCTCTTAAGAGGATAACCTCATTTACTTGGTTTGATAAAGGGGGAAAAAAACACAAGAACAAAATGATTTTGTTTTCAGTTGACCAAAAAGGAGTATGGACTCTTTCAAAAATACTTTTCAAAACCCTTTCTCAATAGCATATGACCAGGGCAAGGTCACAGAAGTTATGTCTGCTTTCCACACTGTCAGTTCAGTCAGAACCCTGTTTCAGTAAAAGTTACTTCTTTATTTCAATCAAATTATGGGAAATGACAGTTAAGAGAAAAGCATTTTATTGCACACTATGATATCAAGGCAATCATTGAACCAGCAAGTGCTTTGACCTGACATAATAGTTATCATTTTAGCAGCTTTAACCAATTTGATCATAATTGCTGGGCAGATAGTTTATCAAATAAAGAATTCCTTAGCTCAGACTCTGTCACTTAATCTTTTATGACATATACCCTTTCTTGGCCCCAGCTTACATAGTCATATCTTAAATGTTTTCTCTATGTTGTATAAAGTTCAGTAATTCTGATGTACATTTTAACCCTAAAAAGAAGGAAACCCTCCAAAAGTTTATTCTCATTTGAGAAAACAAGTGGAGGAGAAAGAGAAGGGATCCTACTTAAATAAAAATTTCCTTTACGTTCTATCTATATGAATTTCAGTGAGGTCTGTCTGTATTATTTTCATTATAGTTTGAACTATTACATTTTATTTCCCTTTTTACAAATCTCTCAAGGTTGCTATGTGAATTAACACAAAGCGAGCTATGCGAGCGCAGAGTAGTGGGCTTGATGAAGGGCAGGTACCCCAAACTGTTATTTCCTGATCGCTTTCCTCCCCTACTCACCCCTCATTGCTCTGCAGTCCTGAACACTCACCTCCTTCTTTCCTATTCAAACATTTGCTCATGTTTTTCCTCTCTGCCTCAAGTGTCTTACTCTTGCCTCTTCTGTGGTTACTGCCTCATCATTTCAATCTCTGTTTAGTTTTTACCTTGAGGAACGTCTGTCTGTACATCCTGTGTAGGCAGTTTCTCTTCTTTTCTAAAACAGTGTCTTTTTATTCTCCCGTGGCATCATCTCGCTTTGAAGGTATGAGTGAACAATTGTATGCAGTGCTGGTCTTCTCTCCATTAGACTGTAAGTCAGTGAGTTTCAGTCCAGGCTAGACTTTAAAATACCTGGGAAACGGGGTGCCTGGGTGACTTAGTCGGTTAAGCGTCCGACTTTCGCTTTGGTCATGATCTCACGGTTCGTGGGTTCGAGCCCCGCGTCGGGCTCTGTGCTGACTGCCAGCTCAGAGCCTGGAGCCTGTTTCAGAGTCTGTGTCTCCCTCTCTCTCTGACCCTCCCCTGCTCACGCTGTCTCTCTCTCTCCTAGAAATAAATAAAAAAAATATAAAAAAATAAAAAAATACAGTACCTGGGAAACTTGTACACAATACTGATGCTGGGGCTCCAAGAGATTTCTAGGTGTCAGTATTGGGTACGAGTTCCCCAGGGGGTTCCAGTTCACAGCGGAGTTGGGAAGGTCTGCCTTGTGCACAGGAAGACCCTGGCCGGCTTCACTGGCCAGTAGCACAGGGCTTGGCTGGATTGACACCCATTAGAACCATTTTTGGGATATGAATGTTTGAAATACCAATGCCAAAACATTCATTGGAGGTGATAGAAATATTCTCAAGCAGCAATACTCTAAAAGTTGAAATGAAAAAGGTAGTTGCAAATGGAAGTAACTCTTTGGAACTTCAAAATAAAAACAGTCCTGTTTTCCTCTTTCAGTGATGAAAAGAAGATATGCTCCTTTGTTTTTATTTGTTCGTTCTTGTTTTTTCTTGGCAAGAATGTTTTAAGAATGGCTGCCACAAATCTGTGATTATAAGCTGTGTTTTTGTATATTTCATATTTCTTACCCATGAAAATATATCCACAGATCACTGAAGCCATAAGTCAGTATTCCCACCATGGGACAGTCATTTCTGCTTACTGCAATCAAAGTAATTTTGAAATTAAATATACAAAATCCTTCTTCTCTGCTTATTGGAAGAATGCATTTTTTTTTTTTTTTTTTAGTATTTTGTCTGTATTTCATTGCACATTTTTCTGCACCTGGTGATTTCGTTATATATCAGGCTAGAACTAGGTTGAGGCAAGCAAGGCATTTGTCTCAGAGCAGAATTGAAGGAAAGGTGCCAGAAAACCTCAGTAATCAAAAGAATAACATTTTAAGTAATCACAATTAATGCAAAAAATTAATCATGAACAAAGTATCAAAAATTTTAAATAAAGAATACCACCATGCTGAACCATATAAGCACCTGAGGCAAGAAGAAAAATGTACAGCCCTAGATACAGGTTTTTATGTATTTTAACAAGTAATTATTTTCAGAATATTATAATTGACAAATGCTTAAGTGATATTTTATGCTAAATATTTGGCACAAAACAGTTATATATTTAAAAATTTTTTTAATGTTTATTTATTTTTTTAGAGAAAGCGAGAGAGACAGAAGGGGAGGGGCAGAGAGAGAAGGAGACTCAGAAACCGAAGCAGGCTCCAGGCCCTGAGCTATCAGCACAGAGCCCAACACGGGGCCCAAATTTACATCATAGTTTGATGAAGCTAATTAAAATTATTTTAGACGGTCTCTTAGTCAAGAGAAATTGTCAAATGTGGCAGTTTTCTCAGTTCAAAATGTGATACACAAAGTAGATTTTGAGAGAAATGATTGATGAGTTTGCTTCCATTAAAGCCAGTTTGTGTATTTCCTTATGCCTCAGGCCTAATCCCATCACCCACCCCACCCAGAAGTTAATGTGTCGCACTGTTATATCAAATTAAAATTGTTGGCAAAGGTAAAATTGAGACAGTGGTGCTTGTTGTATATTGATAATATTTAACCTTTGTGTTTGGACGTGTCACATAGTACAAATATAAATACGCAAAATGTGATCAGATGGAAGAATAAATGATCCATTCCTTTAAGATTAAAACCTTAATATTAATCTAAGATAGAACACAATCCAGGGTGTCTGGGTGGCTCAGTCACTAGAGCATCCTACTTCGGCTCAGGTCATGATCTCACAGTTCATGGGTTCGAGCCCCACGTCGGGCTCTGTGCTGACTGCTAACTCAAAGCCTGGAGCCTGTTTCAGAGTCTCTGTCTCCCTCTCTCTCTGTCCTTCCCCTGCTCATGCTGTCTCTCTGTCTCAGAAATAAATTAAAAAAAAAACATTAAAAAGAATGCAATCCAATTAGAGGATTTAATAATAAAGTGCAAAGTGAATTTAATGGCTAAATATCAGATTGACCAAAAAAAATTTCAATGCAGTAAATTTTAAAAAGAGGCAGTTGTACTAGATATCCTCCGAAGACAAACAGTAAGAATGAAAGTAATATTTTAAGCAAAAAGAAAATCAGAATTTCTATCCTGAGTTTGTGAAAAAATCCTTTTAAGGATTTTAATGTTTCCCCTGTGGGAATATGGGGGCAGGGGAGGCGGGGAGGAAGTGTAATGATTCCCTAATTAGAAATACTCGCAGCCAGGAAATGAGCAAACCTTTGCAGTTGTTCTATCAAGTATGCCAGAAGTTCTGGAACATTTTATAAGCACTAACAATAAGTTTGTACAAGTTAGGATTTAAAATGTCTCAAATTGTACTGAATTCCATTCTTCATAATAATTATTTTAAAAAGTAAGCGGCAAAAAACTAAGGAAGCTAGGGGAACAAAGAGAAAGAACAGTAAATACTGTTTTCTTAAAATCCTCAGACTCTCAGTACTACTGATTATCAACTCTCCTCCTCCTTTAGGAATCTATTCAGTAGACAACCACAGAATGAGAAAATTGAAGTTACTTTGAAAATTTTTAATCCTCCCTCTTTGACCACATGTATTACAGATGAAATGTGTAGGCTGTGTCTTACTGTGCTACTAAGATTTCATGATAATGCAACGTGTGTTCTTAACTGAACCTTCTATAGATCTCCTCAGTGAAATACATTATGTCTGTTGTATCTTTCTAGTCATCTACCTACAAATAAAGCAAAACATCGCAATTGTGGAAGTAAAAACAACAAGGATTTTATGTGACCATCTTTTAAAAGGGTGTGTAAAACTGTAAATGGCCTTCACAGCAATTCAGCTAACTGCAAATTACAATGAATAATGAATGAACACAAGGCCAGTTCCATAGGATGTTTCTCACTAAGAGGAATGTCTTCTAGACTCCAAGCCTATAAAATCATTTTACTGTTCCTACAATTTAAATAATGAGGTATTTGATTATTATTAATAAACAATTTACAGCTCCGAATCATGGCTGGAACTAAAAAGTAAAGTGTTTTATTCTAGGATTTTTTTTTTTTTTGTAATGTCTTATAACTAAAACCATGCAGAGCCAGGGGCATAACCAGAGGCTCTCAAAGGGGCTGGCCATTAAGTTTTCCTCTCGTTTTGAAGATTGATTTCACTAATGCTAGGAACATCAGAAAAGCAACTAAAAGCATTTGCTACTTTCCATTCCCCCTATTTACCCTTGAAGGTCTGTTAATGGTCCTTTGTAGCCTTCACATATTCCACAGACATGACAGGAGGCCTCTGTATTATCTCCTATTAAGTCTCTAGGTAGGCACACATGAAAACTTCTCATCAAACTTGAAAAATCAGCGAACTTGTTAAATCTTACAGAGAATAGCATTATTTTATAGAAGTTAGGGAGTCTCACCATCTAAAACGAGATGCCATATTGGCATCGGGTCTATTAAGAAATGTGAGCATTCAGCAAAAGCTGTTTGTTAATCATCATAGCACTAGAGATGTAGAAATATTTAGAGGTTGTTTGAATATCAGGAACCAGTTATCTTAGAATGCTCTGAAAGCATCTTCAAATGATGGGATCAACTCACTGTGAGTAATAGATTTGTACCAAGGACTTTGAAATATATAAAGTCTCATGCTATTTTTTTGCCAAAGAAGTTAAAACTGCATCCAGTGCTTTGATATGAGGCCCCTCCACCCTAATGGATCACTTTATTAACTCTCAGAAATCTGGAAATGTGCATTTTTGCCATTATCTCTTCGGTAAAAGTCAATTTGTTTCTGGCTACATGTTAATAAAACGTCCAAGTAAAAGATCAACTTATTATCATCTATTGACACTGGATTGCATTTGTTTATTAGTTTATTTAGCTGCCTAGCAGGACCCTAAGGCAAACTCTTGAAAGCAAATAATTACCATTTTTAGATATATGAAAATTAAGGGTTTAGAACCCGTTTTGGGCCTTGCTGAATGCCTGGATTGTCTATCTTCTTACACTTCTACAGCCACAGAATCTTAAGCTTTTGGCCTCTGTCTACTCATTGAAGACTTCTGTGTCACAAGGACTCTCTATTGTCTGTATTACAGAACCTAAAGCTTTATGTAGAATTTCCTTACTGCAGCCTTCAATGCTTTTTGGAATCTGATGAAAACTAGGTTTCCAGTTTTTGGCCCACTTCCTATATCCTACTTAGTAGCTAAACTGACCTCTTGAGCAACATGTTAATCCAAAGATTTTCTGCTGTTTGGCCTTTTGGGCTGTTTGCTTTGCTTAGGGTACTTTCTTTGCCTCCCCCTTCCCCCTTTTTGGCATGTCCCTTGACTGTCACACATACCAGTACCTAGATATAAAAAGTTTGAAAGAGTTATCACTAGGAACAAAAATGGCTCATATGTGTCCAACAAGGTAACAAAGGTTTGAAAGCCTAAAGGAACCTTTAGGGGTAATGGACCAGTAGATGTAAGATTCTATTCATTGCATTGGACCGTGTCTATTTCCTAATTTCTTTTTTTTTATTTTTTTAATATTTTATTTATTTCTGAGAGAGAGAGCGTAAGCAGGGGAGGGTCAGAGAGAGGGGGAGACACAGAATCTGAAACAGGATGCAGTCTCTGAGCTAGCTGTCAGCATGGAGCCCGATGCGGGGCTCGAACCCACAACTGTGATATCATGACCTGAGCCGAAGTCAGATGCTCAACCAACTGAGCCACCCAGGTGCCCCTATTTCCTAATTTCTGTGGAGCTATAATGAGATTAAGTAAATTTAAAGGTATTGTGTCTTTGAAGCCTGATCATTAGATACTGGTTATGAACCACTTATTTACATTAATTATTAATTAACTTGTTAATAATTAATGAATTTTAACCTATATTCATAAAATCTCCATATATAAGACTTCTTAAAAGCTGAAGTTTTACTTTTTTAGAACCAAAAATTTATCTACAGAGAAACTACAACCATAAAAGCAAGTGGTTCCTGATCTTTCTCTAATTTCCTGAACGATGTTGGTCATTTACTTATTTGGGGTTATTTGACACTTTGTTCATTTCTTAAATTACAGCATTTCTTCAGTTTGCTGAGGGTTTCAAAGAGTTCCACACTGGTTTGCTGAGTTACTTAAGGGAAGGCCAAGTATCTTATTCTTTGTGTCTCTGTACACAGTATAGTAACTGAAAGTAAAAAAAACCTTACATGAATGACTTAAAATACTGATATTTGAAAACTGTCTTTTTAAGTGTAATGTTTCTATTGTAATATTTCCCATTTGGAGGTGACCAGTGGATTTTTTTCTTTCCTTTGGTAAAGTAGGTTTTCTGTGCATGTTAAACTGTAAATTAATTAAGTTACAAAGGAATAAATTCATATTTTATTCTGCCCTTTCACATTCTGTGTGAAACATTGCTGTAGCAGATATACTTTTTTACATAATGGTATGTGGATTAGGAAAAAAAAACATCAAGTGCTAAATGGCTTGAACTGGGGAAAATGTCAGACCCTGCCTCTAGACAAAATGCTGAGAGCTATGCCGTAGACATAACTAATAGCCACTCGTCTAAAAAATACTATCCCAGCCACTTTTTAGAAACTTGAATTTGATTAGGTAGAGAATTCAGTACTTTGGGAAAATCTATATACTTGTCCTATGTATGTAATAATCAGCAATGCCCATACTTATTATTATTTGATCTCAAATTGGATTATCTTAATAATTTGAAGATAATTTCAAACCTTTCAAGGTAGAAGGCTAGATTACATATGTCCTGCTCGACATTCCCAGTTTCCTCCAGCCTTATCTCTGTTTTAGGACTTAAATTTACTGGCTCCCTAAAATTCTGAGACTTTCTAGGGCAATCACTTTAACCCCTAGTTGTGACCCCAAGCATTCACTATTTGTTTGATTCATTTATTCTTGTTTATTAAGGCTGATATACTGTGAGGGTGAAAACCATAATACTTCCGTTTCTAATGAGGAAAGTAGGAACACTACACCAACTTTGGAAGCCTATATACCTTGACCCAGCTTATTATCATGACACCCACCTTGACCTTGGTAATAGCACATCAACATTCTGATTTCAACATACACAGAATGAAGCATTTGAGCTCAATAGTCTCTGAATTCTCTTTTAACTATGGAGGAGTATGCTCTGGTTTAATTATTATTGAGATTGTGCATGTTGTTTTTTGGCTAACTCATACTTTTAATGTATGGCTGGGGAATATTTTCAGCGTGTTTTGGATAATGCAGGTAAGCAGTCCCTTACAGATTTTTTCAAGGTTGCTATATATAAATTTTTGTTACGGTTGTTTAGTAACTTTTTACTTAAAAATACTGTCACATTTACGGAAAATTTACGAAGATAGTGGACTTCACAAATGGGTAAGATCTCGTTCTTAGCTCATGATCTCATATCATTATAGTACATTGTTACAATTAATGATTCACTGATGTTCCATTGTTATTAATTACAGCCCATTCTTCTTCCACATTTTCTTCTACATTTTCTGCTCTAAGATCCCACTCAGAATACTTAATTACATTTAGCAGTCATATCTTCGTAGGATGCTTTTAGTTATTATAGTATCTGAAACATTCCTTGTTGATGACCTTGACAGTTTTCAAGAGTACTTATCAGGAATTTTGTAGAATCTCCTGTAACTTTGTTTTACTTGATGTTTCTCTTGTGATTAGCTTGGGCTCATGTGTGTTACCAGGAGGAAGACTATACATGGCAGTGTAGTTTACCACACTTCACATAAAGAGCACATGCTCTGAAGAGGTCTTACTGCTAATGTTATTAAGTCTTAGCAAATTATCAAAAATGGCAATCATAGATTACTCTCAGTTTCATAAATTGATATATTCATGAAAACATATCTATATACCTATATAGAGGATAACAAATACTAGTTTAGCCGTTAATAGTTATCGGCATTTTAACTATGGGCCCATTGGGCTCCTGGGTGACTCATTTGGTTAATCATCTGACTCTTGATTTTGGCTCAGGTCATGATCTCTTGGTTCATGTGAGTTCAAGCCCTGTATGAGGCTCTGTGCTGATAGTGCAGAGCCTCCTTGGGATTNCCGTCTCTGCCCTTCCCCACCTTCTCTCAAAATAAATAAATAAACTTAAAAAAAAAAAAAACAACCTATGGGCCCAAAAGGAGCATAGTTTTTTTCAGGAGTATGTTTGTTGCAATGTGGCTATCTATAATGTACAACCCGGGGCACCTGGGTGACTCAGTTAGTTAAGCATCAGGCTTTGGCTCAGGTCATGATCTCGCAGTCCATGGGTTTGAGCCCCACATCGGGCTCTGTGCTAACAGCTCAGAGCCTGGACCTGTTTCAGACTCTGTGTCTCCCTCTGTCTCTGCCCCTCCCCAGCTCATGCTCTGTCTCAAAACTAAATAAATGTTAAAAATTAAAAAATAATTTACAACCCATGCAGTTGTTCCACAGAGCAAAAATATTTACTTTTTAATAAGAATTTAATATTTACTATAATTGTTTCTATTTGGAGGCTAAGCTTTTGATAGATAAGACTACATGATTAATAATGACTATTTAAAAGAAATTAGGAGGATAAGAAAGAATATAAACTTTTGTGATGTAGGTTGAAGCATTATTGAAAAAGAATTGTTGAAAACGCCAAGAATCCTTCCTAGTAATGTTCAATGAGTAGACCTAAACCCTATCATATAGTTAACACTTAGTATAAAACCTCAACTTGACAATAAACTATTTGTAAAAAAAAATCAGATTAAACAATTAATACTGTCTATATGAGAGGTAGTGACCAATCAATGCTTTCTATAGTCTAATTTTCATTGTTAACTGGACCACACACTTGCATGACACTGGGCAAAGTGCTTTCGTAGCTATTATTTCACTTTCTCGTTTATATTACTTACATTAATGTTGTTGAGCCACTATGACATGACAGGTAGCAGTCAGAGTGCTTGGAATATAGGATTAAAAAAAAAAAACACATGATGGTACTATCTAGAATCCACAGGATGTGAAAAGACATTTTAGTTTTTCTGACTAATTTTAATATATTTGCATTAAATTTAAAAAAACAAGCAGTGATCAGGAATGAACTTTCACATGTTTTAAACCTCCTTTACCTAAATTGTTAGATGGTTGCTGCTATAAAATGGAATATTAGCCTTCATATTTATAAAAATAAGTATTTTACATTAATTTTGATATATTATAAATCATATCCATATTTCCTAATAAAATGTTGCACTGTAGATTAGCACAACATTTAAAGAAATACAAAAAACTGGTTCATCACCACTGGACAGTCAAATATGCTATGTGTGCCTTGATAATAATGTTATAGGGGCATCTGGGTGGCTCAGTCTATTAAGCGTCTGACTTTGCCTCAGGTCATGATCTCATGGTTCACGAGTCCTAGCCCCATGTCAGGCTCTGTGCTGACAGCTCAGAGCCTGGAGCCTGTTTCAGATTCTGTGTCTCCCTCTCTCTCTGCCCCTCCCCCACTCATGCTCTGTTTCTCTCTGTCTCAAAAATAAACATAATTTTTTTTTAAATAATAATAGGCATAGAAGAAAATTATGTAAAGTGTTGGGTGGTCTCCAATATATAACAATCACTGTAGTAGGCAATATGTAATAAAATGTAAATTCTAATTATATTAGTTACTATTTGCTGTTTATTGAACACCTACAGGAACTGCACCAGAAAGTTTATAAATATATTGTTTAAAAAATGTTTTCTTACAGCCTTTTGAGGTCTAAATAATTAATTGAGACTTAATGAAGTAAATAACCTGGTCATCATTATCTGGCTAGAGAAGATTTTCCCTTGAAGAGAATAAAGTCCCTCATTTGCATAGATACCTTCTAAACTCCCAAGGCAAGGAAGAGGCTCTGGTGACATTTTCATATGGTCACATATTTTTATATTTCTTGTTTTTTAAAAATTTGTAATTTGTAACTTTATTTTTCTCATTCTATTTAAAAATGCACTCTTAGACCTAATTTTCAGTCTGTAACTTTGTATTCTTTTTCCTTAGAGAGGGCCCCAAAATTGTGCAGACTTCTGATCCTACAAAACCTGAATCTGACCTGGGTGATTCCATTCTTTAAGACTCTCAAGACGGTGGTTTTTTTCACTGTGCCTCACAATCTTAGAGAGTTCTTATCCTAGTAGAGAGAATTTTTTGTGTGAACATCTAGAGATTACAAAAGGAGGTGAGTTCTCCAAACCCCTTATATCTCAGTATTGTGAAAGGTTTGCTATTGTCACAGTGGAGAGAAGTTTCTTGAGACTGGATAAGAACAGCTTTTGAATGTGGGATGTATGTGGCCAACAGATCAAAAAGGGTTCAATTAAGGACACAATACAAACCCATTTCACATTTGTTTTTCTCTGGGGTTTTAGGTCTCCACCTTACCACTTATTAGTTCTACTCATACCATATTTATTGAATTTATATGCCTACAAATCTGTTCTAGCTGACAGAGTCTGAAAAATTATTGGTAATTAACATTAATGGGCAGAGACAGTTTCAGTGGAAATTAGAAAAACCTTTGGCGTCGTGGCATAATAACCAGTTCAGAGGGTTGGCTCTTCCAACATTCACGTTTCCTCCTAAGAAGCAAGCTTTGCTGCAGGACCTTATAAATGCAGAGAGATCTGGAGATTTTTCCTTCCTTTTTTAAGATTCTGAACATACTTACACCATCAAGAAGCAGCCACACACACTCTGCTTAACATCACAGACAAAGCCTTAGATGCTGGTTTACCTGTGAATTGGTATTGATGGCTCCTGAATTGTGAAATTCTGCTACAAGTTAACAGATCAGCCAATTTAATACTTAAGTCACCCTTTCCCTTTTCTTTGATTTGCATCCATCTTATTTGAAAGTGACACTCTGTTATTGATTCCATTCAGTGCTTGAAAGAGAAGATAAGGAAAACGAAAATGTGACAGAGATAAGAGGCTCTCAAGGTGATCCATGGATAGAGTCTAAAGAGAAAGATGGTTTCCAAGGAAAACTGGAGTCTCAATAAATGCTATTAAGGGTACAGCACTTAGAGGTTAGAAAAAGCACTTTAAGGTTACCGTCATGTACTTCAAAATCTGTTCTGCAACTCTGTCCTCGGTAGTAATTGAAGTGTTTGGTAAAGCACATCTCTCTTATCGTTTATGTTTCTACGTGCAAAGCAGTTGACAGTGTTAGGACTGGTAGCCATATACTGCCTCATATCAGTTTCAGTGGCTATTTGCCACTCATTACTGAGTAACTAACATGTCAAAATACATTGCTGAACCTTAGGCAAATGTGATTTCTGATCTCTACGTTTTTCCCTTTCAATAATAATATTACTAAGTGTGTAATCTGTGTAATACAACATGCCTATAAGAGGTGTTCTATTATTATCCTCTATAAAAAATGAGGAAGTAGATGTAAAAATGTTTACGAATGTTAAATATCCAAAGAAATATATGATAAATAAAACACTCAAATTCTGCAAACTCAGATTAATCTGTTAACAAGTATACTCTGAGAACGTGGCTCTTACCAAACTGGAAAATCAAATAGAAATCCATTATCTCAGGAGACAAAAAAATTTCACCTTTCACATTTTGTAAATGTCATTCCAGTTAATGCCTTTGTCTAACAAAGTTGATATTCTTACTAACATTCTCTACTTTCCCCTAATAGTATATAAAGAGAAGTACCCATCTCATTACACTCATTGATTTTCAAACATTAAAAACAATCTGTATTTTTGGAAACATATCCAGTTGGTAATAACGTATTATCCTTTTGATATATTATTGGAATGTCTTTGTGAATTTTTTCTTTTTTAATTTTTACATGTATGTTCACCAGAGATACTGGCCTGTAATTTTCCTTTCCTCTAATGTCCTTGTCACTTGTTGGGATCAAGGTTATTCTGATTCTACAAAATAAGCTGATAATACTGATTCCCTATTTCTCTATATTCTGGAATATTTTAGGGGTCAAATTTTTTTGTTTGCTTTGGTTTTTTTCCTGGATGTTCAGATGAGTTCACCAGTGAAGCCATTAGGGCCACATTTTTTTTTTTCTTTTTTTGTGGAAACTTTTCCACTGTGGATTGAGTAGAGCTATATTCATATTACCTATATCTTTTAATTTCACTTTGATAAGTTTTGTGTTTGTCTAGAAATTTATTTCATTTAATTTTCTTAGTATTCTATTTCTTTTTAATGTTTGAAGAATCTCTGAGATACCTCCTTTTCATTTTCTTTTATTAAAAGTTTATTTATTTTGAGGGAGGGGAGGCATAGAGAATAGGGACAGAGAGAGAGGAAGAGAGAGAATCCCAAGCAGGTTTTGTTCTGTCAGAGTAGAACCCAACATGGAGCTTGAACCCATAATCCATGAGATCATGTGAGCTGAAACCAAGAGCTGGATGCTTAACCATCTAAGCCACCAGGCACCCCATATCCCTTTTTGTTTCTAATAGTCATTTGCAAATGCTCTCTTTGAATACATATGTCTTGGTTGAGATTTATCAATATGATCTTTAAAAAAAAAACCTTTAAAAAATGGCTTTTCTCTTTGGAACATGTGATTTCCATTTCATTAATGTCTGCTCTTACCCTTCTTATTCCCTCCTTTTCACTGTCTTTGAATTAACTTACTGCTTTTTCTAACTTCTTCAGATGATAAATTTTTCTGTAAGAATTATTCTAGTTTTATCTCACAAATTTTGATATGTCACATTTTTATTTTCATTTACCACAAAATACTTTCACAATACCCATTGTGATTCCTTCATTGACTCATGTTATTTAGTGTGTATCATTAATTCTCAAATATTCCAGTAATTTCTATTTGTCTTTTTTTGAAATGATTTGTAGCTTAATTTCATTATGGTCAGAGAATATACTCTGATCTCAATTGTTTGAGATTTGGTGAGACTAGTTTTAAAGTAGTAGAGGATCAGTCTTGGTCTGTGTTTTATGTGCATTCAAAAGAAAGTATTAATTGTGCCTCTCTGGGTATAATGGTATGTGATGTCAATTATGTTGATTTTGTTAATCATATCATTTAATCTAAATTTCTAACAATGATTTCTTTAATTCTTCTATTACTTAATAAGAGATGTGTTTTAACGTCTTTTATTATGATTATATTTGTGTATTTCTCCTGGAAATATTTTCTATATTTGTGTATGTGTGTTTGTGAGTGCTCGCGCGCACATGCCTGTGTTCTTGTGCAGATGCCTGTGTATGCTTTTCTCTTCTTTATTCATTTATTGATGGGCATGGGTTGCTTCCATAATTTGATAAATGTAAAGAATACTGCAATAAACATAGAGGTGCATATATATTTTCCAATTTGTGCTTTCATATTCTTTGGGATCATATGGTAATTCTATTTCTAATTGTTTGAGGAACCTCTAAATTTTTTACCATAGTGGCTGCACCAATATGCATTCCCACCAACAGTAATCAAGGGTTCTTTTTTTCTCTACATCCTTTGTTGTTTCTTGTGTTTTTGATTGTTAGCCATTCTGATAGGTTTAAGTGATGTCTCATTGTCATTTGATTTTCATTTCCCTGATGATGTGTGATGTTGTACATCTTTTCATGTGTCTGTTGGCTATCTGGATGTCTTTTTTTGAGAAATATCTCTTCATGTCTTCTCATTTTTCAATTGGATTATTTAGGGGTTGTTTGGTGGTTAGCTGTATATATGTTCTTTATATATGTTGAAAACTAACCCTTTATCAGAGATGTCACTTGCAAATATCCTCTACCATTCATTAGGCTGTCTTTTAGTTTTGTTGATTGTTTCCTATGCTGTGCAGAAGCTTTTTGTTTTGCTACAGTACCAATAGTTTATATTTGCTTTTGTTTCCCTTACCTGAGGAGACATATCTAGAAAAATGTTGCTATGACTGGTGTCAGAGAAATTACTGCCTGTGCTTGCTGTCTTCTGGGATTTGTATGGTTTCAGATCTCACATATAGGTTCTTAATCCAGTTTGAGTTTATTTTTGTGTGTGGTGTAAGGAAGTGGTCCAGTTCATTCTTTTGCATGTAGTTGTCTAGGTTTCCACACCATTTGTTGAAGAGACTGTTTCCAATTGCATTTTTCTTGCCTCCTTTATCAAAGATTAGTTGATCATCTAATTGTGCATTCATCTTTTGGATACAACTCAATTTCCTTGTATTTAAGGTGTTACTCTTGTAAACAGCAAGAGTTGGGTTTTGGTTTTTATCCCATTTGACCACTTTTGTCTTTTACCACGAGTTATTTATTGAATTTACATTGGGTTAAGACTATACTTTCAGAAATCATTTTTTTTAGTTTGTTAATTTGCATTTAATTGAAATGTATGCATTTTGAATGGATTTACTTGGCTCATACTTGCTGCTTTATGCATTCAGTATTCACTTGGATTGATATTTTCAGTCTTTTTAAAATTTCTGGATGTTTTCTTTTTGGATATTTTTTTCTCTGTTCTCCTATTAACTGAAATAAATTTTGAAGATTTCCTTCATGTTACATATGTTCTATTTTTCAATCTTTGCAGCTTTCTATGGATTATTAGTTGAGTTCTCTTCTACTCACTAGTCCTCTTGTTGCTAAATCTATTAAGTGCTTAATTTTCTGTATTTTTCAGTTTTAGATTTTGCCTTTGACTATTTGAAAATAGATTTCTGATCTCTATTGAAATTCTCCATCATGTTTTTCATTTTCCAAAAAATTGCGATCACAGTTACTTTAATGTGCAGGTCTAGTGACTCTGATATTTGGATCTCCTGTAGCTTGGGATTCTAAACAATTTTTGACTGAATACCAGCCATTGTGATTTTAAGAGGGTGAAGGGGTGCTCTGTGTGACTGACATATTCTTTGAGATTTTAAGAAGGGGCAGGAGTAGGGAGGTGTGCCCAGTGTCATTGACATTTTCTTCCAGATAGGATTGTTGTGTGTGCATCTGTATTTAGTTAGGCTACAAAAAGATCACGTTCACCTGACCTGGAATTTAGCTGATTGGAAGCTGAATTGCAGCCTTCTTTAAAAATTATATATATATTTTCCTTTTTTCTTTTTCCATAGGCATAGCCTTTTAGAAATCATAACTAACCCATGGTTGTTATCCTTCTTCTTGGTCGACCCTGGACATCCTATTTTCTTCCTAGATCCATAAAACTGCTTAAAGTTCTCCTCATGTTCTACACCTCTTGGCCATAGTTTAAGAAGTGGAAAATAGCTAACGGGTACAAGCTCAGACAAATATCAGACTACTTAAGCCACATTTCCTTTTTGTCTCAGATCTTGGTTCTTCAAGTTCTTGGTGTGTGATTATGTCTTTGATGTCTCTAAACAGATTCTTTAAAAGTTTAGCCAGCTTTTCAGCTTGTTCTCATTGAAAGGATTGGTCTAATGCAAGCTATTCTGTCAAGGTCAGAAACAGAAGACTTCTTTCTTTACTTTGAAAATACTTTCACACAATTTTTTCTTAATTTTGGTTATAACAGCTTCGTTTTTATTATTTTACCTCTTTTATACACATGTCATTTATTTTGGGGCATCTTACCAGGTAGGGATTTGACGTCTTTTGTCATACAGGTAATAAATCAATGTTATTATTTACTTTATATTTGGATTCATTTTGTTGCTAATGTAAAATACTACTTTGATCATATTTGACTTACATATATGTTTTCAAATATGTTACTATGTTCTGTTGAAGTAGTTTTCTATTCTTATTTGGCCATCATATTTCTTATGATACCAAAATATGGCTTACTGTAAAAACAATATCACTGGTTTTATTCATAATTTTATCTTAGATATAGTTGATGTTAACATTTGGAATCATTTCTAAAACTATTTTATTTGAATTTTGACTTTATTTATATTAACCTGAATTAGACTTTGTTTTATGAGTATAATAGATTTTATTTGCTTTTTAAATGTTAGTCTACCCTCACTGCATGAGAGCAATCACTGCATTATTTTTAAATATCATGGTTTAACCAGTGCCTCACCGAGCCCTTGGCAGACCGTTGCTACACGTTATCTATTTTTTGAAGGCTTAAGTTAATTTACAAATTTTTCCAGGAGAAACTGGCTTTCTCTCCATATTAATTCTTCACATATATGAGCATATGTCTCTGTATCTACTCTTTTATACACCTCTATTTTCAATCAGTGTCATTTGGTGCTCTGTGCTTCTCAAACTTTAATACACAAATTGTCTCAGAGTCTTAAAAAAAAGGTAGATTCTGAATCACTAGTTTTGGGGTCAGGCCTGAGATTCTACATCTCTAATACGCTCCCAAGTATTATTAATGTTGCTGGCCCCTGTGTAGCACTCTGAACAGAATGGGGCATACATCCTGATGTAGGACCTCAGTGAAAATTTAAATTTTAACTGAATTAAGGTATTGTACTTCTCATCACTAACATATTAACATTGATGATTTTTTTTCTAATTAGGCAGCTGCAATTTTTACTCATTTAAATGTATTCATGAAACAAGTATTGTGTAGTAGCCGTTAAAATGTGATAAGCCTGAACATTGGGGATACGAAAATAACAAGGCACTGTCTGCCTAAGAGGTAGTAATCATCTCTAAGAAAGAAAGATGAATAATTACAACCCACTAAGTGCTATAGTAGGGATCTATTTGAGGAAAAATGGAGTGGACATAAGTGTGTGGCTCGAGCACGGTGTCAAGAGGAAGCAAGATACAAGACAATCTTGGAAAGGGAGGTACATGTCAAATCCTAGTGGAATTTATAGATCATGCTAACAAGCTTTACTTTAACCTAAGTGCAACAGGAAGGTATTAAATAGTTCTAAGCAAGATTGTGACATGAACAGACTTGGTTGAAAAGCCTCCTTTGGCTGCTCAGTGAAGGGAACAGATTTGAGGTAGGCAAAAATAGATGAGTGGCCTGCAGTTTTAGAATTCTAGGTGTGAATATCGATTGCTCTAGTGCCTTTTAGTACATTAATACACTATTGTAATCAAACGAATACTTCCCATAATTACACAGGACCCACATTACTCATGATTAAGCATTTTCATGGTTAGGAACTCAGTGACAAGTGGTTAATAACTAGAAGAGCTGGAGATTAATAAAAAATGAGTTTGGTTTTGTTTTTCATTTGAAGGAGTTCAGAACCCAAAACATGAGATATACATATGTATAGTTTTTGGAAATACCTCCAAAATGTGCAGTTTAAGTGCTAAGAAATATATTCATACTTGATAACTTTACTTTTTTTTACACATCATTTTAGACATACAGCATTCTATCAAGGTATGTGAAGAACGTTTTTTTAATTTTTTAAATGTTTGTTTCTTTTTGAGAGAGAGTGTGTAAGCAGGGGAGAGGCAGAGAGAGGGAGACACAGAATTCAAAATAGGCTCCAGACTCTGAGCTTCAACACAGAGCCTGACAAAGGGGTTGAACTCAGAAGCCTTGAGATTATGGTCTGAGTGGAAATCAAATGTTTAACCAACTGAGCCACCCAAGCACCCTGAATTGTGCTAAGAATCTTAAAATGCCATATAGTTCATCTTATATGTGCTTATTTTCTTTTCAAGAGCAGCTCCTTATTTTCCAGGAGCTACAGAAAAGTCAGAGATAAAGGAATTCCACCACCAGTAGCCACTCCTTTATAATTCACTATGTCAGGAAAACTCTAATATATCAAAGAACTTATGACTAAAATTATTTTGTGGTAAAACATTTGAAAACTCCTTATATACAGATAAAAAATTCAGCCTTTGGCAATATGGGTTAAAAAAAAAAACCCTCAAAGAGATTGAGGGTTCCTGGGAGAGCTGTGCATCTCAAATCTTAGGGACAGCGCTTGCCACCGGAGAATCCAGGATGCTTCAGGATGATAGCAATTACAAAAATGAAACACACCCTCAGAAAGACATCGTGACATGGAAGGAAATGCCATTGAAATAATGAGTCAACCATTAGCACCATCAGAGTGAAAGGAGGCCTCTGTGGGGAAACTAATTTGAATTCCATCACTTCTTGCAGTCATCTTAAACATACTAGCAAGTAACAAAAAAGGTCTAAAATAAAATACATGTGATAAATATGCTTCCTTCCGATGAAAACCTCGGGGGCGGGGGGGGGAAGAAAATAAACCAGAAGGATTATAATACTACAGTTTGTGGAGTTAAATCTTCTCTCTAATAATCCTAAGTAGTTTGATCTTAAAAAGAAAGAGTTATACTTTACATTTTAATTGTCTAATGTCCTTTAGCAGCTGATTGAATCTTGGAGTAGTTTTTAGATACAAATTTCTTTAAACTACAAGTTCATTTTTCTCACCAATTAGCCTACAACTGATGCATTTATGATGTTGGACTCCCTGACTGTGGGCCCCTTATTGATACTGACAGGGTGGACATGCTATCTAGTGCTTGACTTTCATTACTGTCACTTTTTGAATATAATATGACCTTGACCTACCATTGCTAGGTACTCTATTTTCTAGTCTCTTGATAGTTAATACAGTATGTTGAACTATTTTATTTTAAATTCACAACCTTTTCCTTTGAAGGTTTCTGGAAACAGCCATCTTTTGCTGTCTCTTGCAGCTCACCAAGTATTTATTAAGGAACGACACCAATTATATCTCAAATGTACTCTAGAAAGGACTTTCATAATTACTTTTATTGGCAGTCTGGCTCTGCAGTGAGAACCAAAAAAAAAAAAAAAGTCAAATCCCCTATTTCTGAATAGTTTAAAATCTTATTCAAGAAATAGTTTTGCATACACAGAATATTTGGTGAACAGTGTAGAATGCAGGTTAACAGTATGTCAAGATATGCAGGATAGATGCAAGAAATCCTCTTAAACCTGCATAACACGAGAATGAGCACAATAAAGCTGGTAATTGAAAGATTTTGTGTATAGGATGGTATTAAAACACATATTAAGCTAGGATTCTCCTACAGTTTCCATGGCCTTCTCTAACCTATCTGCAAGCACTTTTTCTTTTTCATATATATGCTCATTTTCCCTATTCATACATTCAGTCTGCATTTCCTGTTTTTCTTCATGCTGTTCCCTATTCCTCGAATTCTCTATACTCACACTTGTATGTGTCCAATCATAAGTCCCTTTCCATTTCCATTTGTAGCAATCCAACTCAAATTCCATGTTTCCATCAAGCTGTGAGTCTCCCACTAGGACGTCTTCCTTCTCTAGGCTCTCATTGCACCTATTGTTCCTCCTCTGACTGGAATTCACAAAGCTCACTCTGCTGTTTATAATTATTACATGTCAGCTTGTGATATATGGCAAGGAGCTGTGATTTAAAGCATATTATTAAGGCTGCATTGCTCAAGTGTAAGTCTTCTCATCCCTACTCTTCGAAGTCATGCTGACAGACACTGTATGAAATATACCACATGGCAGCTTCCACAATTGGGTCACACAGGATATACCTCAGGATCTGTTGTGAATAATCAGTAGTGAGTTATATTTTCCCTGTCATTTTAAAAAGAATAGTGCTCATCCTTTGTTTTTCTGCATTAAATACCAATTACGATTTTTCAATAATATAGGAGAAATGTTCGACCTATTTCTAATTCCAAGTATTTTTCAAATTGAGAAGTTCTCAGGCTCGCCTCGGCAGCGCATAGACTGAAATCAAATTGAGAAGTTCATGAGTAAATGAGGAGAGATATAGTTCTAACTGATTCTCTAGATTGGCAGAGACATCTATGTAGTTAAAATTGTTGGCACTCATAATATTTATTAAAATAAATTTAATGGGGGGCGCCTGGGTGGCTTAGTCGGTTAAGCGTCCGACTTTCGCTTAGGTCATGATCTCGCGGTTCGTGGGTTCGAGCCCCGCGTCGGGCTCTGTGCTGACTGCCAGCTCAGAGCCTGAAGCCTGTTTCAGTCTGTGACTCCCTCTCTCTCTGACCCTCCCTGCTCACGCTGTCTCTCTCTCTCTCTCTCCTAGAAATAAATAAAACATTAAAAAAAAAAAAGAAGGAAAAAAATAAATTTAATGGAATTCTTCAATTAATCAGGTACTGATATGAATGGGGTTGTGGGTATTTGATAATTAAACAGATGGGCACACTCATTTTAAGAAAACAGGTGATCTACACTAATGCCTGGAGTCAAAGTTGATAAATCAGAAAGATTATCATTAAAAATGACATCTGCTAATAGGCTTTGAGATCCTGATTTCACATTTTTTTTAGATAAATGCCCAGGAGTGGGATTGCTGGATCATGTGGTAGTTTTCTTTTAACTTTTTTGAGGAATCTGTATACTGTTTTCCACAGTACCTGACCATTTTGCATCCCGCCAACAGTGTTTATAGGTTCTGTATTTTTCCCACATCCNAAAGTTCTTAAAGACCCTATGTTATCACTTAATGATTGGAATCTTGGTCAGCAGGTGACCTATGGTCTATCTTAAAGGGGTTTTTCTTTTTTTTTTTTTTTTTTTTTTTTTTTTTTTTTTTGGACAGTAGCCATCCTAACAGATGTGAGGTTTTATCTCATTATGGTTTTCATTTTTCATTTCCTGATGAATAGTGACATTGAACATTTCTTCATATACCTGTTGGCCATCTGTATATCTTCTTCGGAGAAATGGTCGCACAACAGCTAAGGTGTAGGAAAAAAACCTAAATGTCCTTCAGAGGAAGAATGGGTAAAGAAAATGTGGTAGAGAATGGAGATATCTAAAACAGGCAAACTCAGAGAAGCAGAGAGTTGAATGGTTGTTGCCAGGAGTTGGGGAAAGGGGAAAATAGGGAGCTATGAGTCACTGGGCATAAAGTCTAAGTTAAGCAACATAAATAAGTTCTAGAGATTGTTGTCCATTTTTGTACCTATAGTAAAAAGTTAATGTATTCTACACCTAAAATTTGTTAAGCCATATGTCTTACATTCTTATATGTAATAAATATATCCCACAATAAAACACAATTTTAGAACTAAAAATTAAATTCTGGTAGAGAACACAGTCTAGGTAATGCAAATGCAAGTTTCCTCTCTCCCTCTGGTATGTCCTATTTAGTGTGGAGACCATCTGTGAACTGTGAGCCACTATGACCTTTGTACTCTGGCACATAATGAGCATTCAGTATAAAATGCTCAGAACATTTTTAGCACTGGAATTGCTTCAAAATTTATGAGAGTAATTTTGATTTAAATAATTCTCATTTCTACCAAAAGAATACTAAGTTGATGCATATAGATGTTTAAAGCATTTGCTGTGCATTCACTGTTTTTCCTTCATAACATTGTATATGTATCATATCAAAGCATACAAATATATATTAAGAACATTTACCTTCAAATGTAAACTAAAAACTATCAGTTCTGGACCATGCAGTGGAACTACAGCCTTCTGAGAGAAAAAAAGTTTGGGCATGATGTCTGAATGCACAGCACCTCAAAAACCTGAGTCCGTGAAGGTTCCTGATTAAGCAATCTGGAAAGAGCTCAGAGGTGAGACCTATATCTAGTCCTTCCAGCCAGCCTCTGGATAGGATTCGTTGAAGACCTGGGTCTTTGGGCACAGGATTTTCAGTATGTGCCTTTGTCCTTATGGAGTTGAGTTGGTCAAGCAGTTACCAAAAGAACGGTCATAGTGAGTACATTTACTACATAGCACAGTGTAAAATAGGAAAGTCTGAAACTCAACAGAATGTGTGTGAGAAAAGTTGACAGTATTTAAAGAGTTTTAGTGTGAGACTCATCATGTTGGAATGGATATGGGGTTATTTACCCTTGCTTTAAATCTCAGTAAGAATAACAGATATGTGGTCAAGTATTTCATTTATTATTTGTCTACCTTTTTATTTTCCTTGAGTTCCCAGATTGTTCTGTGATATCATTATACCATCTGACAGTGCTACAGAAAAGCACCAAGTGTAGTGATCAGACAGAAGTCTTACTAAGAGTAAAAAAAAATGATATTACTTAGTATGAAATTTTAAAACATTTGAAAAGCTGTCAGGAAGAAGTAAGATTAGAATTCTTAAGGAGGAAGACTTTATAGAAAATAGGGAATAAAAATGAACTAAAGCTGTTCATCACTAGAATGGGTAACTTTGCTAAACAGTAAGCTCCTCTGACCAGAAGTGTTTCCTCTGAGACTGAAAAAACATAAGGTGAAGAAAGATTGCATTACACAATCTCTGTGGACCCTTACATATCACAGGTGCCAAGATAATAATTTTTGTTTATGATTTAATAACTATTAATAAGGCCTAAGATCACTTTGATAACTTACTAACTGGAGTTTGAGAAATACAGTTCCACTATATGAGCTATCCATTTGAATCAGTGTCTTAAGGTAGAATGTGAGGGGACTGAGCTGAAAATCAGAACACCTGGGTTCTGATGCTGGCTTGTAACTGTAACTGTATAGCCTGCATTTAACTTTAAATGGACTTAAGAACTTGGCTATAAAATGTTACAATCTTCATCACTATGTTGTCCTTTGGTTTTACATTTTACAGGTTCCATGAATATGCAATTATAGCTTCCCTATTCCTCATCTAACCATCTGCCTTAGTTGATTCTCTTTTATACTCCTGGAACCAGTTACTCAGTGAAACCATGTGCATTAATGCCCTGAGTTAATTTCAGTTGATGTATATTATGTTTTTAAAATGCATCCTCACTGTGATTTTTAATCAGGGAAAAGAAATATTACATCTACATGTGTCTTCTAAAAGACTAATGATGTGTCTTCAGGTATGGATTGGCCTCATAAACTGGTATTAATATAATACGATTTTTAAATTATGGCTATTTAATACTTGTGAAATTTATCAACCATGGAAAATTAGTATCCAAGGAGAAACTTATACCCAAACACAGAACAAGTGTGCACAGAGACAAAAATCAGAAAATAGATGTTCATTTCTGACTTCCTAATTTTTAATAAGACCTTAGTATTTCAAACTAAAAGAAAGTTTTTCTGGTTAAAGATGTAGTATACACAGTTATTAAAAAATAATTTAAAAATATGTGCATCTTCAACACTGCTTTACTGGTGACATTTCTTTGAAGATAAAACTGATTACCTGATTTTATGACTAGAGGACACATGTTTTCAGTGGTTAGAAATGCTCCCCATTGACCAAATGTAGTTATGGCTTTGCATTTTATAACTTAACTTACGGATTTCTTACATATGCCATATTTCCAACAATAAATTACTATATGAAAAATGCTGAACAAACAGTATGTTTCTTAAGAAAGTTATGAATATTTATGGGTTATGTTTTTATTTTTGTGGATTTTGTTTCATTATCAATGTTAGGAAGATCCTACTGAAAAATTAAGATATTCCTCAATTCACCTTTTGGGAAATGAGGCAATTTACGTTCATATCTTTAACTGATTACCTGCTGATTATTTTTCCTAGCATCTTATGATTTTGAGCTTATGTTTAACTTTACAAAATTCACTGATGTTTTCCCATTATGGAAATAACATTCTAAGGTCTATTACACATTTCTAATTCACTAATATTGCTAATCACTACCCTAAGCCATACATGCAAGATCCTTGGCCACACAAAGTTTGGAAAGATTAACTTGGCTTCAGATGAAGTATTCATTCTCAGATGAGGTTAATTTGGGAGCAAAAACCATTTGTATTTTAAAAGAATATTTACATATACCTTACATTTACATTCATATGCATACCAATTAGTGTGTTGGAAATTTAACATTTGACGTATTTGAATAGCTTACTTTTCTGACTCTGTATAATTACATCACCTAGTGGGATAGAAATTATATGAAGATTGTAAAAATATACAGCAATGATTGTGGTTATTGATTTAAGGCAACCATGAAGGAAGGCTTCCTTCCTTCTAAAAAAGTCCTACTTCTCAGTTTCCTAAGTCTGTAACTGTAGGCTTTGTAAATCTGAAGATTTAAAAAAGTATAAAGATAAAAAGAATTTGTTGTCCTTAAAAATTGTTTGTAATGGAACCATTCCACTCCAGTATCAAGAATGGCTTGTTACATGCAAGGAGATATTAGAATATATAAATAACCTGAAAAATAAGCTTTATAAAAAATAAAAAGTGACAGATACCTATATATATTTGTTAACCAGATACCTATCTGTCTATATAATTTGTTAACCAAAATATGGGTAAAAATGTCCTAAAGAATCAAAGAATAAAATGTCTTTAAACATGTAATAAAGACAACACAGTCACCAAAAGGTTATTACTTCCATTTCATTTTTATTTTCCGTTTTTGTAGACCATATCCCAATGTCACATTATTGGTTAAAACAATATTTCATTTGTTGAGATATACAGTTAATAATGTAACATTATCAGAAAAAAAACAGGAATATATTATTTCTAAGGATAACTACCTATTTAATATGGGAGGTACTAGACCGAAGATGATAGTGATAGGCATCTCTGCCTTCTTTTTTCAGTGTTTAATAAAATTGTTAATAAAGCAAGGAAGAGTCTATCACATCTATAACTGACCCTTCCATTTTTGGCTGAGGATCTCAAATTGCTTCTAAGTCTAAGGAATTTAAGAATTCCCCAAGGCTTTGAACTTGGCAGTAACTTCTTAGAATCTTAGCACCATGTTGTTCTATCCAGAAAGATTTTCTAAGTTTCAGAGGGTTATAGTTGTGAATATAAAAAAAGTGTTGGCTAGAATTTGTTGTTATGTTAGATGTCTTTTTTTTTTTTTACATGTTTTTATTTTTCAGAGAGAAAGAAAGAGAGACAGAGACAGAGCATGAGTGGGGAGGGGCAGAGACAGAGTGGGAGAGACACAGAATATGAAGTAGGCTCCAGGCTCTGAGCTGTCAGCATAGAGCCCAATGCAGGGCTCGAACTCACGGACTGTGAGATCATGACATGAGCTAAAGTTGGACAGTCAACCGACTGAGCCACCCAGATCCCCATATGTCTTGTTTATTATGGTGAAATACACATAACATAAAATCTGCCATTTTACCACTTTTAGATGAACAATTCTGTGGCACGAAGTACATTCACATTATTATGCAACGTCCCATTATCCATCTCCAGAACTTTTTGTCATCCCAAACTGAAACCCTCTACTCTTCAAACAGTAGTTCCTCCTTCCTAACCCCCCTCAGCCCCTGGTAACATTCTAACTTATGTTTTTGTTAAATTGGCCATTCTAGGTACCTCATATAAATGAATCATATGACATTTGTCCTTTTGTGTCTGGCATATTTTACTTAGCATAAGTTTTCAGGGCTCATCCATGTTGCAGTACGTATCAGAGTTTCATTCTTTTCTAAGGCTGAGTTACAACGTAAATTTACCGCATTTTGTTTACTCATCCATCCATTGATATTTCAGTTGTTTCCACCTTTTGTAGTGCTTTCTTTTTTTTTTTAATTTTTTTTAATGTTTTATTTATTTCTAGGAGAGAGAGAGCGTGAGCAGGGGAGGGTCAGAGAGAGAGGGAGTCACAGACTGAAACAGGCTCCAGGCTCTGAGCTGGCAGTCAGCACAGAGCCTGAAGCGGGGCCCGAACCCACGAACCGCGAGATCATGACCTAAGCGAAAGTCGGACGCTTAACTGACTAAGCCACCCAGGTGCCCCTGTAGTGCTTTCTTATTGTAATAGGTACCTAACTCGCTTGCCTATCTCATCATATATCCCACTCTACACTTGTACTAACTATCTGTTGAGTGAATAAATGTGATAAAAATTCAGACGTCAGCCTTTAGCAATTTAGTCCAGAAGGTATATTGTTCATAGAAAAATAGATGCCTTTGGTTTGGCACTTTTAGAAGGAAAACAGAACAAAACCCTTCCCCATTTGCTAGGCATGGGATGCCGCTGTGTGCCATTTCACATTCTCTTGGCTCCACCTCCAAGTCACTTTTGTGACTTACAGTTTTACACAGGTTTAACCAGATTCACACAGGGGCAGATTTACTACTGGCTGAGCAGCCTACTTTCCCAGAGCTACTCTGACATTGTAGTGCAAGATGCCTGCAGAAATCCACTCAGCATCCATTCATACACAACTGGAAGTTGTGATCATGGGGCATTCATGACTGTTGGGGAATAGGGACAAGTGGATCAATCTTTTATTTTCTCATCTGCTAGGTTGGCATAGAATAGCTTACTGCTGACTCCTAAGACTTTTTTTTTAATTTTTTTTTTAATGTTTTATTTATTTCTGAGAGAGAGAGACACAGTGTGAGCAGGGGAGGGTCAGAGAGAGAGGGAGATACAGGATCTGAAGCAGGCTCCAGGCTCTGAGCTAGCTGTCAGCATAGAGCCCGATGCGAGACTTGAACCCATGAACGGTGAGATCATGACCTGAGCCGAAGTCGGAAGCTTAACCAACTGAGCCACCCAGGCGATCCCCACCCCGCACCCCCCGCCAAGACTCTTTTTAATAGCTTGAGGTGAAACGTAGATAGTGACACATTTTCTGTTACGGTCTCACATAAAGTCCTTGGAGGAATTCCAGAAATTAGTACCATGTCCAACATTCAAAAGATGCAGGACAGGGGCTCCTGGGTGGCTTAGTTGGTTAAGCGTCTGACTTTGGCTCAGGTCATGATCTCACGGTTCATGAGTTCAAGCCCCGCATTGGGCTATGTGCTGATAGTGTGGAGTCTAGAGCCCTGCTTCTGATTCTGTGTCTCCATCTCTCTCTCTCTCTCTGCCCCTCCCCAACTTGTACTCTGTCTCTGTCTCTCAAAAATAAATAAAACATTTAAAAAAATTTTTTAAATGCGGGATCTGTCACTTCACATTACATACCTGCCCAAATGACCTGTGTGGCACCTGAAAAAAAGTAAACCAAAACTGGATAAATCATGAAGGATGACAGCAAGCCACTGTAAACTTGGTCGAGTGTTAGGCCCAATTGCAGCTGTTATGAGGGATGTGGTATCTAAACTAGGACAAATCCACAGTTTTTGGCATCTGGTACAGAGATACTGATCTAGCAAAGGCGTTTTTTTTTTTTTTTCTCAAATTCCATTAGTGAAAAGAACTAAAAGCTGTTTGTTTTTACTTGAGAATGTACAGCAGATGCATTTTCTCCCTCACTCCTGAGCCAATTTAACACTTCTGTCTTTTGTCAAAATATAGCTGGCAGGGGCATGAATGTCTTGACGTTCCTCAGAATAGCACACTGGTCCACTGCGTTCATCACATGCCACAAATATTAGGCCTTCTCTGATCAGAAAAACCAGATGGCACCCTCCATACACTGACTGGAAATATTCCATCACCCAGTTCATTAGATATATTTTTCTATCTTATACATTACTTTAAGTGACAGTTTTGCTGATCTTTCTGCCATGGTAAGTTTGTAATAATACTCTCCTCACTTCTTTTTAAGTCATTGCTGGCAATCACCATAAGCTGCCTTCTTACAGCCTTTTCAGTGTGCCTTTGGCTTTTACTAACACTTTCCTCCTTGTCCTTCCACCTTCTGCCCTGCAGATTTCCATTGTGCCATTCCCATATTTTAGATTTTTGGTGTGGCAATATACCTATTCCATATGGAACTCCATACCTAACTCAGGTTCCATAGCCTGAGTTAGGTAACCTTTGCTGCATTGCAGATTGCCTGAAAATTCAGCAGATTACAACCAATCAATATTTATTATCTCACAGTAGTTGTGTGTCAGAAATTTGGAAGTAGCTGAGCTGAGTAGGTCTTTCTCAAGGCCTCTCCTGAGACTTTGGCCAGGCCTGCAGTCATCTGAGGGCTTTCCTGGTGCTGATGGATCTGTTTCCAGAGGGTTCATGGGTCAGTCCCATGGCTCTTGGCAGGAGATCTCAGTTCCTTTTATGAAAGGCTGCTTGAGTATCCTCATGCTATCCTAGCTGCCTCTCCCACAATTAACAAAAAGAAGGCAAGTCAGAAGCTCTAATAGCTTTTTTGACCTAGACTTTTATATGACATACCAGTGTTTCTGTAATATCTTAGTGGCTCCACAAGTGAACTCTGTTCATTGTTACAGTGAACTATAGAAAGGCATGAATACCAAAAGCAAGGATCATCGGGGCTATCTTGGAGGCTGGCTACACCACAGACTCTTTGTATGCTGAAAGGAGCATATATCATACTTAGGGATATTGCCATTGTGTATTTATTGGTTGGAAGGCTGCCAGATTTGAATGAATCCTACAGCAGAGACCTCTGGACAGCAGGTCCAGGCTATGGTGCACGCTGCTAAGCTACCCAGGTCATAATGGCCCAGAAGATCTGATGTTATTAGATTTCTGATAGATGAAATGACTGGAATCTCTGGCTAGCGCTAAGTGGAGAATTGCAGCATGGACACCTATGGTTTGGGAGCAAGACCATGCTTTGTACAGAGAATTCCCTTCAGGAGAAAAAGACAGTGTATAACCCCCACACCCAGATCCTCACTTGCTGTTGTGTTGCAATAGATATTGCATGTTGGATACCAGCTGACTCTCACTGAAGTTGTCTATCCCAAGCTGGCTACTATGAAACTCATTAAATAAAATGGTTGAGTACTCAGAGTAAAAATCCAGTGTACGATAGAAATGAAGTATTTGAGAGATCAGGATCAGGCCTATGTGGATTCAGAAGATCAAGTAAATCATATAAACACTTTGTCTAGGCTTCCATTGCATCTACCTCTTTTATATGGAGGTCTCTGTGGAATCACTTCTAAAATAAACTACTTACATACAAGCTTTAGTCTCAATTTCTACTTTTGAGATAAGACAAGACAGCAAGCTTTTAAATTTGATTGGCTCTTTGAAGACCTTACTTACTTTTTATTTCAGGGTTTTCCGGGATGAAGTAAGAATTATAAATGATAGGATCCTGTATCTCCAAAAACCCTATTGACTTAGCTCCCTTAGATCCGTTCAGCTCAGACTGTTGAATATGTACATTCTTCAAAGTTAGCTGATTTTGAGACCATTGTAACCAAAGATCTAAGATCTGCTTAGAAATTTTTATGCATTTCATATTTTGAAGGAATCATTCTATAGCTCTCATTGTCATGCTTTGATTTCAGTGATAAGACAGAACCTATTTCAAACAGTGACAGAGTATAGTCTGAGTAAATTTGATGTTGCTACCTTAAATCCATTCTCTAGAGCAAGGTAGGAAAGACTACATTAATAAGTTGGCATATCTTCAAGGCTATGGAGTTTACATATTTGTTATGATCAACAGTTTCTACTTGTATTTTATATTTTGTTGCCAATCACATTTGTAATGCAATCTCATACAAATGTCAAGTTTGGTTTTTTGCTGTCTTGGGGAAATAGAGTGGAGTTAAATATTTTGTAGAATGGAAGTGCAGTTGCTCAAGTAGATGTTTTAATGTTGATATACATTCATGCTATTAGTGCAACATTTTGTTGTTTTATAGTTGAAATGCTAACAAATTTTATAAGCTTAGAAGGGAAACCCTGACTTTGGAGTGTGTTATCTTGAAGAATGCATTTCTCTAAAAAAATTATTTTGGGCATCTCAGCACTTGAATGGGACATTATTCAAAAGTTAAGGACTCTTAATTATGGCAACATAAATTCTTTATCTGGATTGGTCACATATAGCTAATATGACTTTTCTTTTTTTGAATGTTTAACTGCATCCTATGAAACAATAGAAGTATTTGGGCCAGGGGTGCCTGAGTCACTCGGTCAGTTAAATGTTCAACTTTGGCTCAGGTCATGATCTCACGGTTCGTGGGTTCGAGCCCCGCGTCGGGCTCTGTGCTGACAGCTAGCTCAGAGCCTGGAGCCTGCTTCGGATTCTGTATTTCCCTCTCTCTCTGACCCTCCCCTGCTCATGCTGCCTCTCTCTCTCTCTGAGAAATAAATAAAACATTAAAAAAAATTTTTTAAAAAGAAATATTTGGGCCATTTATGGCTTTATATTTTTCTCTAGTCTTAAAAGATTAAACCTACTATATAACAATCTATTCATGTCTAACACGGTATAAAATCAAATGAGATATGGAAGTATACTGTATACTATACAAAAAAGTGAAATATAGCAATAACATAAACTATGGCAATAAAACGAAATACAGCAATAAAATCTAAGGATGCAGTATTTAAGCAGTTCTCATTTACATGTTTTGATGCTAGTGAGTACCTTAAAATAATAGTTTTGTGTATTCTTGGTAAAATTACCTAACTATGGAGAAAATAAAATGTTCAGAAGTTTGCCTTTAAACATACTCAAAATAAAATCCTGACGGGTTCAATATAGATGTTTTACATGAATCTATAAAGAGAATGGAAGTTTTGTATAATTTTATGAATAATGTCTATTTATATCTTTGTACTTGAAGATATTTTTCAGCCTAAAAGCAGTAGAAGAAACATAAGATTGTGTTAGTGAAAGACTTGCATATTGAAAACATAGAAAACATCATAACCAAAAAAGTATGAAAGAGAAATACTACCTTTTTAAAGGGCATAGAGAATGTGAATAGCATCAACAAAATGTATCAAGATAAAGAGTCCACAATACCACTGGAAAGTAAACTAATTGAACAAATCACAGAAGAGGAAATAATTATGTTCAAGGTCATATGTAATAAGAATTCAATTAAAATAATAGTGGATTGGAGGGCACATGGGTGGCTCAGTCAGTTAAGTGTCTGTCTTTAGCTCAGGTCATGATCTAATGGTTTTTGGGTTCAAGCCCCACATGGGGCTCTGTGCTGACAGCTCAGAGCCTGGAGCCTGCTTAGGACTCTGTGTCTCTGTCTCTCTCTGCCCCTCCCCACCTTGAGTTCTGTCTCTCTCCCTCTCTTTCAAAAATAAACTTTAAAAAAATTAAAAAGGGGCGCCTGGATGGCTCAGTTGGTTAAGCGTCCAGCTTCGGCTCAGGTCATGATCTCTCAGTTCGTGGGTTCGAGCCCCACATTGGGCTCTGTGCTGACAGCTAGCTCAGAGCCTGGAGCCTGCTTCACATTCTGTATCTCCCTCCCCTGCTCACACTGTCTCTCTCTCTCTTTCTCTCTCTGAGAAATAAATAAAACATTTAAAAAATTTAAAAATTTTAAAAATAATGGATTTGTATTTATTAAAGTAACAAAAATATATACAGTAACTGCTGATAAGGTGTCATGATTATATTTCCACAAGCTTCTCTGAAAAATCAGTTGAGCAACATGTATTTAAAAGCTTTAAACTACTCAATACCCTTTGACCTAGTTATTCACTTTATTGCAGTCTAGCGTAAAGAAATCATCACTGATGCATACAAACTTTAAAAGACTAAGTCACATAAAAATGAAAGTCTTTTGCATGAGAAAAAAAAATCTCACAACTTTTTACAAATAGTCTCATAATTTTTAATTTAAGTTTTTTAAATCACGTTTATTTATTTTTGAAAGAGAGACAAAGTATGAGTGGGGAAGGGACAGAGAAAGGGAGGGAGGGTAGGGGACATGAATCTGAAGCAGGTTCCAGGCTTCACCTTGTCAGCACAGAGCCCCATGCAGGGCTCAAACTCAGGAACTGTGAGATCATGACCTGAGCCAAAGCTGAATGCTTAACCAATGGGACCACCCAGGCACCTCAATATTTCTCATAATATTGATTACTCAGTTTGTGTTTCTCATAGCATTACAAGATGATGGAAGGTAATATTATGGTTCATACTGTACTTTACAAATGGGGGAAACCAGGATCCAGAGAGGCTAAATAATTTTCTTAAGATAGAACAAACATGATAGGGACATAAAATAAGTTATTATATTTGGCAACTATAAAATCATCTCTCCTATCACTGATTCCTCATTCATTGTCTCATCAGATTTAAAGAGCTGTTCTAATTTTGTACATTTAATTTCATGTTCTTATTTCATTTTTTATTAAATTTTAATTACTTATTGAAGATGAAAGCTCAGCCTGACTTCACAGTGATCTCTCCTCATCCACCAAACTGATTTGTCATTTGAGAGTTATATTTTAAATTAAAATTAAATTAAAACTCAAGTCAAAGAAGCTGTGAGCTCTCCTTTTGTTTTACTTTCCAAAGAAATTTTCGTCTACTTTAGGTCAGTAAATTTTTCAAAATTTTATTTGTTTTGTGCTTATAATCTGTACAAAGTGGTCTCCTAGACAGACAACAAGTTTATAATTAAATCAGTGGTATGACATCAAACGGCGCAGTGTGCCAGGCATTTGGATTACCAGTCTATGAGATGATTTCAAGACTCTTTAAGCCCAGGTGTTTGCTTCTACCCACAGCAGAATCCTTTGAAATGACCAAATGAGTTCAAAATGAGCAAAATTATGTTTCAGTGCTGAGAAAGGGAAAGGGTAACATCAATTCTCCAAAAGCTTGAGGTCCTTCTGGAGGCCACAGGACTCAAAGGATTGGATTTAAAGGAATAAACACTATAGTTAAAATAGTCAAAGGATGGAACATCCAAGGAAATAAGTACATGAGATTACCCCAATAGAAGTCAAAATCTGGAGAAATAGCAGTCTTTAGATATCAGGGGGAATACAGACTCAATAATTGCTGGTGGAGGAGAAACCTGGGACATTTTGGTGAGCAATTCTGCAATACTATATAAACCGAAAGCTTGAACATTTGCAAAACTTTTAACTGAATTACCTGACCTGTGTACAACGATAGATGTTCACTGTAGCATTCTTTATAATGTTTGAAACAGTTGGGGAAAAGACCTAAATGTCCACAAATAGATTATGTCAGTTAAATCATGGCAAATTGATACCACATAGTCTGCAACCATATATAGATATAATTGTGTAAATATGAAGAGCAAACAAGATTAAGTAACTCTCCAGTAGGTACAGTGTGTGTGTGTGTGTGTGTGTGTGTGTGTGTGTGTGTATATGACCTTCCTTGCATCTATTGAAATGGAATTATTTTTATAACATGCTGTGAAGTAAAAACGCAGGGTATAAAATAACTTACAGCAAGATCCCAAATTTATGTAAATACAGTTTAATTGCCAAATAGGATGGCAGCATATATATGACTAGTTGCCTTTAGCTCATGGGATTTATGAGGAATTTTTCTTCCTGTTAGCAGTGATTTCTAACTTTTCCAGTTGCTGATTTGCTTGAGTAAAAACAAATAGAATTTTTAAAAAATTTGTGAATTCCACAATTTAAAAATGGGATATTGCACAGCTTTCATGACATCAAATTCAATATGTTACTAAGCTGCTTGTGCACTTCTTGATCTTGGTAAACTAGTACATGCTGTTCCATAACCAAATCCAGGAGGGAAAATGTACTGTCTCATTTGAAGGATACAAACACATTTAGTCAAACAAGAAACTAGCTCAGTTGAGAGTTTTATGGCAAACAAGGGCAGAAAGTAGTTTGCGTAATTTTCTCATGCTTCTTTTATAGTGTTTATCTTTTATAAGGCTCTTTGGAACAGTTGCTGGCCACCTGTCAGTAATGTCTCCTTTTATAGACTCAACCTTTTATTGTTCTCATGCCCTTGACATGTAACAAATAGTCTTGGCAGTAGTCAATATTGAATATGGTGGGCAAAATTCTAATTTTAGATTTAAAAGGCCATCTTTTGTGGACTAAAATAGAGACTTTTGAATGACATGAAGAGAATAAGCATGTTAAAAAATCCTGTTTAACAGGAATAAAAATAAACCCATTGCTTTATCAACATTTTTGGAAAGTTAATTAACAATTATATTTTGAGTATTACTCTGTGGGAAAAAAAGCCAAGTAGCACTCCTTTAAATTTGTTTTTGTTAAGCGTAATTCTGCAACAATTACAAGTCAGTATATTTGTATTGTGAGTCTGTTGATTACATAAATATTTGGGGTATGTAAATAGTTGCTTCAATTCTTTTTAGTGATATTTCTCAATTTACATAACATCCATCAAGCTAAGGATTCTACGTATATTTATTGACCTACATCCTAGAAGAGTGTTGTATTATACTGAACGAGCACAATCTTACAAATCTGTATGTAGGAATACATTTCCATTCATAAAGAGATACTATCCAAGACCTTAAGCAGAAAGTTGGCTATCCTTTGTTTTGTCCAGTTAGATTCCAAGTTCCCCCTATGTAATGATTAACAAGAACAGTAAATGAAGAGAAATCCTTTCTGTTCTTGTTAAAAGCAAACATCCCTATACACACACACACACACACACACACACACCACCTTTCCAACACCACTACTTCCCATTCCTAGTAATATGAGATATAAGGTATAATTTAATATTTGTGCAGAGACATAGGAGGTAAATATCACATTCGCATATTGTACTTGGGAGAGGGCTTCATATTTTCCTTGATAGAGTTTGCATATTGTGCTTTCCCATTTCAAACATTTGTTTTCTTTGAAACATGGTACCTAATTGGGTTCACAATTTTTAGCTGTTAAGAGCAGTTTTAGATGTGGTCTCCTTTCTGTTCAGTGTGTGATTGTTTTAAGACTGGAGGCCAGAGTAGACAGTCCCTCATCAGGTGTACAATGCTAAAGATCTGTTTTGTTTTTCCAAGAGGTCTGTTAATTGGACACACATGCAATAGCCAAGGTGCAGTGAAAAGATAAGACAGCAGTTAAAGTCTGCAAGTGAATGAGCTTTTTTTAGGTTCAATTGTGATAATATTGTCACCACTACTTCCACTGGTGCCTTCATGCATTTTATTTTACCTTACCTAGTGAGTATTTTTGGAGATAGAATTTTCTGGAGATACCTTATCTCCTGGTTCTCAATGTAAATATACTTGGAATAAAATAAACCCAAGAGTTTTATCTATGAATAGTGGGTTAATAGAAATCTATGTTAATAGATTTTAGAGTGGAATTCAGTTGCATTTGTATTTAGAATGTATGCCTTTAGTAGTTATTTAACTTTAGAAAGGCTTGCTCATTTTTTATTTCATATGAAATAGTATAGAAGTTTTCTTGACCTCGATTTCTTTCTTTCTCCTGTCATTGACACCAATCGTGTAATGAATTGAATACTAAGGTCTGCAAACTTAATTCTCTCTTTTCTGAGCAAAACAGTTGAAATTCATAAAAAAGCCAGCCATGAAAATTAAGACATAATCAAACCATATGTTATAGGAGACGGTAAAATTTTAAACTGTAGGGGCTATAGAGTCAGTCTAATGCAATAGGCAAACAGTTATTCTATCAATTGATTGAAATTTTGATAAACATAATGTGAGAAACATATATTCTGAGAATGTGTCAAAAGGGAACTCTCCCTAATACAGTGTTAGTAAACCACGAGTTATTTCAAAATAACCATCACACACTTTTATTTTTGAATAAAGTTAGATGTAAGCCTGGAGTTGTAGCTAAAACTTGGTTTATAAGGTTACAAAGGTTATCCTTTCTTTTCTAGGATACTTTTCAAACTTAGTAATTATTTAGTGTTACATAGTTCTGCCTCATAGTTTTGGGGTTATATGGTAAGTTTACTTCCTTACTTAACAATAACTAGCAGACTTGAAATCATTTCACACTTTGTATACAAGATTTCTGTAATAAAATATTAATTTTTGTCACCTAAATAGTACCTAAACCTGTATTAAATGTCCAAATAAGTGCCAAATTTATAACTTTGCTATAAATTTTTTTTGTTATTTGTACTTTGAGGACAAATGTGAAGTAATAACTGCTTTGTGGTTGTGATTTGTATCTCCCTAATGATCAGTGATGTTGAGCATTTTCTCATGTCTCTTGGCCATCTGGATGTCTTCTTTGGGAAAATGTCTGTTCATGTCTTCTGCTGATTTTTAGTTGGATTATTTTTGGGGGATGTTGATAAGTTCTTTATAGATTTTGGATACTAACTCTTTATCACATATGCCATTCGCAAATATCTTCTCCCATTGCATAGATTGTGTATCAGTTTGTTGCTTGTTTCCTTCACTCTGCAGAAGCTTTTTATCTTGATGTAGACCCAGTAGTTTATTTTTGCTTTTGTTTCCCTTGCCTCAGAAGACACATCTAGAAAGAAGTTGGTATGGCTGATGACAAAGAAGTAACTACCTGTGTTCTCCCCCAAGATTTGTATGGTTTCAGGTCTCACATTTAGGTCTTTAATCAATTTATTTTTGTGTATGGTGTAAGAATGTGGTCCAGTTTCATTCTTTTGATGTTGCTGTCCAGTTCTCCCAACATTGTTGAAGATACTATCTTTTTTCAATTGGATATTCTTTCCTGCTTTGTTGAAGATCAATTGACCTGGTAGTCATGGGTTCATTTCTGGGTTTTCTCTTTTGTTTCATTGATGTATGTGTCTGTTTTTGTGCCAGTACCATACCGTTTTGATTACTGCAGCTTTGTAATACATCTTAAAGTCTGGAATTGTGATGCCTCAAGCTTTGCTTTGCTTTTTCTAGTTTTCTTTGGCTATTTGGTATCTTTTTGTAGTTCCATATAAATTTGAGGATAGTTTGTTCTAGCTATGTGAAAAATGTTGATGGTATTTTGACAGAGATTGCATTAAATGTGTAAATTCCTTTGGGTAGTGTAGACATTTTAACAGTTTGTTCTTACAGTCCATGAGCATCAAATGTCTTTCCATTATCTGCATCATCTCCAGTTTCTTTCACCAGTGTATTATATTTTTCAGAGTGCAGGTCTTTCACCTCTTGAGTTAGGTTGATTACTGGGTATCTTATTGGTTTTGGTGCAATTGTAAATGGGATTGATTCCTTAATTTCTCTTTCTGCTTCTTCATTATTGGTATATAGAAATACAGCAGGTTTCTGTATGTTGATTTTGTATCCTGCAGCTACTGAGTTTGTGTATCAGTTCTAACAGTTTTTTAGTGGAATCTTTTAGATGTTCCATATAGAGTATCATGTCATCTACAAATAGGGAAAATTTCACTTTCTCCTTGCTGATATGAATGCCTTTTCTTTCTTTACTTTTTAATTTTTTTTTAAAGTTTACTTATTTTTCAGAGAGAGAGAGAGAGAGAGAAAGAGAGAGAGACAAAGAGCACAAGCAGAGGAGGAGCAGAGAGAGAGACATAGAATCTGAAGCAGGCTCCAGGCTCTGAGCTGTTAGAACCTGACGTGAGGCTTGAACTCACTAGCATTGAGATCCTGACCTGAGCCAAAATCAGATACTTAACCGACTGAGCCACCCAAACACCCTCCCCTTTTATTTATTTTTGATGTCTGATTGCTGTGGTTAAGACTTCCATTATTATGTTAAATAACAGTGGTAAGATTGGACATCACTGTCTTGTTCCTGACCATAGAGGAAAACCTCTCAGTTTTTCCCCATTGAGGATGACATTAACTGTGGGTATTTAATATATGGCCTTTGTTATGTTGAGGTATGTTCCCTCTAATCATACTTCAAGGATGTGGGGAAAGGGGGAACCCTCTTGCACTATTGTTGGGAATGCAAACTGTGCAACCACTTTGGAGAAGAGTATGCAAGTTTCTCAGAACGTTAAAAATAGAACTACTCAATGATCCAGCAATTGTACTACTAGGTATTTACCCAGAGACTACCAAAATAGTAATTCAAAGGGATACATACACCTCGATGTTTACAGCAACATTATCTACAATAGCCAAATTATAGAAAAGGTCCAAATGTTCTCTTATGAATGAATGAACTAATGAATGAAAAAGAAAGATGAGTGAATAAGGAAGATGTCACACACACACACACACACACACACACACAGGATATTACTCAGCCATATAAAAGAATAAAATCTTGGCATTTGTAATGACATGGATGGAGCTAAAGAGTAGTACAGTAAGTGAAACAAGTCAGTAGGAAAAACAAATACCATGTGATTTCACTCATATGCGGAATTTAAGAAACAAAGCAAATGAACATAGGGAAAAGAAGAGAGAGAAAGGCAAACTGAGAAACATACTCTTAACTATAGAGAACAAACTAATAGTTGCCAGAAGAGATGTTGGAGGGGGGGTGTGGTGATGGGTTAAATAGGTGACAAGGATTAAAGAGTGCACTTAGGATGATGGCTGAGTGTTATACTGAATCACTAAATTGCATACCTGAAACTAGTATTACACAGTATAACTAAGTGGAATTTAAATTAAAACTTAAAAAGACTATCTTCTTAATATGCCTAATTCATTAGTCCAATCTCATAATTAATATCGAAGATTGGAAAACAAACGATCAAGGAGTTTTGCTCAATTGCATCTAAGGTTTAGACTCTGAGTTATTTCAAAACACATTTTGAAATTTATATATCTTACATATATATTTATATGTATTATATTATGTAATATTTATATATAATGGCTTTCTCCTAACTTGATGGTCCAACATAAATATATACCTTTATATTCTTTGTTTAAAGTGGGAAATACAAATTGCTGTTTTAAGCACAGTAGGAAATAGGAAACAATACCAAAGATATTTGGTACCAAAATACCAAAGATGTATGGAATTAAATCTAAAGTTTATACATATCTCTGTGTTCCTTATTGAGAAACATTGAGGTTCTTGATTCCCACACTGTATATTTAGAAACTTTCTAAGAGCATCAAGACACATGAATATATAATTTCCTTTGACAAATTAAAAATAAGATTAAAATATCAGATGTTGCATGTTGGCAGATGTAACAAACTCACCGATTTTCTTAGTTCATAAAGTTTTGACATCAGCACTCTGGGAAGACTATTTCCTTAAATGTACTTTAAGTCCCTTATCACTCTACATACGAACTTCATAAAGTAGTAAAATGGATATGCCAAATATCCAATTCATATTTTCATGCAATAATGATTAGAAAATATAGTGACTGAAAATATCGTTCTATTTCCAACTCCATTATTCCATTTGTAATGAAGTTGGCATCGCCAAATTGTAAACGTTTCTAGTTAAGCAGAATTAAATGTTTACACATAATGAACACATTCTTCTTATTTCATTCTTTCTAGATTAATCATTTTGCATAGGAATATCTAAGTCTCAAGCTCGGAGATCTAGGCTAAATCATAAAACTAAGAGTCAGGTCAAGAATCTGAAATCCAGTACATATATTTTTTTATTCATGCAAGATGTAAACTTGGAAAATCACTTCCCCTCTTGTCACCTGTTTTTCTCATCAGTGGAGTGAATCTGTTGGCTTCGTTTCATGGTTTTCACTTGCCAGCAGCAGAAGCCTCTTGTCTAACAAAATCTTATGCATAATGTCAGCATGTGTGTGAATAATAATAATAGAGCTTCTCTTATAGAACAACAATATTGGAGAAGGGCAGTTGATTTTAGCTGGGAACCCTAGAGCCCAATCCTTTAGGCTGGTCCTCAGCTTCTGATACAACCTGTTGAAGATGACTCTCTAAATATAATCCCTCGAATTCCATGGACCATATTTTGAAAATGACTCTTAAAGCACTGCAAATCTTGTTGTACTTAAAAGAAAAAGGTGCAAAAAAGAAAAATAGGTGCAAACAAGTAGATTTTAATTTATGCTAAGAAGGATTCTCAGGTAAAAAGCTCACACTTCATTCTAAACCATTGACTTAAGTGTTCCATAAAACAGCTATATAGTCCCCAATAGTTTCTATTTAGAGAGTGAATACTTTGACAAGACTCCCAATAACCCTTTAACATGTAGAAAATCATAAAAGTTCTTCAGTTAAATTTTAGTTCTCTTGCCCATCTTTATCCTTCACTGGGGAGATGAGAAACAATTAATTTGGAAGGGGGGTAAATCTAAAGGCAGAATGTGCTTCAACGAAGATTTGTCACTTCTCAGCTTTGGTTACCAGAAAGTTAACACTTCTGTCAGTACACACATATACACCCTCTAGGTTTTTGTAGTTACAATATGCACAGAGTTAGAAAATGAGAAAGAGGAGAACACGTTCTACAAAATCCTTAATTGCTCTGGAAAAGAGAAGGCTGTAGGAGATGAGGGGCCACTTTCCTTGCCTGTTACTGATGTCAATTTATTTGATAGTTACAAGGCAAGGAGTAATGTTTGCACTGTGACTAATTTCTGATGTCCTTTATGAGCAAGGGTACTCCACCTAAAATTAAGGAAATGAAGAAAAGCTATCTTTTAATAATCCCAAAAGGGCCCGAAGTGAACTTGTCCCAGCAGTTACCGTATATAGACTCTGTGACATACTTCCCCCTTCGCAAAACCACTGAGTGCAGATCATTACTTTCCAACAGTTATGTGCAGAGACCTATTTTATAACACTTCAGGGAAAGTTAACTTGCTAGATCTTGACATGTCTTTCTGGAAAATGAAATAACTTACAGTTTTCTTCTAGTGGCACTGTTAACTCTTGTATCATTTTCAGGTCCATGGGGCCGGTGCATGGGAGATGAATGTGGCCCAGGAGGCATTCAAACCCGGGCTGTGTGGTGTGCTCATGTGGAAGGCTGGACAACGTTACATACAAACTGTAAACAGGCTGAGAGACCCAGTAATCAGCAGAACTGTTTCAAAGTGTGTGACTGGCACAAGGAGTTGTATGATTGGAGGCTGGGACCCTGGAATCAGTGTCAGCCTGTGATTTCCAAAAGCCTGGAGAAACCCCTTGAGTGCATTAAAGGGGAGGAAGGCATTCAGGTGAGAGAGATAACATGCATCCAGAAAGAGAAGGACATTGCGGCAGAGGATATCATTTGTGAGTACTTCGAACCCAAACCTCTCCTCGAACAGGCCTGTCTCATCCCCTGCCAGCAAGATTGCATCGTGTCTGAGTTTTCTGCTTGGTCAGAATGTTCCAAGACCTGTGGCAGTGGGCTCCAGCACAGGACACGTCATGTGGTAGCGCCCCCCCAGTTCGGAGGCTCCGGCTGCCCAAACTTGACGGAGTTTCAGGTGTGCCAGTCGAGCCCGTGTGAAGATGAAGAGAGCATGTACAGCTTGCACGTGGGGCCCTGGAGCCCGTGCTCAATGCCTCACTCAAGACAAGTAAGACAGGCAAGGAGACGTGGGAAGAATAAAGAACGGGAAAAGGACCGAGGAAAAGGAGTGAAGGATCCAGAAGCCCGTGAGCTTATTAAGAAAAAAAGAAACAGAAATAGACAGAACCGACAAGAGAACAAATATTGGGACATCCAGATTGGATATCAGACCAGAGAGGTTACGTGTACTAACAAGACGGGGAAGGCTGCTGACTTGAGGTAACATTTTATAACCATTAACTGCATGTGTCTCTCTGTCAAGGCCATGGGTTACAAAATACTTAAGACGCTGCTGTACTGAGTCCTGAAATTCATATGCATACAGCCTAGAATGAGCTGCCCTCAAGCGTAAAATTTTCTACTATAAGGCATTTGAGCTTCAGTGGGTTTCCTGACATAATTTCTATTTTGCTCATGTGTAGACACTCTACTACTAGAGTTAATTCAAACTTTGCTGTCAAAAATCTATAGCATCTCCCTGAGATGACACTACTTCTCTAAGTCAGTAGAACCGTTTCCACCTACAGTGGGGAAAAGGAACTTACCCAGAGGCTGGAATTTTGGAATTTTGAATTCAGATACTTATTTTAGTGAGAATAAAGCATACTTGTAATCTTTCCAAGTTTATAGCATTTTCAGAATTTACTCTATAAGCAAAATCTAAACAGCAACCTAGGGAACTATACCTAAGAATAATTCTTTTTCACATTTTATAAAATGGAATAATCTCCCCAGAGGAAAAAAAGGGGGGAACCAGAACAAATTAAGGTAAGCAGACAGTATTTAATCATGAGTAGTTTAGAAAACATGTAATTAATTGGCTGCATGTTCTAGACAGAAATTATTTGTCACATTATCTCTGGGTAAATAATGACTATATTATGAAAGACTTTCTCATGTGTGATTTATTTGTTGTGAAAATATTCATTGAGGATTATTCATTGAGGATTATCTAAAGGATATGATGTTCTCTGGATAGTCTAAATTTTGCTCTTGGATAAGCCAGACCATCTGGGAGTGTCTTATCTGGATCATTTGCATAATTGCTTTTTCTGAACTATTTATGCAGCTATGATTTGGACTGAATGGAGTGAAATTATGGTAGCATCACTCAGAATTTTATATCATATTTATTGTAGAAAATGACATTGAAAGTGTCATCTACTCCATCACACAGTCTGTTCTCTTGATTAAAAACACAGAGGATAAATTTCACTGAAGTCGCAACCCATGTGCTACTTTCGAGCAGCTCAGTCAGTTGCTTTCCTTGTGGCCCTGGAAACCTTATAACAGATCACATGTGCCTGTTTGCTTTGGCTCCTGGGAACATGAATAGGACTGTGTGGCAGGCATGTTGTTTACTGCCATACCCCACTGTCTTCGTCGTCTTCTCACCCTCATTATTTTCCTTCATTCATTCCTACCTAGTGATTTTGCTATCTATGGATTGCAAAAGCTGGTTTTAAAGCCGTTTTAATACAAGATATAGTTTAAATTAATGAGTAAACAAATGATTTATCTAGACAATAGTTTCTCCCCACAGAGTGTTGATTTGGTCGCCATTTTTAGGATATGGCCAATCCCTCCCCTCTTTGTACATAAACGGTTGTATTTTTTCTCACCGACACCAGTAATCCTCCTCTTCTTCATCTAGTGGTATCAGGCCAAGTCCTGTCTTGGTCTCATGAACGGTTGCTTGGTCTCCTGCCTTCATCCTCCAGGTTCCATTCAGCTCCTTACGCGTACGTGCCTGTATGTGTGCTCGCTTCTGATTCCGTATCATGCGTGTTTTCAGTTCAGTACTGTTTTATTCTCTTCCGGCCATCCTTATTCTGGTGATTTCCTCATCTCTTTTCCTGAAGTATTCCAATTATGTTAGTTACTTGGCCCCTACTAAGTAATTAAATGAGCCTCCAGGGCAACTTGAGTTGTCTCCTGCTGTCACTGTGTTAACATGCTGTAGACATTTAATTTAATGTTGACCACTCAATTAAAAGTATAATTAGGATGGTACCTACCATTTGCTTAGAGCCTAATATTCCTATTTTATTATTTGAAATAAGCAAACACATTTAAAATATGTAGATCATTTGTCACATGATTAGATTCTGTTAGAAATAGCCAGTCTAACAACAAAATGACAATTACCTATATATTATAACTTATTAGGGCATAGTTAAGCTTTACATTTCATTGGTTTTCAATATATTTTGATTAAAAATTATATATAAGAAAATATGTGAATAAATATATATGATTAGAAAAGTTAAAGTCTCAGTGAAGAGACAAAAATCAGGTATTTTGACCTATGTTTTGCTCAAACTTTCCACCGCATCAGTGAAGCTAATGAAATAAAGAGTAAGTGAACAATACCAACAAAGCAGAGGGCCACATATCACAGACTTGATGGCTAAATTTAAAGTGTTTCACCTCAAATTCAGAAACGATTCTGCCTTGTCAAAGGATAAAAAATTATTTATTAAAGCTGGGGCGCCTGGGTGGCTTAGTCGGTTAAGCGTCCGACTTTTGCTTAGGTCATGATCTCGCAGTTTGTGGGTTCAAGCCCAGCGTCGGGTTTTGTGCTGACTGCCAGCTCAGAGCCCGGAGCCTGTTTCAGAGTCTGTATCTCCCTCTCTCTCTGACCCTCCCCTGCTCAACCTCTCTCTCTCACTCCTAGAAAAAAAATTTTAAAAATTATTTATTAAAGCTAAAAATGTGTATTACAGTAACTAAGTGAATTTAGCTATATAAATCTAAGAATCTTGGAAAAGCAGTTCATGGGCAACTTAATATAATTGTAGCAGAATTACTGCTAGAACTTCCAAGTTGAAGATGATAGATCTGCCCTACTTTTTGCTTTCAAACAGACTAATATCAGTAAGAATGACAAACACAAATGAAAGTCTCTTCTTTTAATAGGAAACAGTCAGTCTCAAATCGCAAATGACAGAGATTTAATGAATGTGATAAAATTAAACCTAACTCTGGGAAGACACTTAGAAGGATGTTCTGTCTTGGCGACTTCTGTGAACACTCAAAATCACAGAGAAGCCTGAACTTTGTAAGGGTTAAGCCAGTGACACCTCCTTAGCATGGCATATGGTCTGAGTAAAGAGAAGGGGCTACTAATGCATCTTTGAGTTTGTTTGAAAACANAAAACAAAACAAAAACAGAACAGCATGCTAGGCAAGACTAAACAAGAAACTCACTATGCCATTACTGCCAAGAAAGGACTACCAGTTTGATGACTGGTGGATAAGAATTCTAAATCACTACATGCACACCATGACACAAAGGGCTTCCCCATGAAATAGTGAGTTTCAGCCAACCTTAAGTATAGCATCGCCCCAAGCCTAGAGGTGATATGAAAGTAAGGGCAGACATTACTCCGAGAAAACAAAGATAGTAAAAGAAATATGGTGTTTCCAAACGAAAAACAGAAAGTAGAGTTCATATTGAATAACCTTAACTTATGAATTGAATTAGTGATTTGGCAGAGCTCAAATGGAGGGGTATTGGAAAACAAGAAGAAGAAATAGAACTAACATTAAAAGCAACTAAAAGTAGAAAACTATTTTGTGAAGAAGAGACAGTGATATAGAGAACAGTTTAAGAACATCTAACGAAACTATAACTTTTTAAAAAAATGATGGATATGGAAACAAGCAAGGGAGATTACTATATGAAACCTGGTGTTGCTGAACGTAGGACTATCAGAAAAGGTAGAACAGAAAAACCAAAAACCAAAAACCAATGTAACAGAACAAAAACACAAAGATATAATAGAAGACTTTTCTGAATTTAATCCATAGCTTGAAATTGCACACGGGTAATAATTTTTCTAGAAGAGGTCGAAAGAACATCTTCATGGACAAACTGGTATAGAATAACTTTTATAAAGAAAAAGAGACATCAGACTGTCAGCCAGGATAATACTCAAATTCTGAAACACTAGAAGCATTTCTGTTGTAGTAAAACACAAGACAGGACAGCACATTAAATCCACTCTTAGTTAACACTGATCCGTAAGTACTAGTTAATGTAGTTGAAAAGAGAAATAAAAATTGGAAAGCAGATGTAAAAATTAAGTTTTTTTCCAGAGATCAAGAATGTACACTGAAAAACTCAAGAGAATCAGTTGAAAATATAAACAATAAAGTAACTCAATGGGGGGGAGGTATTGAAACAAAAATAATATAAAAACAATCCATATATTTCCTAGATACAATTAATAGTTAAACATGATGATGGAAACAAAAGATAAAAATATTCCATTTACAAAAGTGAAAAAAAAAAGCAGAAAGAAATTTGTGGATAAACCTAACTATGAAAGTTCTACACAGCACACAAGACTTGGAAACATTAAAAAAAAAAAAAAAAAAAAAAAAAAAGTGTGCCTATCCAGAACACTTACTAAATATACCAGTTGTCCGCACATTGTTACTGTAAAATTTATAAGGGAAAAATAAGCTGACAGGCCAAGAAAATTTTGAAAACATAGAAGTAGAGAGAAAAAAATCAATGTCCCCAAATCATTACATGTATTTTATTCTTTGAAAGTAGTAATAACAAATTTATGTAAGTTCATGAATAAGCAGAACAAACAAATAAGGGTCTAGACATAAGATCTCCAAAACCCTAAGTAACATTTCCAATTTGGTGGGAAATTAATTAGTTTTGTTTTGTTTGGGGGACAGTTGCTTAGCCATGTAAAGTAATAAAAACAATTGAAAAGGAAGAAGAATTATATCCCTTTGACACTTATTATACCAAAGCAAAGCCCAGTTATAGTCAGTGCTTAAAATTTTTTCTTTTTTTTAAATTTTTTAAAATATTTTATTTCTGAGAGACAGAGAGAGACAGAGTGAGCAGGGGAAGGTCAGAGAGAGAGGGAGACACAGAATCTGAAGCAGGCTTCAGGCTCTGAGCTAGCTGTCAGCACAGAGCCTGACCCAAGGCTTGAACTCACGAGCTGTGAGATCATGACCTGAGCCGAAGTCCAATGCTCAACCGACTGAGCCACCCAGGCACCCCAAGGCTAAACTTTTTAAAGTAAAAGGAGGTTACTTTAGGGCACAGAATGCAGAGATCATGCAAGGAAATACTCAGATTTTTAAAAAGAGAAAATTTTGCTCAAGAAAAATAATATGAATTTAAAACCCAAGTAGTAAACTGAGAAAATATATTTGAACATTGAATTGACAAAGAGCTAATTTTCTTTTTTTTTTTTGAGGAGGAGGAAGTTGCTTTATTGAGGGGAGAACACTGCACGTGGGTGACACATGAAGGCAGCCTGGGGGGCGCCCTACACATCAGGCTCAGAAAGGGGCATGGGGTGGGTTGCTAAGAAAGATCAACTGGACGAGGTTCCTCTGGCAGCTTCCTGACCATCTCCTTGAAGGCAAATGTGGCTACAGGTAGAGCCCCTCAGGGGTGCCTTCTTGTTTTTTATAAAGAACGTTTTCTTTAGATTTTTTAAAGTCTTCACTTGTACTTTCATCCTGCATTCTCTCAAGGCCATCAGACCGGCTTCTGTACAGATTGCCTTGATGTCGGCCCCGGAGAGGTCATCTTTAGCCATGACCAAGTCATCCAGGGTCACGTCACCGGCCAACGTCATCCTGCTTGTGTGGATCTGAAAGATGTGCTTCTTAGTCTTTTCATCGGGCAGGGGGACCTCAATTTTTCTGTCAATGAGGCCTGGTCTGATAAATGCTGGATCCAAAGTTTCTATTCGGTTTGTGGCCATGATAACTTTCATGTCACCCCTTGAATCAAATCCATCCAACTGGTTCAACAGTTCCAACATTGTTCGTTGAATTTCTCTTTCACCACCGGAATTTGAGTCTCATGTTTTTGCTCCAGTGGCATCAGTGTCATCAATAAACATGATGGACGGTGCATGTTCTTCCGCAACTCGAAACAATTCCCGAACGAGTTTGGACCCGTCACCTAGGTACTTCTGAATAAGTTCAGAGCCAACCACTCTTAGGAAAGTGGCTGAGGTTTGGTTTGCTACTGCTTTGGCTAATAAGGTTTTACCTGTGCCAGGTGCTCCGTAGAGAATGACCCCCTTTGGGGGCTTTATACCCATTTCTTCGTAATATTCGGGATGAGTGAGAGGAAGCTCTACAGATTCCTTAATTTCCTGGATCTGGTTGTCCAAACCCCCAGTATCAGCATAGGTTTCCTGGGGGGCCTTTTCTACCTTCATCACTGTGACCAAGGGATCCGTGTCATCCATGAACACCCCTGAGACGGCATGTACCTTGTGGTTGAGCAGGACTGAACAGCCTGGTTCCAGCAGGTCCTTGTCTACAAAGGAAAGAATGCTGACGTAGTGTTCTGAGCCCACAGATGTGGACACGATGGCATGATTGTCATCAATGATCTCTTCCAACATTCCTACCGACCTTGGGGTCCCCCTCAGATCATCCACCTTTGATCTTTCCTCCTCTTGCTTTTCTTCTAAAGGCTTCATTTGTTCCTGATTTCTAATGAATTCTTCCTCCATGAGAAGGTAGTCTTTAATTCTCTCTAACTTCAGTAATTTTAAACGGCACTGAGTGTGAGGTGTCACCAGTGGCAGCTTGCTGGCAGCATCTGGTCCCTTTGTTTTCTTCTTCTTTTTCCCCACTCTAGTTGGTACAGGAGGTTCGTATTTCTTTTTCTTGTCCTTGTCATCCTTCTTGCCACCTCCAGGGCCATGACCACCACTCTGACTTTGACCCATCTTGCTTCGGCCGCTCGAGCAGCCACTACCGGAAATCAAGAGCTAATTTTCTTGAGACTTAAAGGACTCATTAAGAAAGGGGTCAAAACGTAATTGAAAATGTGCCGAAAGTCAAGGGACTGAAAAAAAAAACAAGTCACAGAATATTAGAAAATATTTGTGGAGGGCATTTCTGATTAAGGACTCTTATCCAGAACAAACAAAGAGAACTGTTAAAACTCAACAAAATGAAAACAAATAACCTGATTCAAAAATGGGCCAAAGACCTTCCCACCTCACCAAAGAAGATATACAAATGGCGAATAAACATAAAAAAGATATATCATAGTAGATCAAGGAAATCTACATTAAAACAACAGAGATATACTCCTACACACCTACTGAAATACCCCAAGTCCAGAACGCTGGCAACACCAGATGCTGGTGAAAATGTGGATACAACAGAAACTGGTTCCTTGCTTGTGAGATGCAAAATGGTTACAGTCATTTTGCAAGACAGCCTGCCAGTTTCTCACAACACTAAACATACTCCTTACCATATGATCTAGCAATTGTGCTGCTTGGTATTTACCCAAAGGAACTGATAAGTTATATCCACACAAAAATCTACATAGAGATGTTTATATAACAGCTTTATTCACAATTGCCAAAACTTGAAGGCAACCAAGATGTCCTTCAGTAGATGAATGGATAAACAAACTATAACACATTCAGACAATGGAATATTACTCAGCATTAAAAAGAAATGAGCTATCAAGCTGTGAAAAGTCATGGAAGAAACTAAATGTATAATTACCAAATGAAACAAAAGACTGTATACTGTAGGATTCCAACTATATGGCATTCTGGAAAAGGCAAAACTGTGGGGACCATGAAAAGAGCAGCAGCGTAGTCAGGGTTAGGTGAGAGGGAGAGATGAACAGAGAGGGCACAAAGGATTTTTAAGGCAGTGAAACTATTCTGTATGATATATGCCATTACACTTTTGCCCAAACCCATAAAATGTGGAAAACCAAAGGTTAACTGCAGTGTAAACTATGGACTTTGAGTGAATATTATGCATTAATGCAGGTTCTATTCTAGTGAGTGATGTTGATAACGTGGGAAGCTATCCATGTAGGAGGGCAGGGGGCTTATTTTCACTTTGAACTTATGGGTATTTTGCACTCAATTTTACTGTGAACCTGTAAATGCTCTAAAAACTAAGATCTTTTAAAATCAGCAAAGCACAGGATCAAGTCACAGAAATTATGCTAATCCTCAATCATAATTAAGAAATTAAAAAAATTAAATCCCATTTTCACCTCTCATATTAGTAAATAAAATATTTAATAGTGTGTCAGGGATTACTAAAACAGCTTCCTGCTTTGGTAATTCACTAGAAGGACTCACAGGATTCAGCATATAGTTACATTTATGTCTGAGATTGATCACAGTGAAAGGATACAAACCAAAACCATAAAGAAAAATGGGCTTGGGGAGAAGTCCAGAGGAAACTCTGTATGAAATTCTACTGGAAATTTCGAGCTTCCAGAGTCCTCTTCCTGTGGAAATTAACAGCCTACACTTATTCCTCTAGCAAAGAGTGCAGCAAAATTGTGCAAGGCATTATATGCTAGGGAAGTTTATTAGAGACTCTATGTTCCAAACTTTTATTGGAGGTGGATCACGTTAGGCACCCTTTGCCTAGCATACACAAAAATCCCAAATGCCCAGAAGGAAAGCAAATGTTCCCCATAAACCACATTGTTTTTACAAACAAATTAAGCATAGTGAACAACTTTATCATTTATCACAATTTTCTCACTTAGAGAAAAAATTTTTGCAGTATAGAGAACTGTTTACCAGTTAAGTTTCCAAATATGTGTCAGGAGCCAAGCCTGCAAGCAAGTTTTTTTAATGATAGAAGTCTGAGACTTGATATTTTATTAATAATAGTGTTTAACATTAAGCACTTGGGGAAAAGAGACATATTCTTGGTGGGAACAAAAATTGGTGCAAGCTTTTTGAAAAATACTTTTGCAGTATGTATCAAAATTTAAAAAGGAAACCACCTTTGTCAGTGATGCTATATAAGTTTCTTCTAAATATATGTACAACTCTCACTGTAGCATGATTTATTACAGCAAAACAATCTAAATTCCACCAATAAAAGGACTGGTTACATCAAGGTGCTTCCATGTATGGAATATGTAGTTATCACCACATGAGGTAGATATCTCAGGGCTGTTATAACAAAGTAACATTGGAGGGGTAACTTATCAACAACAGAAATTTATTTGTCATTGTCCCCAAGGCTAAAATGTCCAAGATCAAGGCACCAACAGATTCACTATCTAGTAAAAGCTCTATTCTGGGTTGTAGACCTCTGGCTTTTAAACTGTATCCTCACTTGGGCACAGAATGGGAGAGAGCTCTCTGGGGTCCCTTTTTAAGAGTACCAGTGTCATTCATGAGGGCTCCACTTGTGACCTGATTAGCTTCCAATACTATCATGTTAGGGGTTAAGATTTTAAAGTATGAATTTGGGGACACATACATTCAATCCATTGTAGTAATTGATTTCTAAATAAACATGAGGGAGTAAAGGCACTTTTATTCCACTCCCTTGCCTTGAAATCAACCAGAAACACCATTAAAAGAAATAAGCACTTCTATATATAGGAAAGAGAGAAAGAGAAAAAGAGGAAGGGAGGAAAGGAGGAAAGAAAATGGAAAGGAATTTAGGACCTGAGGCATGAAAGAGATCCTTTATAAAGTAATTGGGAGAAGGCTCTTTTAAGAATGCTTTCTTTGAAATCTCTCAGTTGGGAGTGGGTGGGAGGAGAGCACTGGCAACCAACAGGAAATATGGAGGAAGTTCCCTTAAGAGCTGGTTCTTTACCACAGAATCACAGAAGTGTACCTGGAGGAGTATTTCAGCCAGAATGTGACTTGCCTGGTCTCCTGGCTCAAAGAAGCTGTCAAAGGTGAAGTGAAGAAAGCGAGTAGAGAAAGCAGACATCTCCAGATTGCAACAAGCATAGCCTGAGATTTAAGGCTGTGCTATGAGCCACCCTCATCTCTGGAAAGTTTAGCTATCCCAGATTACCTCTTCCTGAAATAAAGATCTGAATCTGTATATCAATGTTATAACATGTTTCAGGAAGAACTATAAAATCTGTTCTAAGTAATATGAGAAACATTTAATGGAAGTAGAAACTACCTTTAATTTGAACATGCCTTATTTTGTTGTATTGTCTGACCAAGGCAATTAATTATAATTATAAATCCAGTGGAAACATTACCAGGAAGTATGAGAAATTCCTCTTGGTAAATTCCTGAAGGAATAAGACAGACTTGGGATCTAAAACAGATCTCTCTTGGGTAAGCCAAAAACAAAAAATAAAACAAAAAACATAAAAAGCAAAAAACCAAAACCAGATCTGTGCAGTTTCTAGATAACTCAGTAAAGCAGACATTTATTTTAGGCACAAATGTATAAGGACAAAAAATAACTAGGTCTCACAAATAGAGTCAACTGATCTTTGACAAAGGAGCAAAGGCAATACACTGGAACAAGGTCAGCATCTTCAACAAACGGTGCTGGAACATGTGAAAAAAAATCTAGGCACAGACCTTGTTTTCTCCACAAAAATACAAAAAAGTAACTCAAAATAGATCATAGATCTAAGTGCAAAAGGCAAAACTATTATAAAACTTCTAGAAGGTAACATAAGAAAAAACCTAGATAACCTTGAATATGCTGATACTTTTTTAGATACAACACAAGAGATGATCTATGAAAGAAATAATTGATAAATAGTGCTTCATTAAAATTAAACGCTTCTGTTCTGCAAAGGATATTGTCAAGAGAAGGACAAGCCACAACGAGAAAATATTTGCAAATGACTCATCTGATAAAAAGATTTTTCCAAAACATAAAAGAACTCTTAAAGCTGAATAAGAAAATAACCTGACTAAAAAATCGACCAAAGACCTTAACCTCACCAAAAAAGAAATTCATTTGGCAAATAACCATATGAAAAGATGCTCTGCAGTATAGGTCACTAGAGAAATGCAAATTAAAACAATGAGATACTGCAACACACGTGTTAGAATAGCCAAAATCCAGAACACTGGAAATACCAAATGTTGGTGAGGATATAAAGCAACAGGAACTTCATTCATTGCTGGTGGGAATGCAATATGGCACATCCACCGTGGAAGGCAGTTTGGAAGGTTTTTTTTTTTACAAAACTAAACACACTTCCATATGGTCCAGCAAGCACACTCCTTGACATTTATCCAAAGGAACTGAAAACTTACATCCATTCAATATCTACATAGTGTGGCCAGGTATTAGGTAGGAAAGAGAAATGAATAGGAGAAGCACATAGCTTTCAGGGGAATAAAAATAGTCTCTATAACATTATAATGATAGGTATAGCCATTATATATTTGTGCAAACCGGTGGAATGTACAACACAAGAGTTAACTATAATGTAAAGCATGGATTTTGAATGATTTGGTATGTTAATGTAGCTTCATCCTTGGTAATAAATACACACCATTCTAATGAGTGCTGTGAAATGAGGGAGGCTATGCATGTGTGGAGAAAGAATATGAGAAATCTCTATACCTTTTTTTAATTTTGCTGTAAATCTAAAACTGCTCAAGAAAATAAAGTCTAAAAAACCTGACTAAAGCATAAATGGAATAATCTAGTATCCCTGGAAAATTGAGAGGTTAGAGTATTTTTCTGTCATTTTGTTATCAATTATATTTTTTCCTTTTAAGGCTTTATATAAAGTCAATGTTAGTATTTCAGACCGCAATGGATAATATTCAAGTGGCTTTCTGAATTTTTTTTCTAAACTCATACTTTTCTGACATACCCTTTCAATTTCAAAATTATATCTGTTAAGATAAAACTGTATTTCTTCTCAACACAGTCTCTTTGTGCCTCACTCCTGTTTTACCTTCCAATATTGGTTGTTAACTATTCTCCATCCTTCTCTTTAAGGATGGCTCTCTAGAAATGGTGACAGAGAAGTTGAATATAAAGTTACTGGCTTTACAATACTAAAAAACAAAACAAAAAACTGGTTAAATCAATAAGAGAATTTTAAGTAATAGATAATTAGGGAGAAATAACACAAATAAGGAAACCTGTACATCCATGACCACACAATGTTGAACAAGTAATTTAAGCTTTCCAGGACTCAGTTTTCTCATGTATAAATATGCGTGAAGGGGGTCAACAATGAGAGAGGGAGGAAGGGAGAGAGCTGAATAAATATCTGAAAGCCCTCAACATTTTGTGATTCCTATGAACTCTGAACAAAAACTGTACCTGAAATTGTAGATCTAAAATCCCATGTAACTTTCTTGGCAGAAAGTTAATTAATTTTGACATGTTCTATAAATCAATTCTTAGTGAAGCATCAGAATGAATTTATTTTTTTTTTTTTTATTTTTTTTTCCTGTCTTGCTTTTATTTTATTTTTTTTAATAGTTTATTGTCAAATTAGTTTCNAAACCTTAAAAAAAAAAAAAAAAAGAATAGAGATGGTAAAAGAGATCTTAAGAATAATAACTATGAATTTCTCGGAAATTGTTTTCAGTAGCATGAAATTTGAATACTTTTTGGAAGTCATACCAGATACGGTACACTGATACATTTTCTATACCATACAGGTTTCAAAACAACTTTTATTGAAAAGACAGCTCTCTGGGATGTAAAATTGCAATGTAAATTAAGAATGACAGAACAGGGGCGCCTGGGTGGCTTCGTCGGTTAAGCGTCCGACTTTCGCTTGGGTCATGACCTTGCGGTTCGTGGGTTCGAGCCCCACGTCGGGCTCTGTGCTGACTGCCAGCTCAGAGCCTGGAGCCTGTTTCGAAGTCTGTGACTCCTTCTCTCTCTGACCCTCTCCTGCTCACGCTGTCTCTCTCTCTCTCTCTCTCTCTCTCCTAGAAATAAATAAAAACATTAAAAAAAAAATTTAAAAAAAAAAGAATGACAGAACAAAATGTCAAATATTTTTAGTGTTTTTAAAATTTTTTATAAGTTTTTTTATTTTAATTCCAGTATAGTTCATATAGAATGTTATGTTAGTTTGAGGTATACGGTACAGCACTTCAACAATTCTTTAAATTATTCAGTGATCATCATGAGTGTACTCTGTAATGCCCATCACCTGTTTCACCCATGCCCCTACGCACCTCCTATGGTAACCATCAGTTCTCTAACGTTAAGTGTCTATTTTAGGGTATCTCTTTTTCTCTCTGTCTCTGTTTTTCTCTCATTTTCTTTGTTCCTTTGTTCTGAAATTCCACATATGAGTCATAAGTCATTTGTGTCTTTCGTGAATCACTTGTTTCACTTAGAATTGTACTGTCTAACTCCATCCATGTCATTGTAAATGGCAAGATACCATTCTTTGTTATGACTGAATAATATTCCATTGTATATTTAAACTACCAATTACTTTATTTTTGTTTATTATTAACTACCTTAAGTATTTGGGTGCTGCTACATTGGGTGCATACATACTTACAGTTGTTACATATCTGCTTGTTGGATTGTCCCCTGAATGGTTATATAGTGTCTTGTCTCTTTTATAGTCTTTATTTTTAAGTTTATTTTTTCCCAGGGTGCCTGGGTGACTCAGTTGGTTAAGCATCCAACTGATTTTGGCTCAGGTGATCATCTCATGGTTGTGAGATTGAGCCCCACATTGGGCTCTGTGCTGGGTGTGGAGCCTGCTTAAGATTCTCTCCCCCCAGCCCCCGCCCCACCCGCCTGCTCACATGCACACATGCTCTCAGTAAACAAACACACAAATAAATAAATAAATATAAAGTTGATTTTTCCCTATGTGAGTATATTGCTTCCTTGACTTTCTTTTGACTTCCATTTGCGTGATATATTCTTCTCTGTCCTTTCACTTTCAATCTGCATGTGTCTTTAGGTCTGAAGTGATTCTCTTGTAAGCAACATATAGATGGATCTTACTTATTTATCCATTTTGTCATCCTGTGTCTTTTGACTGGAGCATTTAGTTCATTTACATTAAAAGTAATTATTTTTAAGTATGCATTTATTGCCATTTTGTTTTTGTTTCATGATTGTTTTTGCAGTTTTGCTCCATTCTTCTCTTAATCTCTTCTTTCATGATTAGTTGGCTTTTTTAGTGATATACTTGGGTTCTTTTTTCTTTACTTTGTGCATATCTGTTACTGGTTTCAATTTGTGGTTACTGTTCAGTTTGTATATAACATCTTTTGTGTTATCGCAGTCTGTATTAAGGTGATACTCACTTAAGTTTGAACCCATTCTTCACTCCTCTCCTCCACCCATTTTAGGTATATGGTGTCGTATTTTACATCTTTTGATTTTATGAATCCCTTTACTGATTTTTACAGATACTTATTTTTGTTTCTCTTTTCCTTCTTTTTTTTTTTTTTTAACTCTTCTTTATGGTCTTTTCTTTGCACTCAAAAAGTCCCCTTTTACATCCAGAGCTGGTTAGTGGTCATGAATTCCTTCTTTTGTTTGTCTGGAAAGCTCTTTATCTCTCCTATTCTAACTGATAGCCTTGCTGGACAGAGTATTTTTGACTGCAGATTTGTTTTTTTGGTTTTTGTTTTTTTTGTTTTTTTCCTTTTACCACTTTGAATATATCATGCTATTCCTTTCTGGTCTGCAAAGTTTCTGTTGAAAAATCAGCTGACAACCTTAGGGAATTTTTCTCTTTGTGTAACTGCCTTCTTTTTCTGCTTTTAAATTTGTCTCTTTATCACTACTCTTTTGACATCTTGATTACTGTGTGTCTTGGTGTGGACCTCCTTGGTTGGTTTTATTGTGGGGATCTCTGTTCCTGCTGGATCTGGAGTTGTTTCCTTTCTCAGACTGGGGAAGGTTTCAGCATTTATTTCTTCAGATAGACTTTCTGCCACCTTTTTTTTTTTTCCTCACCTCCTTCTGGGATCCCTATAATGTGAATGCTATTACATTTATTGGTGTTGCTGATTTCCCTAAATCTATTCTCATTTTGCATATATATTTTTTTCCTTTCACCTCAGCTTGATCACTTTCTATTACTCTTTCCTCCAGGCTGCTGATTCATTCTTCTACTTCTAGTCTACTATTTATTCCATCTAGTGCATTTTAAGTTTCCTTTATTGGGCTCTGACTAGTTCTTTTTTATCTCATTGCTAAGTGTATTGCTGATGTCCACTACTTCCTTAAGTCCATTGAATATCTTTAAGATCATTACTTTCAATTCTCTATCAGACATGTTACTTATTTCTGTTTCGCTTAGGTCTCTTGCTGTGATTTTGTCCTGTTCTTTCATTTGGGACACATTCCCCTGTCTCCTCATTTTGTCTAATTCCCTGAGCCTGTTCCTTTGTGTGAGTAAAGACAGCCACATCTCCTACACTTGAACATAATGGCCTCATGAAGAAAAAAATCCCATAGTGTCCTGCTTTGTGGTGTTAGTGGGTCATTCTGGGATGCCTTGGGCTTAAGCTGAGTCATACCAGGCATTTGCTAGAGATGCAGCAGTGCCAAACTACAGGGTGCTTTTCCTGTGTTGTCCCCTAAGAAGCTTTTGTTGGTGGGCAGAGTCTATAGTCAGTTTAGTTGTCTGCCTCCAGCCGACTTCTGGGGCCTCCGGGTGTGTGTGGCTATCTTTCCTTCTCTCTAGGGCAAGAGTCCCTTTGGGAATCACTGCTACACTGTCAGGCCAGTGGCACCACCCTGTATAGACACTGGCCAAAAACATATTCAAAAGGGCAGATCTGCTGAAGTAAAGCAAATAGGGAGGGAGTGTGGGGCCACAGTGCTACCAAGCTTTGCACATGCCCCCTTCTCTCTGGAAGGGGCCCTGCAGCACTGTGATTGAGCTGTCTGGAGGGGTGGATTGGCAGAAACGCAGTGCGACCTATGGTGTCAGTGCTAGGAAGTTTCTCTGCGAGTCCCACAGGTGGCCCTGTGCTTATGTTGGGGAACGGCGAAGGGCAATGGCATCTGTCAGTTCTTTTGTTCCTGGAAGAGTTCCCCAGAGATTTTTGTCCCTCTGGATGAGCTCTGAGGTTAGTAGATAACTCTCCCTCCTATATAACACAGGCATCTTTCTGGCCTCTTTGCTGTGCTCTCTCTTCAAGCGTGGGGACTTAGTTTCTTTTTACTCTCCAGGCTTTTCCAGCGTGGAGCCAGATGATTTTTTAAATTCCAGGTTTTATGTACTGCTGGTTATAAGAACTCATGAAATTCAGCCCCTCTGATTTTCAAAGGCAAATATTATGGGGATTCATCTTCCTCAGTGTAGGGATCTCTTTCTCTTTCCTTTCCTTACCCGCTGCTGACAGTCGCATGAGTCCTTTTAACTCCTGTGTCTCCGCCCTTCCTACCTCTTGATACGGCATCTTCTCTACATTTAGTTGTAAGATTTATTCTTTCAGTTTGGGGATCATTTTCTGGATTATTTACGCTGATAAGATTGTTATCTAGGTATATCCGTGGGTCACGGTGAGCCTAGGGTCCTCCTACTCCACCATCTTACCTAGAAGAATAATTATTAATAATAAAGGACGACTTTAAAATAATGAGATGGTAAGATCATTGAAAACAAAAGGAGAGAAGAACAGAATCTTTACCTTTTTAGGTTCTTTAAATCTCTTTCAAAAGGGCAGTTATATTCCATAGGTGGGAAGAAATCATTGTATATATGATTCTATTTTTTTAATGTTTTATTTATTTCTGAGAGAGACACACACACAGTGTGAGTGGGGGATGGTCAGAGAGAGAGGGAGATACAGAATCTGAAGCAGGCTCCAGGCTCTGAGCTGTCAGCACAGAGCCCGATGCGGGGCTCAGACCCATGAACCGTGAGATCATGACTTGAGCTGAAGTCTGGCGCTTAACTGACTGAGCCACCCAGGAGCCCCTATATGATTCTATAAATGGAAATATGTACCTTTGTTTTATCTCTGTACCTTTAGTATGCTGGGATGACATCAGTGTTAAGAAAGTAAGTGTTTACTTTGTAAGCATGTACATTTCACTGTGAATATGTCTTTCTGCTAAGTTCATTGGGTTCTACTCACACCAGCCAGGAAAAGTATTTTAAAATCTAGAAGCACTCGAAACATCATGAATAGGAATTATTTTTAGATACATACTAGTAAGCACAAAATAAAATTCTCTGTGTAAAAGGCTACTATTATGATAAAGATGTTTAAAAATAATTTTTGCATGTTTTAGGATATTCAGTAAACCCAATACAAATATGTGACAGCCAATGTCATTGAATATTTTTATCTTCAAATATATCTTGGAGATTTCCCTGAAGAATTAGTATATCATAGATTTTTACCGCATAATTATTTATCTAGCATTCCTTAATTATTTGATCCTTGTCTTCACTTGTAAAATACTCTATTTGAATTAAAGGTGGATGCAAAGAGAATTTGTTGATATTTTTGTATAAATATGTTTTTAAATGTCAGCTATTTACGTCTACAGCCACCCATCCAAGACAGAATCCTGTGGGGTTTTCTATGTAATAAAGAAGATAAACCAAAGAAAGGAAAGTAAGATAAATCAAATCTGTGATTAAAAAACAAAAATATGAAAATGAGGATTATGTTGGAAATTATGAAGAAATTATTAAAGGGATGTCATACATAGATTCGCAGAAAGAAAGGAAAGGGTAGAAAAGAGCTTAAAAATGGAAACATTGAAATGAATCAAAATTAGTTTTAATTGAATTTGTCATGATTGAGATAATGCAGTGTTGAGCAAAACACATAATGTATTGTGTCATGTAATGTTAATTTTGACAACTGTAGATCAGGCTAGGGAACACTATGAAATCATCATGAATGATGCATATGCTCTTAATTTTAGACTTGCAAATTTGATTTCTGAGGCTGTTTGCATTGGAACAACCAAAGCAGGGTGTTGTGAAATAAATCAATTTGAAAAGAAAACATTCCCTAATGTGATTTGTAGAGTTCCTTGGTAGGAGTGCACTGGTGACATATTTTTGCATAGTTTCATTTTACCACCTACTTTCATTATGAAGCTGACAGTCTGGAGCCCAGGGAAGTCAGAGGAACATGTGAAGCTGAGGATGTGTAGGAACGGGGGCAGTTGCCCTGTTTGGTTGCCATGGATGTCACTGAACAGTCCATGGTGAGCATTTATTGCCCACCAGGGACATTTTCTCAGAACAGCTGATGGGAAAGTGTAGGTTGAACAAACAGTAATGATGGCAAAGGTGTGATTCTATCTTCCTGGGCCTATATAAGTGTTTCCATTTGCCTCTGATAACAAGCACAGGTTTTATCATTCATGTGCAATATTTTGTCAACTGGACTATGAACTATGAGCGTATCTCTCATCCTTGTCCCCTCCCCCTCTACTGTGAGAGGACTTTGAGGGGGTACTCAGCATTTGACAGCTGACAAAGGATGAGGCAGTTTTGTCATTAACACGTAGTAAATATGGCCCCTGAAACAGCATCCATTGTTCTGCCCTGATCACCTCTATTACAAACAACCACATTGACAGTGTCAGTTTTTAAAGTTAGAATTTCAATTATGTCTTTATATGGATAATCTCTTTACAAATATTATATTTACTATTTCATTTGTATGCAAATATAGGATAGTACTTGTATAGGGGTGCCTGGGTGGCTCAGTCCGTTAAGCGTCCGACTTCAGCTCAGGTCCTGATCTCATGGGCAGTGAGTTTGAGCTCAGCATCAGGTTCTATGCTGTCAGCTCACAGCCTGGAGTCTACTTCAGATTTTGTGTCTCCCTCTGTCTCACTCCTCCCCTACTCGTGTTCTATCTCTCAAAAATGAATAAATGTTAAAAAAAATTTAAAGGCGAGTACTTGTATATGTATATTAAATAAATTAATCTAGGACAGTAATGTCAATGCCATTAGGTCTGCCATTGATTTAAAAAAATATATCTGGTGAATTTTGACCAGAAACTTTTTAAATGGCAAGATGGATAGAAATATTTTAGAATTCTAAAAATAAAATGCTGAAACAAAATAAACTAATAGTGCACTGTACTTCAACAAAAGAAAATAATTGTCGAACATTTGTTGGACTTAGAACTTTAGAGAATTTGAGGAAGAAAAAAGGTATAAAGTAAGAATTATCAGTTACTTAGATAACTACTTTTTATTGAGTAAAATCATCACAAGAGTGATCAGATGTTTATTAACCTTTTGGTTTGCCATTACCAACTAATCTCCAGACCTAAGAGAGGAGTATACTGGATGGCCAGGATGGGTTGCCCCAGAATGTAGCCTTTTTCTAGGTCAGAGATGAGCAATACTTGATAGGGACACGTTCCACTTACACTGAGGTGGAAATTACATAAGACAGGCATAAATAGAATGATTATAGAATAGGCACATTATTCTAGGAAGACAGCAGAGTTAAATATAAACTATAGAATCAGAAAATCATAAATATTTAAACTGACCTATTAGGATCACACGATACTTATATTTCTGCATGTCTTTCTCCATGTTGCCTATCGTCTTAAACATACAAAAATGAAAGAAATGATTCTTTATTTAGCTGCCTGTTTTAAATTAAAAGTTTAGATAAAACTCATAAATCATATCAAAATTTATCTCTGAAATAGTCTTTTTTGACTAGATAGGGTAGCAAAAATCATAGTTAAATTACTTACAAATATTTGTTGCAGTCATCAGTATTATAAAATTATACTGAAATTGATATTTGAAAGCTTTGAAAATTCAGTATACTTCAGAACACTAAATGAAACCAATATATTTTTTTTAATTTGCTGATCGTATTTCTGTGTCTTGTGTCAAGTTTACATGTAAATATTGCATCATATAATTATTTTTAAAATATTACTTTTCCTGCACAGTGGTAATAGTCTTATTTTACTATTTTTTTTATTTTTTTAATGTTTTATTTATTTCTGAGAGAAAGAGAGAGAAGGCATGAACAGGGGAGGGTCAGAGAGAGAGGGAGACACAGAATCTGAAACAGGCTCCAGGCTCTGAGCTAGTTGTCAGCACAGAACCCAATGCGGGCCTCGAATCCATAAACCATGAGATCATGACCTGAGCCGCAGTAGGCCACTTAACCGACTGAGGCCCCCAAGTACCCCTTATTTTACTATTTATATAAATAATATCTTTAAACTGAAAGTACTCTGTTAAATCATAAAGCAAAAGGAAAATCCACCTAGAATCCAGCCATACACAAATAACCACTATTAATATTTTGGTGGCTGTGCATCATGTTATGTTTCTGTAATGTATCATATAATTTTAAATAAGTTGTGTCATACATACTAAATTTGCTGCCCTCTCTTTTGCATCACATTAACACATCAAGCACATCTCCATTTCCCCAAGTGGTATGTAATATTAGCAATCTGTATTCATATAAGCCTATACATATTGATTATACATATATATCTAGGCATGCAGCTAACTTATTTTATTCATTTTTTTTTTACTAGATCACACTGAACACATTTCATTTAGTTAAATAAGACCCTGTGGAAACCCTTCCAATTTATAAGGAATAACTCTAATCCATTCTTCTTAAATTCTTAAATTCCCTACTAATGGAAATTAACTTTATTTCTGGTTTATGACTACCAAGAAATAGCTATAGATGAGGAACCATATAAATATCCTGATATACATCATGTGAATTGGCATTGTTAATTTTAAAGCACATATTTCAGGTGTGGGATTGCTGGATCAAATTTAATTTTAAAAGATTTTTCTAGATGCTTTCCAAAAAGGTGCTAACACCTAACATTCCCATTACCAGTGTTTAATAAGAGTACCCTTTTTCACCTGTCCCTCTCAACAAAAACTCTTAATTGTTGCCAGTCTTATACAAACTGAAGTGATATGACATTGTTACTTGATTTTTCTTTTCCCCTGGTAGGAAACCTGAGCATTTCATCATTTGTATGTAGATTTTTGAGTTTTTGCTGCCTTGCATCTATAGAAATAATGAATAGAGTACATATTTTTTCTTCTGGTGTTCTATCTATCCTTTTAGAATAAAACATGTATTTTATAGTAATTCAATCTTTATAATATTCATCTTAGATTTTACACATTTATCAAGCTCTAGTGAATAGCACAAATTTTGAATTTTTAAAACCTCAAACATGTCTTTTCTTGTATTAGAATTTCTGCATTTTCCCTTCGGATTAAGGTGGCCTTCCTAGTTGTAGATTGCAAATTTAGTCTCCTAGATCTTTTTGAAAGATTTACATGGCCTTGTTTTAATTTAAATATATATCTTTTCTCTCTGGACTTTGGTTTGTGTGCATATAAGACAGAGATTCAGTTTTGTTTGTTTTTCTAATTTACTTTGGATATCTGGTACTGTTTTAAATAGGTCATATCTTCCTCATTTATTGAACTATCAATATCTCACATTGTTTTAGAATCTGATTCTGGATTCTCTATACTTTATGACTGATTTATTTATCTCCTGTAAGATACCATATGGACTTTTCTACAGTGAATGTTTAATATATTTTGCTATATTTGAAATAACAAGTACTCCCCTTTCTGCTATTCTTTTTCATGGTTTTATAGCTCTTCTAACACTGAGGTCTTTATATCAAATTCTAAGATGAAACATGTGATTTTAACTGGAATAACTTATATGTGAATGTAACTATGAATTACTATCAAGACTCACAGTTTTCTGTTTCTTCTGCTCTTACATAGTGTGCTGTGTTTTTAAATAATATATTACAGTTTTTATAGAGATTTTTGGATATTTCTGATTGCACTTATTCCTAAATATTTTACAGGTGATTTGTTCTTGGTAATGTAGAATTTATTTTTAACATTTTTGTGTCTAGGTGCATTTACAAGGGTAAAACTATTGATTTTTGTGTATTTGATTTATATTCATCCACATTGCCAATTTCTTTTTTTTAATGTTTTATTTATTTTTGAGAGAGAGAGAGCATGATTAGGAGAGAGGCAGGAAGAGAGAAGGGATGGGAGACACATAATCTGAAGCAGTCAGCACAGAGGCTGACATGGGGCTCGAACCCGTGAGTGATGAGATCATGACCTGAGCCAAAGTCGGATGCCTAATCCACTGAGCCACCCAAGTGTCCCAACAAATTTTTCTTTTTAATTCCAAAAGTGATTTACTAGAATCTCTTGAGTTTTCAGAACATATAATGATAGCAGTAACAAAAGAAATCTCACTCTCATCTTTTCCAGTGTTTATATCAATTATTTCACTTGCACTATGTTTTTACTTGGATCTACTAAGCAATTGCAATTATGACAGTAATCAATACAAATTTTGTTCCTAGCAAATTTTGTTCCTAGGGCATGTATTTAAGCTTACTTAAAATTTTTTTTAAGTTTATTTCTTTGAGAGAGAGATGAGCACAAGTGAAGGAGGGGCAGAGAAAGAAGGAAAGAGAGAATCTCAAATAGGCTCATTCCCATCAGTGCAGAGCCCAATGTGGGGCTCAAACTCATGAACCATGAAATCATGACCTGAGCCTAAACCAAGAGTCAGATGCTTAACTGACTGAGTCTTTCAGGTGCCCCCTGAAGTAATTATTTTTAATTATTAATACAGGAGAAAATATCTGATCAAATCAAGTCATTTAACAGTAATATAGTATTTGAGTTCTCCTTTATCTTTAGAAGTTCTGCAAACAGTTAGAAAACTTAAATTTTTTCTTTGCTTTAGACTGAGATTGATCTATCACAAAAATAATGAAAGATGAGAGACTTTAGAATATTGAGTGTTATGGAATCTTTGCAAAATGAATCCTGTTTAAAGAAGTACAAAGTGTTAGTAGTTAGTATTTGTATATGTTAAATCCCACTGGGGCTCAGAGCTGCCATTGAGACCTGTGGGTTCAAATCCAGTAATATGTGTTCTGTCTCTCTGATTGCTAATTGAAGAGAGACTCTTGATAATGTCAATTTTCAATTAACTCTAGATCTCTTAAATAGCCTATTACTTAAAGAAGAGTCATTTAAGCATTGAAACAAACCACTGTGGTTAATTTTCTTTTATCCTAGTTCACTTCCTAATTATATCAGACATTAACATCCAACAAAAGGTATTTAATGTAGCAACAAAGAAATTGATGATTGTTGATAATCTGTGATAAATAGAATGCCAAATAGTGTGAAGTATTGGTGTCATTTGCCGGCAGTAAAAGTGCTAGAAATGTATACCTCTATGTCAGGTCTCTTTTCCATTCATATATTGTAATTATAATCTGTCTACTTCCAAAAAGGATTTGGGTGTGACTTACAATAAATAAATTAAATGAATGAACAAATGAGTAAATGAATGATCTATACATGTATATATACATAAATGCAATTAGTGAAAGAGGGAAAGGAAGATGTTAGATGAAGTTTTAAAATCACATTTGGAAGTTGGTGATAGCGATTAAAAACAAAAGTTATATTGAGATACCTGAACAGCTAATACGGAAAAATGAAACATGAATTGTTTCTTAAAATGTGTCTGTGTGCACATGTGCATATGTGTGTGTGTGTGTTGTGCGTACAGTGGTTTCTTCTGTCAGTTGCTCATAACTGTTGAGAGCACAAGGCTATATAATAGTTCTAGAAAGCAGTTTAAGAGCCATCAAAGTACTGAGGACCAGATAGAAAATTTGTTTTGGCTAGAGGGAATCTTGGGCTCATAGCATGTCTTGCTTACATATAGCTGCAGAAACTCCTTACAGTTATTTTGCAAAGCACTAATATACCATCACTGTGAGATTCTAAAAATATTGTTTAGGTTATTTATTCAGCAACTTTTCCCTGAATCTCCTTGAAGAATACAATGTTAATTGCTTTAAAAAATCAAATTAATGGTTGCGTTAGAAAATAAAAATCAGTAATTTGTGAGGATTCACAGCTGCCTTCTGTTCTTTTACTATTTAACGTTTTCCCTTTTGCCTTTATTTTCTCTGAGGGAAATTGGGAAAAAACCTACAGGAGCATATTCTCTCAAGAAAAGCAAGTTGGGGCAACAAAAGAAGCAGGCTTTTGTGGGGTCTGTTGCTTGTGATGAAACAAAACATTGGGGAGAGCTACAAGGGGCTGGCCAAAGCAAGAACAAGCCTGCACCTGCACGAGGGACCACGAGGGAAAGAAAGGTTGAAAGAATTTAAGAGCAAGCCCCTACTGGGCTTTAAGTGAATAAGGGAATGAGCAACTTCATCAGTGCTGATAGGAACCACATTTTCTACACTCCTTTTAATGTGTGAGACAAAGTGAGAAAAAAACTGAAATTTCAACTTTGGCGATACTTGTTAAATATCACATCATTCTTGGATGAGATAAAGCAATGCTCTCCAATACTTCTGCTTTTCTAGATAGCCTTGGATCACAGCAGTCAGACCATATTGTTATTATAGAACATGTGCCTTCCGATATTCCTACATGTGTCCTCCTGAGTTGACCTTATTGTATGTCTAACTTAGTAGGAGGAGAGAGAAAAAATCAGAACACCAGGGTGAACAGAATTCTAGGTGCAATTTGTGATGTTGCCTTTTCCTCTTGAAAGCAGAGAAATTGAGAACTGTGACAACTTCATGAAGGAAGGTATAGCAAATGTGCCAAAAGATACTGAGACTGGCAGTGTACTTATACTGATGCAGAGAAACATAAAAATTAAAGAATTAAATGCTTTTCTTTTTTTAAATTTTAGTGTATTTCAAAGAAGGCATCACCAGTCAGTAGATAAAGGAAACATTATTCAGTAAATAGTACTGTGGCATGAGTACTATATAAGTATTTAGTGGCAAAATGGTTTCTAAAAATAAATTTAGAGCCTTACTGTACCCAGTATGACAAAATAAATACTAGTGAGATATTTTAAAGTGTTAAATAATAGAAGAAAATAGAAGAAAACATAATCTAATTTGTAGATGGATGTCCTCCATTAAAGTAATTAAAATAATGGAGGGAATCACAGACTTCAAAATTATATAATGTGGTATAAGAAATACACTGTGTGAGACCGGACAAATCTGGATTAAATCAATATTCTTCCATTTATTTCAGACAGACTGCACTTACTATAATTGCACATTACAATTAGAACTGGCAACTAAAAGATAGCCAAAAGAAAAATAAGTACTTTTGAGCTAAAGAGGAGCTAAAACTAAAGAATCAAAAGCTATTTATAAACAATACCAAATGAGTACACTGTATATGAAAATATATAGTGTGGTATTTGGCTTAAAGTAGTTAATTGCAGACTTAAGTGAATTGATTAGGAAACTAGTATACTGGTCAGTTTTCTTATCTGCAAATAACAGAAAACAGGAAGGAGTTGGCAACAGGCAGAGTGCATAATTCCTGAGAGAGCCAGGGAAACAAGCTTGGGTGCCACATAGCTGGACGAAGTCCAGCTGGGAGGATTATGTGATCCCACCAGGGGACAGCTCCAGCTGTGGCCCCCTGCCTCTGCTCACTGCTCAGCATCTCTGAAGACAGAAACTATATTCTAGCTGGTGAAGAATAACCAAACACCCCTGTGACCTTATGCCTCTGTGTCAGGATGATCACTTCGCTTAAATCACCTACTGTTGTCTTCATATCCCTTCCAAATTGCATATCCTGCATTTGTCTCTATAAAATCGAGGATACAATGGTAACCCAACCATCAAGGGAGACAGAACAGGTGGTTTTCCTCTCTTGGGCCTCTGATGTACGGAAGACATGTTGCAGGGAGATTGCTGTAGAGTGGAATAAGACAATCTGTGATATTTACAATGGTCAGTCCTCTACTGTGGATACTCAGTATTTATAATACGTTGCTTCCATCGTAATATTTCAAATATCATAGTAACAATGAAATTGCACGATCTCTTTACAAAGGAAGGTATGGTCACCCTTTCCTCAGTTTTATTAGTCACTAAATAACATCATTCGGTTATATTTCAGCTACAATCCAAAATCTATATAATCTATATTATGATATTATCCACCACCAGCATGGCCTATATAAAATATAATGGACAACGGGAGGGATTAATATGATTACTATAAATGAATTTTGTTTTAGTAGAACACACAAAAAAAGCTAGCATAGCTTTGGTTTCTGTAATTGGTTGCAAGGCCATGACTGTGATATATAACATAATTTTTTCAGTGTGTATTCACTTGTCCTTTCATCTTCAGCTAGAATTGTAGCTATTCAGGAACCTTTATCTAGTAGAGTGATAAAGTTCACTGCAGAACTCTAAGTAACTCTGACTTAAGTCCTGTTGACTTAAGTTTGGTGAATATGCCTTCATAACACTAAAGATGTCTTTGCTTTACTAAACACTAAAGCTCCGTTTGCCCGGGATGATGAGAACTAGTCACCACAGCCAACTAAGTAATGCCTGCCCTTTTTTGTTGTTGTTAGTTGATTTAGCAGCACGAAGAACCAAACCCAGCCTGTGGTTGTATCAGTTTCTGAGTCACTAAAAATAGTATCTCCTCATGGGAGCATTCATCAGTTCAGAACTAAAACCTCTAAAGCAGGATGTCCACAGTGGTGCAAACCAGAATTTTTCAAGTGGTCGTTAGGTGTCACTCCCTAACCTACCTTTTGGTTCCCAGAAATATATATTTGAGCTCTGGGAGAAATAGCACCATATATTTGCTACTGGTTCAGGCAGAACATCCCAACTTCACCAACTATTATTTCCCAGATGACACCTCATGTGAAACTTCTTTTGACTGTTCTATCTTTCATAGGGCCAGTTACTTCTGGATGGTGAGGCACATGATAAGACTAATAGATTTTATGATGGTCATTCCATTGCTTTCATCATTTACTGTAAACCACGTTCCCTGTTCAGAAGTAGTAGGATGCCAGGACTAAGGACAAGGCATTGAGAAAACGTCTGGAAGGTGGTGCTTGCAGAAACATGGCGAACAAGGAAGGCACATCCACCGCCAGAGAATTGTCTGTTCCAGTGAGACCAAATGGCCCCCCCTCTTTAGGATTAAAGGCTTAATCTACCACCAGTCACAGATTCTCCTGGTGTGGCGCTGGACCAGAGCTCAGGGTTGCTCACTGCTGCTGGCTGGGTAGACACTCAGAACAGTAGAGTCCATTTAACTTGGGTGAAGGGAAGTGCATGTTTTAAGCCCATGTAAAACCCTCATCTTTGCCAGTTTGTCTACCTTTCCCATGAAGAAGCGCTGAGGTTACTGAAGAAAGAAAATGAAATTCATGAGGGCAGTGTTCAGATATAAAGAAAAAACATGACTACACAAAACCTGAGACCTTCCTTTGAGGTTATTCTATGACGGTTGGTTCCATTGAGCCAAAATAGGCAAGTTCAGAGCTCGTGGTGCTAAAGCCTTAATGAGCTGGATGTCTTTGGTTTCTTTTTTTTTTTTTTTTGCTTTGGGCCTCACTTAAGACTGCTAAATTACTTACTTTTCCTACCAAATGCATCAGAATAAAAGAGCTAACTGTGTATATGTTTCCTCTCTAATCTAAGGAGTTCCATCAGACATGTGCCTTTTCCTTAGTGTTAAGGAGAAGCAAGGTACAGCAATTTACCTTTGTCTTCTGCCCAAGATTTTGTACACTCAGAGAACTCAGTGGGATGCTATCCTCTGAATTTATCTTTCTTCTGTTTCCCACTTCTAACACTCACATGTTTTACTAGTGATTCTACGGTACTTGCTACTCTCTGATTATAAGCATTCATAGGCATACTGTCATCCATCTAGATGTCCTGTGACATGATGATATGAGCAAAATCCCTGAATAAAAATCTTTGGCAACCCTAAGGTAAGACAGTGACACTTTTCTCTTTTCCTTACCATGTGAAAGCAAAGAAGAAATACAATAAGCCAACTGGTTTGTACAAAGATCTTTATTCTAATTCAGAGAAGTACAAAGATTTTGATCCTCACTTCAAGAATATAAGAAAAAAAGAATTAAAATACTGGGGAAGAAGGATTTGTTTGTGAAGTTACTTATTTGAAAAGACCAGCAACTCCTTTTTTAAAAAAAAAAATTTAACGTTTATTAATTTTTGAAAGACAGAGACATAGAATGAGCAGGGTAGGTTCAGAGAGAGAGGGAGACACAGAATCTGAAGCTCCAGGCTCAGAGCTGTCAGCACAGAGCCCCGTGTGGGACTACAACCCACACACAAGATCGTGACTTGAGTTGAAATTAGACACTCAACTGACTGAGCCACCCACGTGCCCCAACAGCTACTCTTTTTACCTCATACCTAATGAGAGGCATTTCCTAGAGACCTCTACGATTTCCTGGAGTCTGGGAATCTAGTTAGATTGGGCTGATTGACTACCTTGGAGGGGTAGTGGCAACAGAATACTGCTTGCTGTGCCCTCAGGTGCCTATGGGACAGGTCCTAAGTTCTCAGATATAATTATGGCCAAGACTGCTTCTTGCAGACTCCATGAAGACCATACTGTGGAGAGGGAGAACATGAGGTCCTCTTTGATGTTGTTTAGTAAAGCCACCTGGAGGGGCATGGAACCCTAACAACAGGAATCTGGTATCTGTCCTTCAGGCAGCTTGGGGCTGATGGTGCTGTTCCTAGGACTCAAAGCTTCTCAGCAGGCTCTAAGATGACTGCACGCATAAAACTAGAGTGGTCAGCAACAGCAGTTCTATAAATTCAGCAAATGGCTTATCATTTTAGAGTCACAGTTAACTTATCTGTAAAAACTGAGGACTTAGTTCGAGATATTATCTTGCATTTATATATGTAAAAAGCACACACACACATATATATGTGTGCTTTATGGTACTTTTATGAAACTTGTCGCCAGTCACAGCAATACATCCTGGATTAACCTACCACCTTCAACACCTTCCTGTGTTATTACATATTGCTTTGATTCAGGAAGTTTAAAGCCCAGTAAATTATAATATTATTAAATCTATAAATTTATTGCATTTGATTACAAATACCATATGCATAGTAACTTTTCTGAACAAATAATGAGATATAATGGTTTAGCAAACCATTAAATCAATGATGATAGTTATTACTAATATTAATGAAATTGATCATGAATATTTATTACCTTGTAAACATTTCATGTAAAGTAATTATTTTTATAAGTAATATAATAGGTCGCCTGCCTGACTACACAGTTATCCATTAATATTAGAATTAATATACTCTGAAGAATAGCCTTATTAATCAGTTATCATAGAATATGCAGCAATATAAAATAACATTGTAGTCAATCCTCCCTTCCCAAAATGAAAATCTATATATTTAAAAATGTCATCTGCATATAGTTAATGCATTGCCTTCCTCTTCTAAAATAAAAATTGGATTCATTTCTTTTATTACACATTAAATGTTGATTTAGTTAGATCTTCCCTAACATTTAAAATAGACTTGCAATAAAAAACCCTTGCATTTTAACTGAAAAATATCTTTCCAAATTCTCATAGTTATGACAAATATATACAATTGAAGTTGAAACACGAGGTTCTTTCACTGTTGTTGAGGCCAGATCAGACTTTAATTTATAACCTGAACCCTTCTCTGTCTTTCTACCTGTCAGATAGCTGTTTAAATCTGCTTTTCCCTTTTAACTACTCTCTCATAAGCATCCTCTTCCTTGTAACTTTAATTCAACAAAACAGATTTCTACCACTAAAGGGAAAATAACTTTGAGATTACAAAGTACATCTGTTGGAACATAGTGGGAAAAAGTGATGAAATAAAGATGAAATCAACAATAGATACTTTGCCATTAATTTGAACAAATACTCTGGTAGGATTTCCCATATATTTATCATGACTTTTAATTTTTCCTGTTTATTACAATTTATCTAAAAATGTTGGTTTTTAAACCCTATTTCTGAGTGTCTTGGTTTTTTCCCTGAGCCTTTTGAAGCCTTTGAGAATGCATTATGGAATGGCAAATAGAATTATCTTCTTTTAAATGATTTAGCGTTTCCATTTCTCTCAGTGTAGAAAGAACTAAGAAAACTGTGTCCTTCATCCTACAGACTGCATATTTAAAGAAGTTATTAAAGAGTTTTTGAGTGGTCGATTGGATATTTTAAAGTAGTATTTTTAAGAGTTCTTTATATCTTCCAATTTAAAGCCTTTTCTTTAGATTTATTACATTTAAAATACTCATCACTACCGTCACCTGTTACATTGGCAATGGGTTCTTCCTGTTTGGTGACCTAACCATGTAGTTTATCAATGAGCGTATGTCACTATTTCTTCTCGAAGTTGAAAAAAAGAAAAAAAGAAAGCTGAAGTATTTAAGGGAGACTAAGCTTCAGTAAAAGAGAAAGCAGTATTATACATGCACAAATTAGAGATGAACAAGAAAGAGTAAATAATCACATGTCTCCTTGTGTGTCCCCAGAGGTAACCATTTTAGGTTGAGACTTGAGGTAGCTTTCAGAGGAGAAAGTTAGTATGCAAGTTAGATTCAAATATGTAAGTTTCTTTGCCTAATCTTTGTCATCATCTTCATACCTCACATTTGTAGGAATTAACCATTTTCAAGTAGTTTTCCTGTCAGTTACTCACATGATTCTCACAGCTATGCTGTAAAATAGAAAAGCCAAATGTTCATGTCTCTACTTGAGAGATTTGGAGAGAATCACTGATTTGTTCAAGATCTTGTTACAAAGAAGGGCAAGTATGCAAGTCTTTCCACTCTCTCCAGGCCAGCTCTCTTTTTTTCTGCCACTAGGTAAAAAGAGGAAAAAAAAATGGCACCCTTCCACCCAGAAATGACACCAGAATATTTAATTAAGCAAAACTTAGCATTGATATCAATATTAAAAAACATAGACTAAAGAGGCATGTGTGGATGGACTGGGGGTGAGGTCCAGTAGTACCTCTCATTGAAGTCCCTTTACCCTCCCTCCCTAGAGGGCACACACTGCCCTATCCTAATGGTTTGCCTAGATTCTGCTTTAATCCTTCCAGACCTCATCTCTTTTCAGGCAGCTCTTTACATGTTTAAAAAAAAAAAAAAAAACAATAATATTTTAGAATCCTTCTCTGTGTGAAGCAGAATTTCTTCCCTTATTTAAATGTTACCTGATCTGAACCACTTCACCCTCTTTCTCAATCCTTGATGGTCCACTCTTCTTGGGGACCATCTCTGTCTCTTTATCAAATGAGTTATTATTAACATAAATCACCTCAGTTCTGGACCCATAATTTGCTAATCTAAATTCAGTATTTTAATTCACCTCCCCTTCCCCCTTAAATTCAGTATTCACTAAAAATGTGATGGGCTAGACCAAGTCTTTGAAAGGTTAAGATAGCCAAAAGAAATGAGAGAGAACCAGGAGCTGTAAAGAAATGGACAGGTACAGTTGGCATGCCACATTGCCATATCCACTATCATGGGAAGATGATAAGGATGGTGAGAAAGGCTTTGAAAGCCAGAAGGAAGGGTTCCAACTGAACGAAGTGAACTCCAAGCCAGTCCTTGGGAGTTCTTGAGTGGGTGATAAATTGGATACATAAAAATGTATTAGGAAGGTCATTCTGACAGGGTAATGCAAGATAGTGTTTACGACACAGATCCTCCTACTTCTGTCACAAGACAAAGAACATGTGGCTCAGGACCGTGAAAGTGGAAATGGGGACCAGACATGATTGGGAAGGATGCGCTCTATAAGGATTTTTGATAACTTGTCACTAAATTGGCATGGGTGGAGTTGACAGTGAAGAATCAGGAGGAATGGGAGAGAGATGCAGCAAACTAGTTTGAGGGGGAAATGTTGAATTCAGTTTGGGAGCTATTGTATTTGAAATAAATAATAATTTGTCCATAGTTATTTTATTTGAAGTTAGGGTTATGGGTTTTCATCTCAGAGGGTTAAAGTTCAGAGAGAAAAGAAAAAGAGCAGGGAAACATTCTAGAATCAGTGATCAAAAGCAGGAAAAGTTGGCATTCTTAGAATAATTGCACTGGTTTTCTTACATTTTTATGAATTATTCATTACATTTTATGATTAGGTGCTATCCTAGTTTCAGTAATCACTGGGACCACCAGATTAAGCAGGAAAGCTGGCTAGGTTAGATGCATCTTAATGGAATCCACTGTTTTAGTAAACATAGAAAAATTTTCCAGTCACTAATCACTGCCCCCAAAGCTTTCTTGCCTTTAACTTCTGTCCCTTAACTTGGATATATTTGACTTGATTCCTCTTTCTCTTCCATTTGTCATAAAACTTATGACAGTTAATCAATGTTTGAACAGAAGAACTTGGTACTTCTCTTAAATAATTAATACCCAATACTGAGATATATGAGAAAAATATATATTTGGTCTTCCTCAACAGTTCCTGGCCTGCAGATCCCAAAATGCTTGGAATTTCATAAATGTTGAGAGAAGGGTGCCTTTATTATGTTAATGAGGTGAGTTTTGGAAAGCACCTAGAAGTGCAGGCTAGTCTTTATTGAAGGCAACCCAGTGATTGAAGGGTTGGGAATTGCAGTCCCACCCCAGCCCTCCTAGGAGGGCAGAGGGGCTTGACATTCCATCAGTCAACAGTGGCCAGTGATTTAATCAGTCATGCCTGGGTAATGAGACCTCCGTAAAAACCCAGAGGAATGCTGTTTGGAAAGCTTCTGGATGTGCTGGGTGGAATAAGAGTGTTGCGGTTTGAGAAGGCATGGAAGTTCTTCACCCTTTGTCTGTGCCTTGTCCTCTGAAGCTCTTCCATCTATTCCTGAGTTGTACCCCTTTATAATAAACTGGTAATCTAGGGAATCAAATGTTTCTCTGAGGTATGTCAAACCCAAGAAGAGGGTCTTCAGAACCTCTGGTCTATAGCTGATTGGTCAGAAGCACAGGTGATAACCTGGACTTGGAACTGGCATCTGCAGAGGGCTGGGGGCAGTCAAGCAGGATTGAACCCTTAACTTCTGGAATCTGACAGTATCTCCAGGTGGATAATGTCCATGTTGAATTGAATTGCTCACTGCTACTGGGAGACCCTTGATTCCATACATTGAAATTGGGTGCAGAGCCCAAAATAATACCTAAAACAGCCCTGGGGTTATTCTCTTTTTGTTTAGTTTGAGTTTTTAAAAAACTGATAGAAATTCCTTAATGTTAAAGAATGATTTGGATGAGAAGAAGTGCCAAATTAATCATGCCACGTAATGCCATTTTAGAAGTCTGGTGGATGGTTTTTACCCTGTCTCATAAAGCTATGTAGAATTCTCACTTGGGGTGGCTTTGGGATTGTGCTACAAAGCTTCACTGTGGTTCGCCACCTGGAACAGCATGGGTGATAAGGAAGCAGCTGCATGAAAGCATGTGCTGTGTGAGAGGATAGAAAATGTATATACTGGCTCTTCCAGGGAGCCCTCATTGCTGTAGCAGTTTATCCTGTTACTAAATACGTGCTGTGCTGATATCCTCACATTCAGCTGCTGACCAGCAGCGTGGCCCTCAGCTTTAATAGGAAGCATATGATCACTCCAGCTGGCAGGTGACACCATTTGGCAACATTCCCCTGCAGCTCAACAAAAGATTTTCAAACATCAAAGCAAGGGGAAAGACCTCTGCCTTTATAAGGAAAGCGGTTTGACTGTGCATGCATTTTGTTTCCATAAGAATTATTGCTTCTAACTTGCTGAATTTTGTAAAGGAAAGGGCACACTTAGAGAATGAAATTAGGTCAGAAAATTTGCAAACTGTTCATTCAAATTGATAAATAAGTGGTAAATTACAGGAAATCTAATTTTGTGTTTAAATAAAAAGAATGCAACTTGAATATAAAGATAGGAGAAATCTCTTTTTTAAAGATTCAATCTGAACACACAAGCCAGTATAAATTTAGATTGGTTAGGCTGTGAAACCTTAAGAGTCTTCAATTTTATTGAAGAAAGAGACCTGAGAGGTCTTTTAGGAAAATGTAATTTCACTTTGTGGGAAGTTGTGAAGCAGAGTAATCTCTACCTGATGGGCCATGCCACTCAAAAGTAGCCGTTTAGGAATTTCTTGGGTCTCTTGATAATGAGCATAGCATCATTTTCCCTCTTGCTACAAACTGGGAACCCAGAAAAACTGGGCAATCCTCTGGGTCTGTTCATTTTTATCACTGAAAAAGCCAATAGTAGATTAGTAGGAAAAATAAATATATCTGAGCATTATGTTCTTATACTAATCTCTGAATATAATTTTAAAATTAAATCTGTTTATATGTAAGCATAAGAGATGGGACTAAAGGCATGACTGTCAATGGGATGCTGGCTATCTTAGTATGTATGAGAAATGTATCAACTTTGAAAAGCATGTCTTTTTCCTCAGATTGTCAGTAGAATTACAGTAATATTTTCTTTGTGTCTTAAGTCCCATTACCCTAACATTTTGCTGGCCACCATTGGAACAACCACTTTCATTCTTGGGAAAAAAATACCTAATCAAATTAAATACATGATTCTACTGTTACAACAGTGTATAAAGCCTACACATACATTTTCCTTTATACAAGCAAAGTGATACCTTAATCTACTCTGAACACCAAATTGTAATTTGTTCTTATTACTAAATTTTGGAATGCTTGTTAATATGCAAGAAGATTTAGGATAATATCCTTTATACAGAAAACTCACCTATGACATGAATAGTGTTATTTACTGCATTTGTATCTTTATGGGAAGAAAATGTGTTCTTTAATTCAATGAGAATATTATAAACGCTTATAGACTAATTCTACAACTAAAAAAGATATATTGCTATGAATTTTATTTACAAATAATATGTTCTTAAATGATAAAATGATTTATGTTTCTGAAAATCCTATGAACTCATCACATTCCATATGCCTGATAATGGAAATAAGGGAGTAGGAATTGAACTGAGTTCAGGAAGTATTGCAGATGGGCTGGCTCATCAGTCATCGCACTCCTCCAATGTGGTGCTCTTCAAACTCTCTACAGAAAAGGGTCAGATGTTGGCTTCTGGTGTTCATTTTTGTTTGTGTTTGATTTCCTCCTGATCAGTTCTATTGTATATGTTTAGCACATAGCTCATGCCATATGCATTTGACCACAAAATTCTACATTAACAAAACTGGCCTATACCGTATTCATCAGATTACATCCACAGATCATGTGCTTGGGTATTGCAAACTTCATATTGCTGCAAAATTGCCTGGGTACTTTATCCCTCGTGCTTCGATTATTGCATACCCTTAACAAATAGTCGCCCTCGTTTGTGGACCACGTTTTGAATAGCACTGTTCTTGTAGGATTTTCCTGTCCTACAAAAGCAGAAAACTAAATCATATTTTTCAAAGTTGGTTGCAGCCTGGATGTGATTTAGACTCCAGTAATGTGCTAGAGCTGGGCTTGGAATCTGAACTGAGATCCTTGGGAAGAGAAAGAAGTAACCATTTCACAGGGAAGTTAGTGCCAGAAAAGTGGCTTCCTATAGCCACAAAAAGCAGCTTTATGGATTAGAGAAATGGCAGTGTGATTCTGAGGGCTGGAAGTTGTCTTGGGAGCTTGGCTTGAATGCCTTCTCATACAGCCTATCCAATTAATTTTACAAACCATTTAATATCTGGTAATGAATTTCACTGTGTGATCTATTCAGTTTCTCTTATCTAAGAAGTCTCTATTGATAAAGATTTATTTGTCAAATATACATATGAAATGGCTTATACTTTTGGAATAGCCAGGAGAGTAAGCTCGAGACCTGCTTGAGACCAGTAACGTTCTCAAAGGTGGTTGTGCTTATAGATCAGCTAGATGTCATTAATATACTGATTCTGATTCCATAGAACAGTCTTGGGATCTGAGATTCTGCATGTCTAATGAGCTTCCAGTTAATTACAGTGGTTGGTCTGCAGACCTAACTTTGAGTAGCAAAACGCTAGAGAGAGTATGCTAAGCTTTCAGGAACAATTTCCATCTCAAGGGCTCCAAACTGCAGATGTTAGGCTGCTGCAGACAATAAGAAGCTATTTTGACCACTTTATTACTTTCTCTGGATTAGAAACAATGAGCCACGAGGACATCCAACCATAACTTTTTTTGATTTTTTTTTTTTTGGTCTTAGTATGAACAGAAAGGGAAAAAGGTTGTTTCTTTTTATCTATCAAGAGAAAAGGTATTAAAAGAGGAATTTAAGCAAAGAGGCTTCAAATGGGTTTCACAAGGTGCCACTTTTTTGCCACCTCAATGTAGATATTTAACCTACTTATTTATAAGGGACACTCATTCCTTGGTAATAGTTTATAATGTCTTATTTTCAGTCTATAATTTTATCTGCTTCCCATCAGAGGGAACATTTTTCACATGGTACTGTTTGGGGCAGAGGTGCTTCAAGCCACATTTGAAGACTTTTTCTGAGCATTATGGCCATACTGTCTAGATTTTGAGCGAGTTTATTTCAGAGAAGCAAAGAAGATGGGGGATAGGATTCTGAATGGCAAATAATATAGATGAAAGTAGTGAAAGAAATGGGCTACTCCTGTCTGGATTCACTGAGGACAGTGAACAGAGCTGCAGGCTATTGGAGAGCAGGACCGAAAGTTCATTCTGGCCAAATGACAATCCAAGGGAGGGCAGCAGAATCAGTGACAGGTAATGGGAGCTTTGGTTACCAGAAAGGAAAGTTGGGATTTGATCCTGAGAAAATGAGGGTCTTGGAAGTTTCTATTTAAGAAGCTAAAAAAAGGATAGTGGTATTTTAGGAGATGAATGAGGCTACCTTGAGAAAGAAGGTATATTTTCACAGATGTTATGATTGTTAAATGGGCTTCAGAAATAATTTTAGGAAAAAAAAGATTTGAAATTCTCTTGCATTCTATTTTTATATTACTTGAATAACTTGAATTATCAAAAAGGAAACTTATCGTGGTGCCTGGGTGGCTCAGTCGGTTGAGTGTCTGACTCTTGGTTTTGGCTCAGGTCATGATTCCAAGGTCATGGGGTCATGCCCCGCTTAAGATTCTGTCTCTCTCCTTCTGCCCTTCTCCTTTGTTCATGCACATACACTCTCTCTCCCTCTAAAATTAAAAAGAAATTTCTAATTTATCAGTTTTAACCTTGACATGAAATTAAAAATGTTAAGGATGTGGATAATCAGAGTTTGAAAGTAACTGTCAGAAATGTCTGTGTTCTGTCCTCTCTTAATGAAGCCTCTTTAAAGACAACTATTGAATTCTGCTCTCTACTTTTTCATTTTGTTTTCAATATTTATCTGATTACTTTTTATCTCTTACAAGGTATACTAAACAGCATCTGCTTCCGTCTCAAGACCAAGCTTTTGTTCCATAAGGCTTGGCCATCTGGGCTACCCTGAATGTACCATATAATGAAAAGGAAACTGTCACAGTGAGCATCATTGCTTCTACCAGGCTGCCCTTGCAGAAGCATAGCCTTTGCCTTTGACTTTCCCAGAGGGGCATATTCTCATGAAAACCATAATGAATCAAAGTGTAAAGTTGCCTTGAATTCTTAGAGTCAACTGTTTACATGACCAGACTAAAGGAGAGAATGGTACAGGATGGTAGCTGCATAATTAGTAACCATGGATCATGTGGATCTTGTGCTTAGTCTCATTAACAGTCACAAAATGGGTTTACAAAGACCTGAAATGAGCCCCCGTGTGAGACCCCTCAGCTACTCCTATAGCCTTGGCTTTCAACTCTGATACACTTGTGGTTATTAAAAGTATACAAGCCACCCAGAACTTTCAACTGAACTCTGACCTTAAATTCTGAATCTGCCTACTGAACATTTCTGCCTCTTGGATATGTCCTGGAAATCTCCATATCAGATCAAGACATAAATGTTAAACTCATTTATCAACTGCCAGAAAACTTGCTTCTCATTCCATGTTCTCCATTTCAAAGAAACACAGTGCTGTTCCCCAAATCACCAGAGTTAGAAACTTCCAAGTTATTTAATGCCTCCTTCTCTTTTTTTTTTAATAGTTTATTGTCAAATTAGTTTCCACATAACACTCAGTGCTCATCCCCACAAGTGTCCTCCTCCATGCCCATCCCCCCCTCCCCCCACATCCATCAGTCCTCAGTTTTTGTCAGCATTCAAGAGTCTCTCATGGTTTGCTTCTCTCCCTTTCCCCCACCATTTCTGCCCTTCTTCTCCCCCTTGTTCCTCCGTCAAGTTCCTCCTAATCCTCCTATACGTGCAAACATATGATATTTGTCCTTCTCTGCCTGACTTATTTCGCTCAGCATAACACCCTCAAGGTCCATCCATGTGCCTCCTTCTCTTTTAACCCTTTCAACTCTCCATCAGGTTGCATGATTTCTACCTCCTCTTTTCTTATACTTGGTAGCTCCTTTCAGTTTCTTTTGCCATTATCTTTGTTGAGCCCTTCCTAAACTTCATAAGCAGAAAGATTTAGTTGGAATCCCAGTTCTGTTTTTTTCTAGACTTAGAGGAGACATTTAGATTTCATTTCCTTATCTTAAACACAGAAATGCTTTCCACCTTACGGAGTAGTTTTGAGGATTACATTAGATGTTTTAGGCAAAGTTCAACACAGCACAAAGTCCATAGTAGACATTCAATTGAAAATTAATCCATGTTCATGAGCATACCTGTTAGGTTGAACAGTGCCTGGCATGTCGTAAGCATTCAATATATGTTTGTATTTATTGATATATGCATTATATTAAATCAATGACATCATCATCATTGTCCTACTCTTCCTGCCTCTTATCTTGTGTCCTAATATTCTACCCTCTACATCACCATCAAAATTTATATAAAATGCACATACCATGTCCTTTTTGCTGCACATCTTTCAGTGATGCTCTCACTCACAGAATTACTTTTCTGGTCTCGTAACTGCCCTTGATCCAGCCTAGGTTTCAATTCCACTCTTATAGCCTCTGTACAATACACACTCCTTACATTGAGGCGAAGGAAAAAATTGGTATTTTCCCCACCAACCAATGGCTCTTTTATTTCACAGCTCCATAAATTGTCTTTATCTCAGTCTGACAAATTCAAATACATTGTTTAAAATTCACCATAGTGACGTACTACTTCACATAACTTTCTTTGCCTCTCCAAGTGGAATCATATGCTTGCAACTTAATTATTCTAATCTTGACTTTGTATATCCAAAGCCCAATATTAAGTAGAGTTACTTAATACATGTTTGTTGAAATAATTGTTTGGGATATTGGAAAATTAGGGGAAATATAATTGATTAATAAGTAATATATTGTCACATATTAACATAATATAACTTAAGACTGTTTTTATGTTTATGCTGCTCATTTCTTACATTTTGGGCCTGTTCTGAAAATTAATATTTAACAGGGAACTGTATTTGTTGTGGCTCTTTCATAATCATTAATTCCTCCTTAGGACAAGTAGCATATTTACAAAGTGCATGGATGGTAAAGTACATGTGCTGAAACAGTAATACTAGTTGATTCACAGTTAGCCGGTAACTTTGGTATTGGCCTCAGCTAAAGAATTTGCCCTAACAAACTGAGATTTACAGTATAAATTGTGAGAAGTAGGAAAACATGTTTAATAAAATGGGTCTGATTTTTAGAAATCCAACCTCAAAATTTAGTCTAATTGCTAGATAGATGTTCTTGAACATGTTTCCTAACCTTTTGGAGACTTCTTCCCTATAAAATGGAAATTAGAATGGCACCCACATAAAACTATTGTTGGGAGTATCAAATGAAGTGTTAAACTTAGGCTGCACATACATAAGACTCCAAGAGTATACCATAGGCCATGTTTGGCATCACGTCTGCTTTTGAAGGATATAGAATAGGAACTTGACATGAGTGCAGATCAGATATTCCAGATGAGGAAATTTTCCTAGAAACCCATGAAGCACAGCTCAAATGGAAGAAAAATTCTACATCAGACAAGCCCAAGAGCTGCTTGACTTAAAAGTCTCATGACCCACAGAAGCTGGTATCTCTTGAAGCAACCCCATTGTAGCCTGTAAGGTCCCTATAACAACATAAGCCCTGCCCCTAGAGTTGCAACATTTCAGAGAAGTTCAAAACTGTGATTGTCTATCAGGTATTTGTACTTTCTCCAGTGTAGATGGAATAGATCCAAAGGAGTAATTTTATCATAAATAATACAATCTAGTAACATAGCTGAGTTCCCAATTTTTATCAGATTTCTAGGGCAACTAAATAACTCAGTTAACTGATGGTAAGATTCTCTACAAAAGGTTAAGAGGAATTGTTAATCCCTCTGCCTGTACATGAAACATGAACTTAGTATTACATAGAGGATAATATAAGTGTGTTAATATGAAAACAATCTCAAGAAAGATAAGAATTGTATCTAAGAGGAAATTATGGAGAGGTTTGTAAAGAGACTCATTAGAGGTCAAGATTTGGTTACTAGTTTGCCTGACCTTTGTGAATGAACTCATAAATGCAAGAATGAAAACTTACTCATCACAGAGGAAATCTTGCTCTGTAGTGTTGTATCTAATGTATCATAAATAACCAGCACCTGCCATTTGAGTAAAAATTGGGTTTTGATCTTCTCTGTTGTTAGAAGAAAAACAGAGCTGACTCACAGGGCTGTTTTACCACTATTCCCGGATGATTCTTCTTCCCAGACCTCTCAGCTCAGACAAATTGACTTTGATGCTTTGAGCTCTAAATGTCTTCTAGGAATGCAGTTTTCATTCACATGCCAGTAGAATCAAGAAGATTGAATGTGAGTTGTTACATTAAAATGGACCTGCCTCTTGGTATGGTTAATTACCATAGTTAAATATAGCACCTGAATGACAAGACAGAACTATCAGTGCATTCTCCCACTGGAACAGATGGCTCTATCATGGCGACAGACTGCCTGTGTCTTGTAAACATGCACTGTTGGTTATTGAGAACGGCAAGAGTTCAGCTAAGAATCAGCACAAGGCCATCCAATTCCAGAAAAACCACTCAAAGTGCATATGCCCATAGCCATCGACTTTCATAACATCATCTTCATCTTCATAGGTATATGTTACAATTTAGAATCCAACATCCCTCTAATTCAAGTAGGAGTAGAGAGATAAAAGCTTGAATATAAATACTTCACTGATAAGTAAATATGAGACATCTATTTAGAGCATATCTGTAATATATAAATAGATTTATATTTCTAATGCTTATGATGTATTTAATTAAGATACCCATATATTTATATTAAAGTGTGAACTACAAAAGTTGATGTACTTGAATAAGCATACAGTTGTAATGGCTAAAGTTCCAAATGATATTAATAATAATGTTAAGCTTATGGGGCGCCTGAATGGCTCAGTCAGTTGATCATCCAACTTCAGCTCAGGTTATGATCTCACAGTTCATGGGCTTGAGCCCCACATCAGGCTCTGTGCTGTCTCTCAAAAAATAAATAAATGTTAAAAAAATTTTTTTTTAATAATATTAATCTTATATTTAGGTTTTTTTTCTATTAAAACAAAAATAAGTTAGCCAGGCATGTTTATTTAAATCACTAAACAATGAAAATTACATGTTAATTGTTCTTGGTTCCTCATTTCCTAAATTAAAACAAATCTGGAATGAGTGAAATGAATGATGTGGTAAACTTAGTTTCAGTTAATTTTGCTTAGTCCCTTTATTTTCTATGAACAGCTTAACAACTCTTACAAAATAGGAGGAAATGCAAATGTTAGCTTTGCGTCTAACTGCTTTTACACATCATAAACGTTGATATATTTTCAATGAAATTGGAATTGTACCTCCAAGTAGAAATAAAATGTCCGAGCTTATTTTACTCTGGAGTGTAGAAGACAAAGTTTGTAACTGCTCATTAGTCTGTGATGAGAATCCCAATGTTCTTTTGCAGTTTCTGCCAACAAGAGAAGCTGCCAATGACCTTCCAGTCCTGTGTGATCACCAAAGAGTGCCAGGTGTCAGAGTGGTCAGAATGGAGTCCCTGCTCCAACATGTGCCATGACCCAGCATCCCCGAAAGGTACTCGTGTCAGGACCCGGATCATTAGGCAGTTTCCTATTGGCAGTGAGAAAGAGTGTCCAGAACTTGAAGAAAGAGAACCCTGTGCATCTCAAGGAGACACAGTTGTCCCCTGTGCCACGTGAGTAAATAAGAGATGGCAGCTTCTGTAGTGATGTCTCCCCACCTTGCATGTTCGTGTACCCATTTGGTTTTAACTGATTAGTGTGTTGAGAAATAGTGATGTTTACAAATTCTAAGTGGGAAAAAATAATATACCATTTTACAAACACTGTCCTAAAAGAAAAATACTGATTTTAGACTCCATTCTGTAAGAAGTGAAATTTTCATTTTAACTCTCCCAAAGAATGACTTGCTTGGTTTCACTTTCCTGGACAACCCCCACCCACCCTCTGACTCGAGGCATTAATTATCCATGTTTTGTTTTGTTTTTTAACTTACCTGAGTGCTGTTCTTCCTTTATAAACATATGTCAAGAGTGTTGTTCCTTGATGCTCCAGTCCTGCACCTGTGTTCACCCAGTTTGAAAAATAAAAAATGAATATGAAGGTCAGGTTTACTCTCATGAAACTTTACAATCGACAAAGCAAAGCACCTAAATCAGACATCTGAAGACCCGTTTAACTTTTTTGTCTAATTGAGATGGGCATTAGCACATCCATTTAAACCTGTATTGGCTGTTAATCTGATTACCAAGGAAGCATCTTGGTTAAAGTGACATGAAGTGCTAGATGAGCCATTTTCTTTGTGCTTTCAGAATATCCATTTTCCTTGAGGTAGGGAAATGCCATCACATTTTATCTGTAGTGGCATCGGGAAATGGTTCCCGGCTATCTCTTTGAAGCACATGTTGGTCTGACAAGCCCCTTACATTTCTTTCACAACCTAATGTTGATTGGAGCTTTAATTTAGAACCACAGATCATCTTTCCTGTGTTTCACTGATTAGAAACGTCAGCTCTTTTCAACATTCATCAGGCACTCATCAGGGATTCTTAGTGCTACAGAAAAACACTCATTCTTCACAAAAAGAGAAAACTCTGAATTGTTGTATTTTTTAATCCTAACACACACTTATAATTTTGATCCACTATGAAGTAGCAATTTTCATCCATTTTATTAAAGGCAAAACAAATGTTTGGGTTGATCGTCATTTAGAATGTTTTCCATTCTCAGATTCAATCCTCCTTTGTTTATAAGCATCAAGAAAGGGCAAGCCTGAGTTCAGTTTAATTGAACATAAAATTTTATGTTTTCAGCATTATGCTCTCTTTTCATAAAATATTTATAAGCAACTTCCAGTAATTGCAATTAAAACAGGATCATCCTAAATTTAACCCCTCTTTAAGTGGAGCAGTGCTGAGGATAGAGGAGAAGAAATTGAACCTGAATCTGTACCATAGATGTAGTAGTCTGTGATTAATTCAAGAGGAAAGTGTTTTTTAGGTTAAATTTTTTAACAAAAATATATATATAAGAAGAGCAGAGCAAAGTTTTTTTGAATCAATATGGTTGCCACAATCTGCATTTTCTTTCTTTAGGTACGGATGGAGAACTACAGAGTGGACGGAGTGCCGGGTGGACCCTTTGCTCAGTCAGCAGGACAAGAGGCGGGGCAACCAGACAGCCCTTTGTGGAGGAGGGGTCCAGACCCGAGAGGTATACTGTGTGCAGACCAATGAAAACCTCCTCTCTCACTTAAACACCCACAAGGACAGAGAAGGTAAACTGTCTTCTTCCTCTTTACAACTTACGCATGGGGACTAGCATGGAGTCACCCTGTAAGGAGATAGATGGATACAGATATCTGGAACATGAATAGCCATAACGGTCTTCACATCATGGCTAATACCTACTACAGTGAACAGTAATTTAAATTTTAGTTGTAAAAAAATTTAATCCAGTTCTGTCCCTGGTCAGTTCTGATTTACTGACAAGTCTTTTAAATATTCTGACTGCAGACTCTGAGTCAAAATTTAGCAGGTATAATTAATTATAAATATAAAATAAACCATCTTGTAAGTATACCCATAGAATTGTCATTTATTTTAAAGGCCTGAGTTTCCTTATATAAGATGTAAAATCTGCTTGTAAAATGGGCAACCCCTTTTGCTGTTTATAATATGGCTGAAAAATAGGTTAATTATGGTATTGTGTGAAATTTTCAATTTGAATTTAAATGAAATAAATACAGAATAAGTACAGAGTACAACTATAGTTAAAAAAAAATAGATAGCTCACTCAGTTAAGTATCCAACCTTTGCTCAGGTCCTGATCTCATGGGTTCCTGAGTTTGATCTTCATGTCTAGCTCTGTACTGACAGCATAGAGCCTGAGTGAGATTCTCACTGTCTCTCTCTCTCTGTGCCTCCCCCTCTCGTGTTCTCTCTCTCTCTCTCAAAATAAATAAACATTTAAAAATAGTAACGGCATGACTTTTTAAAAAACCTTTGATTAAACCCTTTGATTTGAAAAACCTGTCTTAGAAACGTGCTTGTTGTTTAAATATCAATTTGGGAACCTGATGTGATAAGTGTGCAAAAGGATAAATGAGTCCAAGATGGTCAAGGCTAACAGTATATATTATTATATATTAATATTACTCAACTTCTAATCATTATAGGATTAAGTTTGTATTCAATTAATTGCTCTTAGGGGCGCCTAGGTGGCTTAGTCAGTTAAGTGTCCAACTTTGGCTCAGGTCATGATCTCATGGTTCGTGCGTTCGAGCCCCGCATCGGGCTCTGTGCTGACAGCTCTAGCTTGGAGCCTGGAGCCTGCTTCAGATTCTGTATCTTCCTCTCTCTCTGACCCTCCCCTGCTCACGCTGTGTCTCTGTCTCTCTCAGAAATAAAAACATTTAAAAAATTAAAAAAAATTAATTGCTCTTAACTCTCTACAAATATGAATATTTTTAAGCATGTTATAAAAACACCTTCTTACCTTCCCTCTTCCTGAGGGAGAGCAGAATTCCTATCATTAGTCCATTAAATAAATATCTATTAGTGGCCAACAGAATTTCAAAAATTGTGTGAGGTGATATGGATGGAATATCAAGACAAAATTTGTGTCAGGAAAGTCCTCATGGTTATCATGAGGGCACAGAAACCAATGGTTATAATACAGTATAAAATATATTACACCTTGAGTTTTAGAATAGCTGTAGGGCTATCATAGAAACAGAAACATAGCAGAAGTGGAATTAGAGCTGAGTGATGACACACACATCCCGTATAATAAGTGGGTCAGGAACGCAAGGAAGTTTATTCCAAACAGAAGAGAAAGCATATATTGAAACCCATGGATGAAGAACATCAAAAACAAATGAGAAATCTTGCCAAGAAAGATGAGTATGTTGTATTTGGCAAGTTGTAAATATGATAAGGTAGTATTTCCCAGCAAATATGTTGGTTGGAAAGGGAAAAGAATAAGGATAAAGACCCAAAGTAGGAGAATATTCAGAGAAGAAATCTGATGAAGAATGCCCAGAAGAAAGGGAAAGAACCAAGAGAAATGAGTGTTTAAAAAAAAAAGAAGATGAAGAAGAAGATAGGACTCCTCTGCTTCCCCCTAAAATGAGTGGCACCAGTGACCAGCAATTCATGGAAAATAAGCACTGAAATTCTGCATTTGCAGCTTGCAAAATTTAATTGTTTTGTATTCACTAACTTTACGTAGCATGTCAACCAACTCATTTAGGAATCTAGCCTAGGGATACATTTTACTACTAATGTTTCTTGAGGTTGTAAGGAAGTAGCATAAAACATGTAATGTTAGTACATTAATATTTTCTTGGCCATTTTAATGGCCACATTTTTAACACTGTTAGGTGGATTTATTATAGCAGTCCTTTCAGAGTAGTATAATTTCATTGCTAGAGGTAGATCAGGTTTTAGTTTCTGAATGTCAATTATGTCCTGTGGGTTATTACTTTCAAAAGATCCTTCAGAATTCTGAATTGCAACTGGGTATTTTTTTACACCATTTTGCCACAGAGTCTCCCTATCACTGTCAAAAGCATGGCAGAGCACCAAAAAGTTACAGAGAAAAAGGAAAACAAAAAGAACATCATTATTAAATTGCATCTGTAGAGTAAAGCAAGTGCCAAAGGAAAGATCCATGGATATGGAAATAATCAATTTGCCTAAAATTACTATTAATCATGTATGTGTACAACATGAATAACTTGGGAATTTGTGTCATTTCATTTCAAATACCAGGAACACTAATAAGCTTTATATAGTCTTTGTAAAAGTAGTTAATCCTCTTTAAAAGTTGCAGCATTTTTTTTCCTCAGAACTTAGACTATATGAATTTCTCCCCAGAAGCACTTACCATTTCCCACTGGGAAACTTACTCAATATGCCAGCATCCAAAGGGTGACGTGTAAAGTCTATACATAAGTGTAAATGGAGAATAATTAGACTGTGGGTTGTGAGGATTGTTCACATTCTATTTTCCTTCAATAAATACCAAAGAATGAAAGTTTACTTTATAAAGAGAGGGAAAGTCCTCCAAATAACTCCAATCTGTCCTAAAAAGAAGGTACTTATCTCAAGTAATCCTGATTGTATAACCATGAATGACCTGCCCCAAAAACAGTTCATACTGCACTTAATATGAAGAACACATGTAACCAAGCTATTAAAAGTTACCTTAACCTGAAGTAAAATGCTTTAACTCAGAATAAAATCTCCTGATACAAAAAATACTGAAAACAAGTGATATGTAGTTCATATAAAATTCCTTTATTATCTTGGCACATCACATTACTTAGAGGAATGGTAATGTCCACCTTACCACAAGGAGAGGACCACATTAAATCACTTGGTACATTAGTATATTCACTACTGTTAATAGACTTACACCACAATAGACTATAAAAAATTCTCCTCCCTGCAGCTAATATATTTAATTTCCAGAAAATCAAGATGTATATTATTAAGTAGTCACAAAGCATAATGTATTATATTTACAACTTCGCACCTTGTCTGTGTCCATTGAATTATACCATCAGAATATTTATGAAGTTGTTGATAGTACCTATGGATAATAGGTAAAATATATCTCCTTGATATTGGAAACCATCCATATTTTATTCATGTATTGCTGCAGGCCATAGGTAACCCTCCCAATCATGACAGCCTTTGCCCTACAGTATTCAGGTGAGCAAAATTTCCACTTCTTTAGAAAAAAGGCTTGACAAGTTTTCTATTGAGAAGAATTGGTAGTAAAACCCTGGGCAGTTTCTGTTCAACTGGCTGAGCAGAATTCCAGTAGGCTCTGAATAGTGTTCAATTTATGCTGGCATAAAATTTACCCTTATGCGAAAATGACAAGAAGAGACTTTGCCCATGGGGAGGTCAGCAGTAGCTAGAAAGCTGATGTAAATGTTGCTGATCATTGGATACATAAACATGAATTGATTTTCTAAAGAGCTCAAAGTGAAATGAAAGTAAATTTTAACTATATCATTCAAGACATTCTTTCTTTTAATACAGAGTGAACACATTTTTAAATGAAGGAAACCAAGAGTATTCGTTCTAAAACACCCTGAAGCTTTCATGATATATATTACAGGAAATGTTAGAACATTCTTTTGTAGAAAATAGGTTAAAATTTTCACAGTAAAATCTGGATAACATGTGTGGGGTTTGAGGTTATTAAAAAAAAACCTGCCTGGATATTGCACCTGTATGGTGACATATAATAAGATAAACCAGCAAAGAGTTTGGAGGATTAATGGAAAGATGAGTGGCAGGAAGGATGGTTGAACTGTGAATGGGTAGACAGAAAGATGAAGAAAGAGTTAATAATTTCCCATGTTTTGCAAAGAGATGAGAATAAAATCGTCACCATCTCTAAATGGAACACACATTATTTCTAATTATAGTCGTTTATCTACAGTTTCCACTTTTGTCAAAGCTGTTTTGAAAAAAAACAAACAAAAGAAACAATGCTTATGGTGCTATTTCCCTGTTATTTCAGAAAGTAAATATCAGAGTACATCGAAGTCTAGTGCTGCACCTTTCCTATCCATCACTTTTGAAATAACAGGTAGGTGAGAACATTTTACATGCCATTTTAATCAGAAATGTGTATCAGACATTCTCTGTTCATTTCCTCATATAATCCTTAAGTCATCTAGGAAACACAGTGGTCTACTTTTGCTTTCTGTGTGTCTAGAAATGTGTCCAAGCAGACCCATGAGATACAAGGGCTTTCATGTTTATTGGTTTTCTATAGCACCATCACATAAATATTAAAATTACAGAAGAACATAAAAGGATTTTTAAATTTACCAACTTAAAAATGTCACTAGGTTACCAAATTATATATAAAATTTCGTTATGAATGCTTCTGTTGAGATAAATTGACTCTATGAGCACTTTTCATAATTTATCCTATTTCTAAGTATACCACTTTGTCCTCTACTAATCTTTCTTAAAACTTTTTAAATGTTGAGAGAGAAAGAGGGGTGGGTAGGGACAGAGAGGCAGACAGAGGATTTGAAGCTGTGCTGTCAGCACAGAGCCCAATGTAGGAGTCAAACCCAAGAACTGTGAGATCATGACCTGAGCTGAAGTCCAGTGCTTAACTGACTGAGCCACCCAGGGGCCCCTCTATTAATCTCAATAAGGTAAATGAACAAAATCACAGGAACAAAATCACACCATGGCTACCTTTTGGAGAAAGCCTTCACAGATGCAGGGGGATGTAAAAAAGCACTGTGGTATAATTGTAGAATAATTAAAGCATAGGAAATCCCTGAAAAAGTTGAACATTTCTTGGAAATTACTTCTAGGGCATTTTGTGGGAGAGAAGGGCTGTTAACGCTATAAACTTGGTGATGAGTAGATCACACGATAGAAGTGAGATGCCAAGAGGTGTCAGCCAACAGGATCGAGGCTAATAAAAACTCACATGCTGAAAATTGGATTAAGTTGGTCAGTGGTCTAGCCCCAAGGTAACTTAGAATTTTTAGTAGAGGAAGAATTTTTACTAATGAGAAATCAAGATGTATCCAAACAAAAAAAAAAGCAGTGTGTGTGTGTAGGCCACTTGGAAGCCATGTAAACATGAAAAGAGGACTTATAATACCTTTAACTTAGTAGACATTTAATAAACATTTGTCGTTTGACATGTTTACTCTCCCCTTTGTGAGTGGTATATAAGCACTCATAATATGTCTGAAAATTATTTCTTGAACACTTCAAAAATACTTTTAAAAACTCTTGATTTTAGTAAGGAGCTGTATTTGCACACACCCTTCATCCCTGTATAAATAATTATTCACACCTCTGACTTTGAATAGAGGAAACATGATCTAGTTGTTAGATAAAATGAAAAGAGTCAAAATTCATGCACTGTGCTTCAGTTTGGACACTCATTCAAGAGAATACATTTTACATATCTTATTCTCTTTTCTAGTTACATACAAAGCTTTAAAAACTCTTCTGAATTTTCATCCTAAGGTTACTTTCAGAAGACCCCTATGCAAATAATCAGGAAAGTTCATTTTCTTTTCTGCTTGGCCTTGTATCCTTATGCATATTATTTAATTTTATTTGCCTAAAAATACCTATTAAATGACCCCTCTGTTCCATTTCCAGCAATATGCTAAGTTAGAAAAGCTGAAAATCATCCTTTACAAAGCAGCCAGACAGGCAGGATACAATATTGCTTTAAATGCTTTTAAGAGCAGAACTGAGGTCTTGATTAACTTAATGATTTTTCAGAACAAACCAGGAAGGTTGAGCTGATGCTTTCCGTGGTTGCCCTGGGCAGTAATGGCGCCTGCAGAAGGCGGGTTACACACTACAGGAATTGAGAGGGAGTGAAGCCAGTAAGCAGTATGACATAAAACTTTCATCCAGAGAAAGAGAATGCAAGCAGAAATACTGCTTTACTTTTTCAGACTCAGAGGGTGATGGCCACAACAAGTAAGTGAACGAACTCAACTTGCCTAGGGAGGGAGAGGACAAGGAATCAGGTCAGCCTCAGCCTTAATTTGAGGTCAGGGCAAAAACAAACCTCTCCTAAGAATTCTAAATAAGGGCCTGTACTCATACTAGTTAATTAAGTTTCAAATATATGGTACTTCCATGAGTCCAAAGACCACAAAGCTGAGAAATTAATATAAGAAATAGAATCAGGCAGGGGTGCCTGGGTGGCTCAGTTGGCTGAACGTCCAACTTTGGCTCAGGTCATGATCTCACAGATCATGGGTTCAAGCCCCGCATCAGGCTCTGTGCTGAAAGCTCAGAGACTGGAGCCTCCTTTTGATTCTGTGCCTCCCTCTTTCTCTTTCCCTCCCCTGGTCACACTCTGTCTCCGAACACTGAATAAACATTAAAGAAATTAAAAAAAAAAAAAAAGAAATAGCATCAGATAAATGGCACTACTGGGTTGCCTAACATAAGCAAAAGCAAAAACTGTGAAGACAGGAATGCCTTAACCTAGGGCACAGCATTTCCCTAGGTAAAATGTGCCATTGAAAGCTGCAAACTACACAAGGAAAAAATAATCCATTTTAAACAGGACTTGAAATAACTAACAAACATTAAGATTAGACTCGCAATATTGGAAATACTGGAAATAGCATATAGAGACCATAAAAGATACATGCTAGAACTTACTAAGGTTGTAAAGGGAAAATTAAAACATTAAATATAATGAGTCACAATAAAAAAAAGACCAGATTTTTTTAAAAGAATGAAAAATAAATTCTAGAATTGAAAAGTATTTCTATTGGAAATAGATAAGGAAATTAGATTGAGCTAAACAGTTATTAATAAACTCAAGACAAATGTAAGGAAATTATTCAAAATGTAACACTGAAAATAAGAATTAAGAATAAAAGGTAAGTCATACAGAATTAAACAAGGTTCAGAATGATAAAATGAATACAAAAGATGAGAGAATTTTCTAGATTTGATGAAAGACAAAAATGTACAGGATCAAAAGAGACAGTTTCCAAGCAGGATAATGATACACTTAAATATAGAGTAGTGACATTTTAGTTAATCAACTATAAGGTAGTTATGTAAGGACAAAGTAAAAGGAATAAAGAAAGGGACAAAAATTAACTAAAAAGGAATTAATAAATCAGTGAAATTCTCAACTGCAAAAAAAAACAAAATAACAAAAATGATGTGTTAAAAGTACTGAGATGGAAATAAATGTCAATTTAGAATTATCCTGCCGTTAAAAACTACCTACCATTAAAAACTATGGACAAAATTAAAACAGAAGTGAAAAAGTTTACCTCTATTAAACCATCACTGAAAAAATTCCTAAATGATATTGCTTAAGATAAAGGAAATTAAAACCAGCAAGAAAAGAACTCAAAATGTACAAGGAATTTGATAAACATCTCGGTAATTTAAATAAGTATAGATATGATGAAGCAATACTAATACATGACTAAAACTGTATTCTTAATGAGCAACAGTAATATATGACAGGAGGAAATAATAAAGAGTATATTGTTAGGGAAAAGGAGAGATTTGAACACCCTTTTATATTATTAAGTCATTATGCATGTTAAAAATGTTAAATAGAATTATCAAAATAAAAATATAATTATTAATATTATATTTGTATAATAACATTTATAAGAGGTTTTTTTCCCAATCCAACAGAGGAAATAAAAGGGACTAAATAAAAATCAATTCAACACAAAGTGCTAAATAAGAGAAAATAATTTTTTCCTTGAGATGATCTAATTAATATCAGATAAAGGAGACTAAAAATCTAGAAATACGGCTTTTATATGTCAAAGTCAAATGTTATTTCAGAAAATTATTTTAATTATTACTGCATCTGTGAGGACAACCAACTATATTATGAGTGTTCATAATTATCAAACTAAGAATGAATATAGAGTAATCAGTCCAGGCGTTCACCATTGCTGGCAAATATGCAAACACATATATGACACATAATGTATTTCTCAGGCAACGATGCCTTCTGTATATATAAAGTACAGCTGAAATTTTTATTTTATCAAGAAAATAGCAAGAGATTGACTTAAATTACATGTGTGCAATGTCAAAACTATTAAGAATGATTTAATCAATTAAATGACATTTGATGGAAAATTTTCTTGGAAAATCAAAAAATGTCTAGAACTTTCTCTAGTATTTTTAGAGTGAAAGATAATCTCTTGGAACATAAACCTCAGTAAAAATTGTGTCGCTAAAGTGATATTGTTCAATGGAGCTTGAATGTGTTTGCAAACTTTTAAAATTAAAGGAGAGAAATATTGAAAATTCATGAGTACCAATATTTCAAACCTATCTCCCTTTTTGTCATTCATTTTTCCCAGTTTGCTAAAGGGAGAGATGAACGACATGGGCATTATCACCTAGACAAAGATGATAATGACAAAGGAATTATTACCTAAAGAAGATAAAATATATTATTACCTATGTTGGTATCTTTACAAAGTCCTAGATGGTATGGTGATAAAATATGTGAGTAATATTAAGCTAATAAGGATACATCATTGGAAAATAAATTTTGACACTAAAAGATCTTAATAGGCTAGAAACACTGGAATGTCTACAGGAGTGTGAAATCTAATGGAATACTTAGAAATACCAAAACTTAAGTCCCAAATGCTCAGTATAAAAGAAAACAGTAGTCCTGATGATGATGATGATGTGATGACAGTGACAATATTGATTGAATTTATTAAGACAGTATGTTAATAATGTGGTTCCTGCAATGATTAAGCGATGAGTGTGGGGAACAAACATTTGTAATCAGTGATTTCATGTTATACTCATCCTGTATATGTTTCTCCCAAAAATTACTCTTCTGAGCATTAGTCACAATCTGATTGATGAGGTGATACAAATTTGGATATCTCATTTGACCTTCCTTCATTCACTCAATAAATATTTATTGAACAATTATTAAATTGCATCGCTGATTTAGATGTTGAAGATAGAATGTTTTTTTAAAAAGCAGAATTGATCCCTGTCTTCAGGGAGCTTCTGGCCTGATAGTAAGTAGCCTTTCACTGTAGTTTTGTTTACTGGATTTTCAGAACTGACCCTTCAAAAGGCTAACATGAAGAAACTTCCATAGATATACCAGTTTGAGACTCCAGTTAAGCTCTGAAAGTACATTACAACCATGGTCCGTCCTCAATAAAGAACCTTTACCCTTATTCACTGGGTAACTTATTTTCCAGAATGTATGTATCCTCAGAATGCAGTTTAAGTATCACCTGGATGCTTTAAGAAAATGCAAAAATTCCTGGATATTATCCCTTGAGATAGTTATTATGTAAGTCTGGAGTGAGTTTACAAATCTCCCTCTTTTTTTTATAAGCACCATTGTGATTATAATGAGGCGTTTATTTTACTGCAAAATGAATGAGAGCCCTTTTAAAAGGCTTTCTAAAGCTATTGCAAGAGGCTAGGATATGGTCAGGGAAGTTCCAGGTTTTCTGAGCCCCAAAGCTTATATAATCTAAAGAATGCTTATTATTGAAAGAAAATGAGAGAGAGAGAGAGAGAGAGAGAAGAAAAGAGAAGAGACGAGACGAGAAGAGAAGAGAAAGAACAAAAGAAAGAAAGAACAAAAGAAAGAGAAAGAAGGAAAGATTCTAAATACAAACTCACTAAGATCTCTGCCAAGGTCTCAGAAGGGGACTCTGCATGAGAGGGTCCTGAACCTTAAGATTTATGAGCTTCCCACTAAATTTACCCCAAATTCTAACATAGGTTTTTGGCCATTGTTAAAGCCAAAGAGAATCAGTACTTTAAGATGACACACAGAAAACAAGGTATAAGTGTCTAGAAAACAGGTTTTCCACACTTCTGAGGCCATGCTGGGGAGGAAGGAGGGACTAGGAAAAGTCACTATGTCCTCAGAAGTGAAGTGGAATTTTCAGTTCTAATACTGGTCTTACTTTCACTCATCAAGTCCTAGCTTTAGGTCCCTGAGCTACAAATCTTTAGAAAACCACTATACCTTGCCAGCAGTTAAGCTAGGAAATTGGAGAGGAAGAACACCTAACACTCCCAGATACTGTTTCATCTTACTTCATCCCTGTAACCCCAGATGGAATGAAGCCATAGCTGTTAGCAAAGGTCCTTCCATTAATGAAAGAAAGATGGTGGATAAAATGTCACATAACCTCACACTGTCAAGTGACTGTAGTACATGTGCTTTTTGTAACCCTTAAGCACTTATTTCTCTGAGTCCGTTGTAGATGAATGATAGCACCAGAAGGAATTTTGAAACAAGCACTCCGGGATGCACACTGGTGAATGAATAGCATTTTTTCCAAGGCACATTCCTGCTCTCTAAGAATGTAAAAGAAATGGTTTGTGGCTGGCTATTGCCTGCCTTGCTGATGATTGCTCAGTAGGGAGTAGCTATTCTCACCAGTGTTAACAGAGGAGTACAAACTACATTGTGGAACTCATTAATATTTATTCCTTCTAAAAGCAATGGGCAATAAAAAGGGAAATAAACCAGGGAGAACAGCGGTGGGAAAAGGAAGCCATGACAACCGATTAATCTTGGAAAGGTTTCACCATTTATTGTGTACAAAAATCCACTCGAAATACAGGATTCATAGTTACATTATTAACCTGGAATCCACTGAAAATGCTTCTTATTGGGTAAAGGTATCTATGAAAAAAATGTATTTTGAACACAATTCAAGAACTCAAAGTAGCCATCCATATTCTTATATGCATTTGATGTACTTCTTTACAATTTCACATTTTTGTGAAATTATACTTATACACAGGGACTTTTTCAAAGTCAGGGATTTCCTGTCTGTCACAACAGAGACCAGTTAACATCATTGCTCCTTTTTTTCTTGACGCTCCTCTATTTTCTGCATTAAAATCCCTTAACCCATTGTCCCCAAACTCTCCAAATATCTCCTCCTATTTCACATCATGTTGTTCACACTGTAGGACCTCAGTGATCTTTCTTCACCCAAAGCTGATAACCTTCTAATACCATACTTATAATTTATCACTTGATTACATATAATTCTATTATTTTACAATCACTTCATGAAGATACCAACTCCCCAAGATTTTAAGCTTCTGAGGAGGACATAGTGTTTTTCCCCTCCTAAATTTTAGTACTACATCTTTAATATAATTCTACCAGAGGTCTGGGTACATTTGCTGTTGTGTCATTTAGAAATATTTTTAAGGAGAAAACCCTCAGTCAGAGGATGTTGACTTTCTGGACATCTAATTCATAGAGTTTCATTTCAGATTCATCTCTATGTCTCACCAACTTCCTTCTTTCCCTCCTTTGTTTTCTTTCCTTTACAAAGGCCTAAGGAGAACATGTGTAAAATACATCCTAGCATTTATTATATGATAAAATGAATATTAATTGCTTTTGCTTATTTGTTTACTTTTCTGGTTCACTTGAGAAAAAGGAATTTTTAAAACAGTTTTACTCTGAACCTTTTACATGTAGTAAAGGCACAACTGGATATTGGCCTTGCTAGTTGAGAAACATTAACAGAGGATATATGTTCATAGATTCTCTTTATAATACATCCCAAGATCCTGCAATATTTACATTATTTATGAAATTGTTACTTTCTTAGAAAGAGTGGGCTTTATTTGCACTAATCCAAACTAAAAAGAAACATAACAAATTTTATTTCTGTAACTCTGAGAGGCAGAATAATCATACCTGCCCTTGATTTGTGACACTGAATCCTGCAGAAATTTAAACAGCACTGCATTCCTCAAGGATTCTGAAGGAAATGCTTGAAAGAACTCAGGAATTGTTTGGTTGCTCTAAAAAGAGCACTTTTACCATTGCTCCACCCGAGAATGCTACACTGGTCCAACGGCCCCTTACATTACCCAGGATCTCAGGGCATCTAAAACCACATTGATTAGGCACAGTGATGCCCCAGAGAACCTACTTTATGTGTTCTCAGCTAGGTCTAGTTAAAAAGGCTTGAATCAATTAAGTTCTTTCTTCATTAGGAATTTCTAAAAGTACTTTGAAAATGAAATCATGTTTTTCTCTAAGAAAGCTGTTGATCCATTTCTCACTGCCTTCCAAATATCCATAGCACAGGAGTGAGAAAAGAAACTAACATGTTGTGATAGATAATGTCTTCCCATTAATCTATGACTAACTGCATAATTGGAGATTAATTTTCTAGACATACTAAGACAGTAAGTGACAGCGAATGAACTCAAAGCCAGTGTTTGTTTTGTTTTGTTTCGTTTTGCTTTGGATCCAGAGTCTAAACTCTATCCAGTAATACTCCCCTGCCCTGTGAATTTGCCTCAGAGTAAATGACTGGGTATAGTCACTGTCCACACCTTTATCAAAATCACAGAAGTAAGTGGATTATATGATCTGATGATTTATCTCTTACAAAAATAAAATAAATAAAAATTCCATAGACATCTGCCTCTAATAATAGAAAATTGGAGAAAAACTAAGCATAATTTAAGTCCTTCTTAAGGATTCAACTCAAGAACTTTATTCAGAGATGCGTCTGTAAAGTCAGTGTGGATTCGTGTCAATGGTTATTTGAACCAATATTATATTGAATCATATGAAATTGCTGTCTTTGTAGGTCAAGATCTGTGGACTAATGACAATTTCATATGGTTCAACTGAATAGGTGCCTTTACTATTTTGTATCAAGTCACCTGGTATGATCTATTCTTCATCCCAGACTTTCTCCACTGTCAGAAACAAGCCTGCAGCTCATGGCTATGAATTATAGTCAATATTTTCACGTGAACAATATGCATTTGTGTTGTATGTGGTATGCTTTAGAGAAGGTAATGATTGTCTTCTATAAAAATATGTAGATTTCCCCATAGTAGATATTCTTTATGGGAAAATAACTCATATTGATGGCTTGTGAGTGACTTGAATTCATCAAGTAGCTTTTATTCTGTGCACATTGGAGAAGAAATCTCCTGCATTCAATATGTGATTTTTAATACTTACCTATGCCCCACGTTGTTTTATGTAAGTACATACAATAAAAGGAGATAAAATGATTTTAGGGATCAATGAATGAGTAATGTGGGGCAAAAGAAAATGCTAGTAGAAAGAGAATATCAAGCCAATAATGAGTATAATAAAGATAATGTACAAAATACATGCCGTAAGATCCAGTGGTCCAGTTTTGGCTCTAAGCTTTTAAGAGCCCATGCCAGAAGGAATGCTGCATTAATTATGAGCTTCATAGTGTCTATTAGACAATAGAAGGCATTTGTAAAGGGAAAGCACAACAATTTCTGGTTTTAGAGTCAGAAAGGAAATTCACCAGTAGACTGTCATAAAGAGGACACTGTAACTATATTAAATTATACCCTCATTAACATTTTTATAATAAACACCACAATGAATTTTATACGGAAGCTTTTTCTTGAAGTACTTTTCCTCAATGTAGGCCATTAGCTTAAATATGAAAGTGTAACTCAGGAAAGGCAAATCAGTGGGGGTTGATGTGATCTAGTACAGATTTATAGGTCTCTGCTAAGTGAGATAACCTATGGATAGAGTTGAGAATATCTAAATGAATGGATGTACAGCTTTTCCCTCAGGCAACTATCCTCAGAGCTGTGATAGATATTGAGAGGCAGAGCGTTCCCTTATATCCCCTGATGTGAGGATCTGGAGTTTTGATATTCTAGTTTCTATTTAGGTGCAGATAAGTGCAGGGACACATTTTCCAGCCACCACCTAGGTGAGGATAGGATTAACATCCTTAAAAGAAAATCAAATGGCTTGACAAGGGCATAAACTTGAATAAAATATTATACCACTTCGAACAGAGAGATGAATCAGTGCTTAACTAGATGCAAGGCAAAGAAAAAGTTTAGGCACAGAGGAAAATCAGAGGTCATAAATCTCTTCCATAGTTAGTAAGTCATAGGAAGAATCTGAAACACATGCAAGGCAGATCCACCTTCAACAGTAATGCCATCTCTTGGCAGTATCTTCTTCAAGATAAAATGACTCCTAAAAATAAATCCATGAAATTAAATGAGTTAACATGGAGTAATACTGATAATATCATATGAGAATTTATGAGATATTGTTTTTCACTTACTAGCTTCTTAGACCCTCACTGCAAGTCTGTAAGTACTATATTTATATAATGTTGAGGAACAGAGAAGTTAAATGATTTTACCAAGGCATTTAGCTAGTAACTATGATAATCATGATTGTGAATCAAAATGTCTGGCTCCTGAAATTTTAACCCTAACCATTGTGCCATTAAGTTAGGGTTATTAATTGTAAGCCAGTTTAAGGTTGGGCATTAAGTTACTTCCTCTTTAAATGATTCTGGTTTTAGAATGCATGTATTCTTTTAAGTAGGAATTAGATCTCAGAGCCAGTGGTCTATTAAGGTTATTCCTATTTAAGGATAATAAAACTATACATGTATGAAATGCTCATATTGCAATTTTGTATGGCAGGAAGTCATTTTATTAAATCAATATTTACTGAGTGTCTTCTATATGTAGACCCTGTTTAAATGCTAAAAATAGAGAAGTGAATTGCACAAATAAGATTCTTTCTGTCACAGAGTTTATATTTTATAAAGAAATAAATTATCCGGGAACAGTAAGTATTATTCTGAGTATTAAAACAGGATGATGTGAAAGACAATGACTGAGGAGTGATATTACTTGGATCACCAAGGTATTATTTACCTTCCCAAGTTTATACAACTAACCCAAAATTCTCCTCTGAGGAACAAACTCATATATTGATCTTTCTATTTGACATCTTGAATCGTAACACTCAGCTATGCTTGTCTCCCCTGCACACACCCTTGGAAATGGCAAAATAAATAAAAGTTTCAAACAATGTCAAAGTGCATATATCTGAATAGTTCAAGCTGCATGAAATGTTGAATAGATTTGTTAACATAAATCCCTTAAAACTACTTATGGGAAAAATATCATACACAGAATGGGCAATATATAACAAGTGTTCACTGAATAAATGAATAAATGGACTTAGTAATGACCCTCAAAAGTTGATACATGTGATTACCAACCTGTGTTACTCTAGCAAAACTTCTTCTAATAGCCAGAGAGATGAAAATTCTAAGACGTGTATTTAGAAATATATCACAAAACCCAGTAAGTAAATATTTTGTATCTTCAAAAAAGCAAACATATTGTTAGGCTTCTGCTTCCAGCTGTAATCAAGTAACTGGAACTCTCAGTAAGAATAACTATCCAATTGGGCAAAATATACAAAGCAACTGTTTTTAGATATGAACCAGCAAGAAGCAGTAGACTGATCACAGTTGTGAGGTCAAAATCATCTCTGTCTTCTACTGGAGGCTCTTCTTGACACAGAGCAGGAAAATTGAAAGCAAATGTGGTGTCAAGCCTTGCTGAACCAAAGAGTCCAACATCTAAGTTCTGCTCAAGTGACTGGAAATTTCAGGGTAAGGTAGATAGAAGAGTGTTCTCTGCTGAAGGGTGGAGTCTGGGAGTCTGTGTGGGGAATGCATCATAGGTTCTCAGCACAGTCTGGGCTGCTCATGTGCAGGATTAGACTCTGTAAAGTCTGGCTGAGGACCTGTGCTGCAGGGCTAGGGGCTGAAAAATGATGACATAGGTAGTGCTGTGCTGGAAGATGTCAGAGTTCCAGCCCCATGAGGGTGAAGAATATTTGCTAAGTACCTCAGGCCCTGAAAGACCATGGCTTCGGGGTAAGGATAACGCTGTTACAACCAAGTTCAAATCTGAACCAAACTTTAATCCAAATGAAACCAAACCTGAGAGGATCAAGAGGGTTTTCTGGCAATTTAACTGTTTGGCAGAACACAATTTATAAAGAAAGATGTAAAATAAAACAAAAAAGGAAGATGAAATCATCCAGACTCTTTACAACATTCCATTCATGAAGTCTAGTCATAAAAAGTTAGTCCATTTGCAGAGAGGTAGAAAAAAGAAGTCAGTAGAAAAATCCCTTAGGATGACCCAGATGTTAGAATTAGCAAGCAAGGTCTTTAAGACACTATTATACATACATCAAAGGACTTAATGGATAAAATTGTCTTGGGGAGTGAACAGATGGAAGTTTAAGAAGGCAGACATTATAAAAATAGGGAAATTCAAGAATATAAAGAATCTACAAGAAAACATTTATTGACTTGGCTTAACAGTTGGTGATCGCAAGAAAAGGCTAAGTGATCTTGAAGACAGATCAGAAGTTATCAGACCTGAAGAACAGAGAGGAAGGATACTGAGGGGGGAAAAGGTGAAAAGACACTCAGTGACTGGCAAAATAATATCAAGGTATTTATATATTGATGATATTAGAAGAAAGAGCCTAACAGAAAACATATTTGAAGAAATAATGGCCTAAAATTTCTCAAATGTATTGAAGAAGAAACCAACAAGTTACATTTGTATACTAAGAAGTTCAGCACACCCCAAGCAGGATAAAGACAAAGAGAATAACAACAAAAATACATTATGCTAAAATTGTTGTAAACTAAAGATAGAGCATTTTTTAAGTAGCAAAAGGAAAAAAAACACAGGTACATGGGCATAAAAATAACAAATGAAGGTTGGAATCTTATTGGAGATAATGATTAGGCCATAAAACAATGAAACAGTATCTTCACTGGAAAACAGTTGTCAGATTTCTGTAGTTGGTGAAAATATTCTTCAACACTAGGCATGAAAAACCGACATCTTCAGAAAAATAAAAGCTGAGAGAATTTATTACCAAGCAATGTAGAGTATAGATTGTGAAGATAAAATGACTGAGCCATGTTATATTGAACAGTTTATCTAACCTCTCTGTGAATCTGTTTCCTTTTCTATAAACTGAGAATAATAAGATTTGTCAAAATTTTATTTTTTTATTTTTTTTTTAATATTTTTATTTATTTCTAGGAGAGAGAGAGACAGCGTGAGCAGGGGAGGGTCAGAGAGAGAGGGAGATACAGACTCTGAAATAGGCTCCAGGCTCTGAGCTGGCAGTCAGCACAGAGCCCGACGCGGGGCTTGAACCCACGAACCGCGAGATCATGACCTAAGCGAAAGTCGGACGCTTAACCGACTAAGCCACCCAGGCTCCCAGATTTGTCAAAAATTTAAATGAAAGAATCCATGTAGTGCTCTTAGAACTGTGCCGAGCATATACTAAGATCTCAGTCAGTATGATCTAATCTACAAAATAAAGCCTACCATTTAGAATAAATTTTCCTTCAACAAAAACTGTGTAATTCAACAATAGTTCTGGAGTGGAAAAAACATTCCCACAATTATACCTTAGACCTTGAGAACTGAGTAAGTGCCTTCAGGCCCCAGTTCTCTACCTTCCTCCAAAATAACACCTCAGTTTCCATTTGGGTGATAAATTAAGGATGGAGACCCCACCGTGTCCTCAATTCCAAAGAACTTTATCCACTAGAACCAAACCCATGGCCTTGAGGGAGGACGAGCTTCTTCCTTTCTTATATCTGTGATTTCTCATATGTATTTGGTACCAGCTGATCTCATATCAGTCTTCACAATTTAATGTAGCCTCCTAACTGAAATGCAGCTGAGCCCATAGGGAAACCCTCCTCTGACCAGAGAAAGGAGATGAGAAAAGCTGCAGCCAAGAGGGTCCTTTGATGAATCCATCAAGAACAGACAGAAATCATCTTGACATGAGAACACAAGAACCAAGCTAAACACATGTGAGACTAGATACCTAGTTTTGGATTTGCTCCCAAATTTCCTCTCTAAAGTTCTGAGATTGTATGCCACCTGGCTCACATCAAGGTAAAGCCAGAAGCTTAAAACCCTCCCACACACCTTCCTTTCTTGGATTGTAATGCTGATATGTTTTTCCTCCACATTCAGTGATTCTCTGTGTTAGACTCAACGGANCACCAGGAGTTTTCTCCACTAGTGGGCTCAGAATGGCTCCCAACAGATTTTAAAACTTGTAGCTCTTCATGTAAACTTTGAATGACATGTAATATGAAAAAACAAGTCCATTCCATTTTTTGAAAACTCTGAAAGATGCTTTGGGAATAAACAGAGTTATCAAAGTAAAAGATGAAGACCTTATCCCACACAAATAGCTGTAAGTTCTCTCAATTTTGCTCTCCAGAGGGGGAAGAAATCTGAAATATATGAGATCAAGGAACTTAAAAATAATAGTAGGAGAGATTAGAGTTTTTAAATTGCAAAAAAAGATTTAGAGAAAAAGCAATGAGGTAATAAATGTGATACTTAAAATTCCATTAAAATAAAAACTGAAAATGAAAAAGTAAAATGAGTAAGATTTGATGTAACTGTAGTAGGCAAGAAATTGGCAAAAACATAAATGTAAAAGTTAAATTCTCTGAGATAAAATGTAAAAAGGTTATTAATAACTAATAAAAATTCAGCTCAAGAGAAATTAAAGACTGTAATGTTAAGACCTGAAACCATAAAATTCTTAGAAGAAAACAGAGAGGGTAAACCCCTTGATATTAGTTTTGGTGATGATTTTATAGATTTGGCACTAAAACCAGGGAGAACTACATCAAACTAAAAACCTTCTGCACAGCAAAAGAAACCATCACCAAAATGAAAAGGCAATCTACTGAAAGCGAGAAGATACTTGCAAACCACATATTTGATAAGGGGTTAATATGTGAAATCTACAAGCTAACCTGTTTTAAAGATCTTTCCCAGTCAGTCCTCTCAGCCCCACAGTTTGATCCTTCTCCTAGAGATGTAATTTTATCAGCCCACAAAAGTGAGTCAGGAAGATCACCAATATCAAACCTCCAGATGGATTTCCTAGTGTTATTTGAGATGTGCAATGGCAGGGTTTTTTTGTTTTTGTTTTTTTGGAATCTCCAGTATCTTTGTTCTAAGCAGTTTTATTTTAGAAGAATATAATGTATGCTTGGGGAAAGTATCCAAACTCATTTTATATGATGCCATAAATAAAAATGTGGATTTAGGCTTAGAAAAATGTTCAAGAAGAAATATGTCATCAATGGGAAAAATAAAATACCAGTAAGAGAAATAATTCTTAATATTCTTATGGCCCAAAAGCAGTAGCGAGCAATTCTTTATCAAAGTGTGTGCAGCTCTGTTCTGGAACATGCATAACATTTTCTAAAAGGTAAGCATTTAGTGCCATGGTGCTATGGCATTTTGTGATTAACTTCAGCTCCAATACTGCATAGTTATGTTTCTTGAAGGGTGGTATGGGCATTACTTGCATCAGAATCAGCTGAAGTGCTTATGGAAAATGTATATTCCTAGGTTATTCCTAGGTTTCAATCTAAATATGGTGAATTGGAATTTACAGGGATGGTACCAAGGAGTCCACTTCCTAAAACAACCCCTGTCATCATCCCCCATCACCACTGGTAATTGTTACTCTGAAAATCACAGAGTTACTGTTGTAAGGTTAAGCATGGATCATGAAAATCATGATTTCTGTTTGGCTGACTCAGAAACAAGTAACTTTATCACATCCAGAAAGTTCTAGGGCTACACTGATGACAGTTTCCAACAGGTGATATTGTGACTCATTCATGTTTGACCTTTTATGTTTAAGAAATATATGCTAGAGTTCAATCTCAGAAATGTTACTGCTATGTGTTCAAGAATTCTTTTTAAAGAATCTTAACATCACTTTTCACATGTCTTACCATGTATAAGGTGAATATTAGTAGCCCTCATGCTATAATAGACCCTAGAAGTGTCAGAAACTCTATCGTTTGAATGTTAAACCCAGACATTTATTCCACACCTGCTGATTCTGCTGGCAGCTGCAGGAATGGGTAGATTAATTGGAGGTGGAGCAGAGCAGGGCAACAATGGAGTTGCAGGGACAAGGAATGGAGGGAATTTCTGGCAATTGAAATGTATAGAGCACAGGACCCTGATCTTCTGTGTGAGCCGTATGATACAATAGAGTGATCACATTCTAAGTGGTTAAAAACAAGGAAAAACAACACCCTGACAACCAAGGGCTAGGCATTGGTTGCTTTGACCAAAATCTTGGGGGTCATTTTTGGTTCTTCTGTCTTTCACTCCCACACATGGTTCCTCAGGATATACTTCAGGCTCTCCATTCAATAGTTTTTAACTAGATTACCTCTTTTTTTTTTAATTTTTATTATGTAGATACAATTTAACATGTAGTGCAATAATGATTTCAGGAGTATAATTTAGTGATTCATCACTTACATCTAACACCCAGTGCTCATCCCAACAAGTGCCCTCCTTACCACCCATCACCCATTTAGCCCATCCCCCCACCCAACACCCCATGAGCAACCCTCAGTTTTTTCTCTGTATGTAAGACTCTCTCATGGTTTGCCTCCCTGTCTCTTTTTGTTTTATTTTTATTCCTTTCCCCTATGCTCATCTATTTTATTTCTTAAATAACACATTTGAGTGAAGTCATATGGTATTTATCTTTCTCTGACTTTTTTCACTTAGTTAGCATAATGCTTTCTAGTTCCATCCATGTAGTTGCAAATGACAAGATTTCATTATTTTTGGTCACTGAGTAATATTCCATTGTGTGTGTGTGAGTGTGTATTTATATATACAAAGCACATCTTCTTTATTCATTCTCAGTCAATAGACATTTGCCTCTTTTCATACTTTGGCTATTGTTGACAGTGCTGCTATAAACATTGGGGTGCATGTGTCCCTTTGAATCAGCATTTTTATATCTCGGTATCTTATACCTAGTAGTGTAATTGCTGGTCTTAGAATAGTTCTGTTTTTTAATTTTTTGAGGATCCTCCATACTGTTTTCTAGAGTGGCTGCACCAGTTTACATTCCCACCAGCAGTGCTAAATAAAATGTTCCTCTTTCTCCACATCCTTGGCAACATCTTTTGTCTCCTGAGTTGTTCATTTTCGCCATTGTCACAGGTGTGGTTTTGATGTGTATTTCGCTGATGAGTGATGTTCAGCATCTTTTCATGTTCTCCCTTCACTGTTTATCTGACAACATCATCTCCATGTCCAACCCCTGGTCTGGTCTATGACCTCTTGCCTGATTTATTTATTGCAGTAGCTTCTTAATAGGTATCCCTGTGTCCCATGTCACCCCCACGATTGATTCTGCACATGGCAGCAGAGCAGTCTTTTATATCTTAAAGCAGTCTGTGTCATTCTTCTGCTGCAAGCCCAGCATTTGTGCTGGGCTGCACTCCTGATAAATAGTAGTCTCCCTGCCCTCTCCCTTGTCTCCCTGCCCCATTTCCAACTTGTCTGTCCATTGCTCCTTCCACTTCAGTTACATCAGCTTCCATTGCTTCCTGGAATGCTTTTTCCACAGACATTTGCATGGCTAACTCTATCCCCTCTTTCCAGCCTGCTCTCAAATATTTCCCTCTCGAAGAGACTAGATGTGACCCTCCCATTTAAAATTGTGTCCCACCTCTCACACACATACCCCCACACTCCTTCCTCTGTTCTTTTCTTTTTCCATAGGACTTTGTGCCTTATACTTTACTGTGTCAATTATTAGTTACGAAACTTCTGGTTCATCTTCTGTTTCCCAACTCCCTTTATGAGAATGCCAGCAGCACCTTTCTCTGTTTTGTTGTCTAATAAACCCTAAGCATCCCATGTGTACAGTATGCTCCTGGTACATTGTAGACACTCCGTAAACAGTTGTTGGTGAATTAAGTAAATATTCATGAGACAGACCTGATCCTGACAAACTATAAGGAAAAATTGAAGACTGATTACAAAGGCTTAAATAGAGAACATTAACTAGATTTGGAATCAGAACTAAGATAGGTAAAAATAACTAGATGGGCCAGAAAATCTGAGTAGGCCTGGAACCAAGTAGCCCATTATGACAGTAGTTAATTTTAAGAATAAGTAGTTTTGATGTTGCAGCTCAAGGCTACCCACAAATCATGCCTTTGGCCATTACCTCCTTGTTCCAGGTTGTACTTTATTTTTTAACTCCATGACATGAGAAGGAAAAGCCATACAACTTTTTCAGAAACTTTTGGCAAGTTTATCTTCTCTCCACACAATGATCAGGAAATAGGATTCTATAGTTAGAATTCTGTACATGGAGATTTTTAGAATATAATGGAAATTTTCAGGAAAACCAGAAAATCTCAGATTGGAGATATTTACTTCCATCTACTTCTCAGTAAGGTGTGGTCAGATAGTAATAGCAGCAGCAATTTGCTGTGGAGAAATTTGAATGAGTGCAAGTTCAGCATAGATGTTTTTACCCCAGAAGAACAGGGAAAAGTTGATAAAATTTGTCAGCGAATATGGTTGCACACTAGTCTACACTTAAGTCATTATTCACAAGTTATTTCTTTCTTTAATACCCCATTAAGCGTGGTGTTATGGACTGAAGTATGTTCCCCCCCAAAATCACATGTTGAAGTCCTAACCCTCATTGTGACATTTTTTGGAGACAGGGCCTGTAAAGAGGCAATTAAGGTTAAATGAAATCAAAAGAGTGGAACCTGAATCCATTAGGACTGGTGTCCTTGAAAGAAAAGGAAGACACACCAGGGATGTGTGCACACAGACGGGCCAGGTGAGGACACAGCGAGATGGCAGTTGTCTGCATTTCTTGCCACACCTCTACTCTGCAGTACCTTGATCTTAGACTACAAGTCTCTTAGAATTGTCAGAATATAAATTTTGTTATTTAAGCCACTTATGATGTGGAATTTGGTTATGGCCTCCCTAGCAGACTAATACACTTAGTCCTCAGAATAATATTTATAGCAAGTATGTGGAGCTGGTGACAGACCTTATTTGATTGATATTTCAATTCTTTTTTATTACTCACTTAGAAACAAAAGTTGCAATTCTTTGAAATGCTACCTGCTAAGATTTTCTGTCATTATATTGTGATAACACAAGTGCCAAACTGCTTCTTTTAATTAATACTATCCATTAATGTTATTTTCCAAGTTAAGGACATTGTAAATGGGGATTTGAGTCAATAATTGTGTGTTGTTGGAAGAATTCAGAGTGAGTTTTACATAGACCGTGCTACAATGTGCCCTATTTTAAAAAAGGGAAGGGGAACCCGATTCCATATTTGCATTGTTGGAACAGATGGTACATCATTGTAGTAGGAGAGTGAAGTGTTTGTCAAGCTGTTGATACAGTTTGTGAAATTTAAATCTTAACATGATTGGCACTGCTATGAAGATGCTTGTTTTGAACAATCTCCTATACTTTTAAATATTATTATGTGAATCAGGGTCACTGAGAGAAATTATGTGACATATGTTTGTTCCTATAAATACTTAAAAAGATAGCACTGTCCTGTTTTATTAGAGTCGAGACCTAAAATAGTTTTTTTTTTTCCTGGGCAATATGGCATTGTGAGCATAGGCATATGGACCTCTCTTTCTAAGTCCCTAAAATGACCAGTGAAATATGCAAATAGAGGGAAAAAATGGCATCAACCCTCAAAACAAGGAGAGAGCCCATCTAGAAGCTAAATCTTTAAAGGAGTGTCTGTTTGCTAAGATGATATCGATACAAGATTGAAGAAACAGAAGCCTCGAGGCAAAGGAACAACTCTTGTGTCATTGAGTGGAGTCTTTGAAAAAAGTAGGCAGAGATGCTGACCACAACCCAGCAGAGTGAAGGCTGGAAACAAGAGCAGTAATAGGTCCATCACTCAGTGCCCTCCTGACTCTGCTAACAGGTGTCCTTCAGACAGCAAACCAGCCAGTGTGTGTTGAGCTCTTTACAGAGAAGGTGATTTTCCCAGAAATCTGTCCATATCTTTTAAACACAGCTAGTGTTCATGTGGTAGCTCTTTCCCCACAACCGGTCTCCTCAACACCCATAACTGACAAGATAAAACCAGAATATTCAGCTGAGAAACAAGAAATAGGGATACTCCCTCTTATTTGTAATGTAGACTTAAATATCCTTTATTGGAATATTTTAAAAGAACCTGATCTAAATTTATGAAATGAACCCACTGTAACTTCCACTTGACTAAAAACCAAAATGGAGCAATCCTAGACTGTCTTTACCTCCCCAACAATAAACAAGCAGAAAAGTCAAGAGGCCTTTATAAAAGTACTACAGTTCCAAATACAGGCACCTCTGAAATACTCTAATGTAAGAGAAAAAAAATTTTATGTTTTCTAACCTCAGTCAAATATTGTGATCTGTGATCTCAACAAAATTCAAGAGGTTATCCAAACAGCAAACACAGACAAACTGTGATAAAGTTAGATGCCTGGGGATGAGAATCAAGGCTATCAATTTATGAATTGCACAAAAGTGATGAGTCTGTTGGATACTGAAGAGTTAATTATGATGCAGAAAATGATCACAAGAACTATCACATATGCTTTATACAACTATACAGATGGTCCTGGACTCAAGATGGTTCAGCCTAGGATTTTTCAACTTTATGGTGGCGTGAAGTGTTATATAATCAGTAGAAGATGGACTTGGAATTTAGAATTTTTATTTTTTTCAGAGATAACAATATGTGCTATGATATCCGCTCATGATGCTAGGCAACGAGCTGCAGCTCCCAGCTAGCCACATTACCATGAAGGTCAATAGCCAGAATACCTACAACCATTCTGTTTTTTACTTTTAGTATTCAGTAAATTGCATGAGTTACTCAACACTTTTTATGAAATAAACTGTAGGTTAATATAAATGTTCTGAGCATGTTTCAGGTAGGCTAGACTAAGTAAGCTATGATATTTGATAGATTAGATGTATTAAATGTTTTCTTGGCTTAATGGTATTTTCAACTTATGTTGGATTTATTAGGAACCTAACCGTATACATCAAGGAAGATCTGTGTAATGTCTTGGGTTAATATAAGAAAAGATTTATCAAAACCAATAGTTCAATCTGAGTTAACTATAGTCAGAAAGGACTGGCAGTGAGCTTTGAAGCACATTAAATACTAAAAGACAATTGTCAACAATTGTTATAAATATAGTTCCAAAATTGATCAAAGAATAAGTGTATTATCTTAAAAAACAGTGCCCTATATTATTAAAAAGAAATTGATGGATTTTATGTCTCCATAAATAAATGTCTGAAAAAGATAAAAGAAATTTCTGTGAATAATACACAAGAACAGCTTCAAAAAACTTTAAGCAATCACTGTTACATGTAGAACTTGATTAATTTTCAGAATAAAAGTTTTATTTGCTTGATGTCAATTCTTGAGAGGAAATTTATAGTGCCTCTAGGTGACATGGAAATGGGTTCAGTAGAACCTTCTTGGAATTAAAACTGCTTTGGTTAAATATGCCTTAAATTACTATGACACATTTATAATAATTAAGAAAAATAAACAAAATAAATCACTGTTGACACTCTTGTTGTTGGCTCTACAGCACCCTTTGGCATATGGTTCCTAACACAAAGGTAAGGGCTTTACACAGAAAAGGCATTTAATACTTATTTTAACCGACTGAATGACAGAATAACAAAGAAAAGGAAAGCTGTTTGTAACTGATTTTATTTTTAAGTCTTTGGAATCCCTTTTGTCAGTTCCTATACAGAAATTAAGATTTAAATCCAGGAGAATTTCCTTGTAATTGTGAATTAGCACTCAAAGAAGCTTGTTCAAAGAAACAGTGCTATTTCTATAAAAAGGCAGGTTTTCAGGGAAGACAATGGACAATAAATGCAACCTCAGGAGTTCTTGAATGCCTCAAATGCTCGGCTGTTTTGCTAAATGAATGAATGAATTATTAATCTATTGCATTTTTTCAACCTTTTTTCAACCTTCTAATATATCTTTTGAATGACTACATAAAAGGCATATTATTTTACAAATAAGTCTGGAGTAGACTGAGTATGAGATCTCTGATTTAAAATATTTTGAGAATCCAAATAGATATTCCCATGGTGGAAAACAGTTAAAAATGCACATGTGGCATATTCTTTAGCATTAGAACAAAAATTAGTTTAAAAAAAATCATTGTTAGAAATGGATGACAGTCTAGACTGTTCCTTATTAAAATACTGAGGATTCATTTTCCAGATGATATTCCCAATATTTCCATTCCTCTGTCACCCCTCACAATAACCAAATAGGCTGTTTTAACAACTCATTGCATTTTATAGTCACAACACCCTTCATATTAGACTTCTCGGAGTTGAGGTAAGAAATGGGGGAAGAGCATGGATTCTACTAATTGCCATATCATAGTATAGCAGAGAGGATAAGAGCACGGCCTCTGCAATCAAATGTCAGCTGCCATTAACTAGCTGTGTGATTTTAGGCAAATTACTTAATCTCTCTCTTGCTCAGTTTCCTCATCTTCAAATTTGGGATTACAGTTATACCTATGTCATGAGATTGCTCTGAGAATTAAAAAATTAATTTGGTAAATTCAGTAGAATTATCTGTTCTTGTTATTATCAGTATAAATGCAGAACATTTCATTTTAATAGTAATTTAATTGGACAGCATGTTCTTAATAGAAATTTAGTTTTTATTCCCAACTGACACACGAAAGTGAGAATAATTGTCACTGCTAGACTCCCAGGGTTGATGTTGTATTATCTTGTTAGCCTCATTATATTATTATGTTAAAATGACACAATTTCATAATCTCTGTTTTTTAATCTCCAATATATTTTAATATATTAGCATATGTGTATCTGTATTTATATAAATATATATAATTGAAACATCCTTATGTATCCTTCCAAGATCACAGGGAGTCGTAGCTTGAGATCCAGACTGAAGGAGCCAAACTGCCTGGATATAAACCCAAAATCTACAATTTCCTCATTTAGTGACTTTGGGGAAAGTTACTTAATCTCTCATCTCTATACTTAGTTTCCCCATTTGGGAAATAATTATTCCTTCCCCCACATAGGGATGATTGAAATACCCACCCCTATGGAGTTTTATAAGAATTAAATAAGTTAGTCTTTGTTAAGTACTTTGTTAAGTACATTGCTTAGCACATGTAAATACCAATAAACATTTGTTATTAAATGAATACATCCAACTGTATCCACAAGTAGAACTCCTATTCTAATTTTATATTTAATATTCTTTGTTTTTCTTTTTGTATTGACTTGTATGTATTTGTATCTCTACTCTTTAGCCATAAGCCACCAGGGACACACCTGTATTTGAATAAGTTGTGTTTATTACTTACGGAACAATAAAAAACCCTTACCATGGTTAATGGTGGGTATCTCAGTAGGAGTATCAGAAAGCAGTTATTATAGGATTTAGGTCACTTGAGTGAATTTTAGGAGAATTTAAATAAGTGGACTTTGCTGTGGATTGAATGCTATAAGGAGGCAGGGGTAATCTGGCGGAGTATCTTGATAAATGTTATTTGGAAGGAGGAAACTCTGGAGGGAGGCTATAGCTGTAATTGATTTCTTTAAACAAAAAAAAAGCAGAACTCATTATCTGGGAGAAGGGAACATTTGATATTTTTGTGGTTCTCATAGTGACTTTGTTTTTACTTAGACAAATTAAGTAGTCTAATTTTTGGTCTTAATCCATCATAGTCTAGAATTACCTTAGTTGATGCTCTGTGAAATTCTTTGTGTCTTTATGACCATGGCATAGCTCTGAGTGCTGGCCCAGCTCCTAAAAAAGAAAAAAGAAAAAAAAAAAGCCTGCCTGAAACTATGAGGTGGACCACAGTGGTTTAGACTTCTCCTCTTTCCCAGACTTATGTATTTATCTCAAATCATGATGATATTGCTTGTTTTTTAAAACTTTGTATGGATAGTATCATTTAGTATATATTCTTGTACTTTCTTCACTTTTTTGATATATTTGTTTAATCATATTGATGATTGTGTTCTAATTCACTTATTTCTACCTCTGTATAGTGTTATATAGTATGGACAAGCCTAATGTAATATTCATTCACTTTTTCTTGGACACTAGAATTATTTATGGATATTTGCAATTACAAACAATGCTTCAATGATAATTCTTATCAATATTTACTCAGGAAAATGTCTGATAGTTTTTTCAGGGTATATACCTAGTAGTATGCCCATCTTCAACCATTGTTAAAATTTCCAAGTTGCTTCCTAAAATGGTTAAAATAACTTAGATTTCCGGCAGCATTTAACTATTCTGGTTGCTTTAGATCTCCTCCAGCACTTGATATTGTCAAACTTTTAAATTTTTAACAAACTAGTGGATATAAATTTCATTGCAGATTTTACTTATCTATTCTGTCTGATACTCTTTGGCTTTTACTGGTTAAAAATTTCGTCTTTTGCATTCCCTCTGTCTTGCTTTCTTTGTTCCTCTATTTTTGTGTTTTGTTTTATTTGTTCTTTTTTGGCTTCCTTTGAATTTATTGCATCACTTTTGTTGTTATTACATTATTTCTATAGGTTTGGAAGTTATACATCTTTATCCTATTTATAAAAAGAGATTACTTTAAAATGTCAAGTTATAGATTCAAATGAATACAGTCTGTAATTAACCTGTTTACCTTCCTAAGGGCTACACAACCTACATACTATGTAGTCTTGTATTTTAGTTCTATTTTGTGCCGTATAACTCTCTTGGTTAGTTTTCTGTTGCTTCCATAATAGATTACTGCAAACTTAACACCTTATCTTAGAGTTCTGTAGATCCCAACTCTGACATGGGTCTCTTCAGGCTAAAGTTCAAAGGCTTAGGGGAGTTATATTCCCTTCTGGGAGTTCTGGGGTAGGATCTATTTCCTTCTTCATTTTGAGTTGTTGACAGAATTTAGTTCCTTGCAGTTGGAGTACCAAAATCTCCATTTCCTTGCCAGTTGTCCATCTGGGAACTGTTCTTAACTTCTAGAGGCCATTCATATCCCTTGGCTCTTTCCCCACTCTCTTTAGAGTCATCAGTGGCAACTCAAGTCCCTCCCTTCCTTTGAAGCTCTTCTCTTTCTTCCATCTCGTCTTTCTGACCCATTTGGGAAAGGGTCTCTGCTTTTAAAGACTCATGTGGCTAGGTTGAGCCTGCCTGGATAATCCAGAATGATTTCCTAATCTCATGGTTTGAAACCTGCATCACATCTATGTAGTCCTTTTTTCCATCAGGATAATATATTCACAATTGCAAAGACTAAGGCATTGAATCTTTGGGGGACCATTATTCTACCTACCATACCCTCTGTTAAATCATTATAATTATGTTTTTACATTCAACATTTACTTTTACTCACATGTAATATTTTCTTTGATTGCCATTCCATCTGGCATCTTAGACCTTGCTTCTGTATTCATGTTCCTTTTTATGAGAAATAAGTCCTTTGGAAATTTCTTTAATGATGGTCATTATAAATTTTCATTTCTGTCTGAAAAATGTCAGCTTTTGTCCTGATAATTAAAGAACTCTAGATATGTCATTCTCGGCCTCCTACCAGGCCATTAAAACTGAAAGTTAGGTGACCTGGGGTCAGTAATGCCCCACAGGAGAGGCTAGCTTTAGGACTCTAGTACCATATTGAGTTCATGCTCTGGATTTGAAGAATCTTTTGAGAATTTTCCTTTCTTGTGATCCCAGTTGTAAAATTGAAAGGTTTTATTTTTAAATAACATATATGCTTCTGTTTCCGGGAAAAGTAGAGGAAATGTCATTGTTTCCTAATAATACATAGTAAATAAGCCATAAGACAACTCTGAAAGTTGGAGAGGAGAGAGCAGACAGGATAGAGATCTTTAGACCCCAGAAACAACCAGGTGATGTTTTCTGCCTCCCATATCTCAGACTTGGAGTGAAGGAAGCCAGCAATCCAGAAATATCAGTGGGTATAAATTTTTAAAATATCTTAACAAATTCCTCCTTTATTGCAATATAATTATTATCATTTCTTGTATTATAAATTTCTTCTAATGCAATATAAAAATTGAAATCTATTCCGTACCTAGAAAAAATAAAACTTGTAATGGGAAAAACGACACCAGTAGGTAGAGTGGATTTAAAATTATGATCCAGCTATACATGTTCTTCAAGAAACCTACCTCAACTATAACAGTGTACCCAGATTGAAAGTAAAAGATAGAAAACAGTATATCATGGAAATATTATGGAAAGAAAAGCAGGGGTGCTATGTTAGTATCAGATAAATTAGACATAAAAACAAAAAAATATAGAAAAGAGCATTATATAATGATAAAAGGGTTAAAAGGATCAATCCACCAAGAAGACAAAGAAAAATTAAATGTGTATGTACTAAAAAATATACCCAAAAGTATGTGAACAAAAACTGATAGAGGTAAAAGAAATACACAAATTCACAATTAAAATCAGAGATGAGAAGATCCTACTTTCAATACTTAATAGAACAACTGGGCAGAAAATCAACAAGCATTTAGGAGAACTGAACAACACCATCATCCAACAGAATCTAATGGATATCTACAGAACACTCCATCCTATAAGAACAGAATACATCTTCAGGTGTCTGCAGAACACATACCAAGGTAGACCATATCCTGATTCATAAAACAAACCAATACATTTAAAAGCATTTAAATCACAAGGAAAGAATGTGTTCTCTGAGCACAACTGGAATCACATTAGAATTCTGTCACAGAAAGAAAATAGTAAAGTCTTCAAACACTTGGAAAATAAATGACATACTTAAATAACCCATATGTGGAAAAGGAATTCTCAGGGAAAATCAAAATACTTTGAACTGAATGAAAATAAAAATATATCACTCTCTGTGTGACACAGCTAAAGCAGTGCTGAAATAGAAATTCATAATACTAAATGCTTATATTAGAAAAGAGGATAAGACAGAAATCAATATAATCTGAGTTCCCACTTCAAGAAGCAAGGAAAAAAAGCAAAATAAGATGAAAGCCAGCAGAAGGAAGGAAATAATAAAAATAAGAACAAATGGAAATCAATGAAATTGAAAACAAAAGCAATAAAGAAAATCAATGAAACAAACCACTGATTCTTTGAACAGACCATTAAAATGGAAGTTTGTAGCAAGGTTGAGAACATAAAGAGATAAACATGGTAATTTAACAGAGGATATCACCAGAGACCTTACAGCCAGCCAAAGAATAACAAGAGAACAGCACAGCTTTATACACATTAAATTGACAATGTAGACTAAATGGAAAGAATCAAAAATTCAAAATGAGAAAAACACAACCTACCATAATTTGCTCAATATGAAATAGATTATTTTTGTCCAGCAAATAGGAAGAGACAAAGTACAGCAAGAAGGTAACTACAGACCAAAATCCCTACTGAATGTAGATAGAAAAATTCTTAACAAACTATTAGCAGATAGATTTCAGTAATAAATTATAAGAATTAATGACTAGAATCAAGTGCAGTTTATTTAGGGAGGCAAGTCTGGTTTACTATTGAAAACTGAATTGGTGTAATTTACCATATTAACAGGCTAAAAAAAATCACTCGCTAATAATAGTCATGGTAAAAAAAAACATTTGACAAAATGTAACACCTACTGATAATAAAAACCCTCAGAAAAATAGGAATAGAAAGGAACACCCTCATTTTGATTAAAAACATCTATAAAAACATTTAGCTAAAGGAGTGCCTGGGTGGCTCAGTCAGTTAAGTGTCTGACTTTGCATCAGGTGGTGATCTTGCGGTCCAGTCTGTGAGTTCGAACCTCATGTCAGGCTCTGTGCTCACAGTTCAGAGCCTGGAGCCTCCTTCAGATGCTTGTCTCCCTCTCTCTATATCCCTCTCCTGCACGCTTACTCACACGCTGTCTCTCTCTCTCTCTCACACACACACACACACACACTCTCTCTCTCTCTCAAAAATAAACATTAAAAAAAATTTTTTTAAAGAAAACATATAGCCAACATTATACTTAGTAGTGAAAGGCTGAGTATATTTTTTCCCTAAGATTAGAAACAAAGGAATAGGACGCAATCCTTGCCTTATCCCTCCACTACTCTAATCTCTCCAAGACTTTCTTCTCTGTATGTCTTCACACAGCCACCAGTCATTGGATTTAAAACTCACTCTAGTCCCATTAAATACATTTTCAATAACCTTATTTCCAAATAGGGCCATATTGTGAAATTCTAGTGGCCTGAATTTGAGAGGGTAGGGAGGCACAGGGAGACACTGTTTAACCCAATACATGTACCCTGGTTTTATCAATGTCGACATTGTGGTTGTGACATTATAGTGTAGGTTTGTAAGATCTGACCATTGGTGTTACTGGTAAAGGATACATAGAATCTCTGTGATGTTACAATGTCATGTGAATCTGTAATTTTCTCACAATGTAATATTTAGTTTGAAAACTCCTATATGCTGCGGCAAATACCAGGTGGTTCAGTAGGTTAAGCATCTGACTCTTGATTTTGACTCAAGTCATGATTTCATGGTTTGTGAGCTCAAGTCCCATGTCTGGCTCCACAAACACAGCATGGAACCTGCTTGGAATTCTCTCTCTCCTTCTCTCTGCCCCTACCCTGCTCATACTCTCTGTCTTGGTCTCAAATAAATAAAACTTAAAAAAATTTTAAATCATATTTACTATTCTTAAGTGTTATACAGTGGATGTATCTTCAGAATAGTTCATTGGGTCCATTGTTGAAAATAAATACCTTAAATTTACTTTCTATCATATTCTTTCCATTGTAATGCGCTAAAGATAAAAATACAAAACATTTCAGACCTATAAAAATATACTGGTCTCATTTTGTTTTGTTTTGTTTTATTAAGTCCAGAAAAGTTTGGATATTCTTTTATGACCTCTCAAAGAATGCAAGGTACATATAATTGAATACCCTTTAGATCATATGAAAACAATGAAATGTCCCCTTTATTTCAAGAGATCAACAATAAGACATTTTAAAAGTCTTTTTAAATGTTTATTTTTGAGAGAGAGAGAGAGAGAGAGAGAGAAAGAGGAGAAGGCCAGAGAGAGAGGAAGACACAGAATCCAAAGACTGCTCCAGGCTCTGACCTATCAGCACAGAACCCTACACAGGGCTCCAACTAATGAACTGCAAGATCATGACCTGAGCTGAAGTTGGACGCTTAACTGGCTGAGTCACCCAGGTGCCCCAGCAGTAAGACACATTTTAAAAAATGAATAAACTTTCTTTGAAACTTAGACTGAATGAACGATATTTTAAGTGATAAAATTATATGAGTAATGACTGAACCATTGTAAGGAATTCAAATCTCAATATTTGAGAATATGGGATGAGCAGTAAACACTGAGTTATGTAATACAGAACTATAGGATTTATATCTCATAGATTAAACAGAGTCTAGTACATTCTCCTGCATCTGTCCGTTCTTTACTTCATTTATTGAATCACATTGATTCCAAACAATTCATGGGCAAAAATAGAATTGGCTTATAGGTTTAGGAGTTCAGCTAGTATCTGTGATTAATAGTAATATATACTCTACACCCCCCCCAAAAAAAACTGTAATGAAAATCACTAAAGGCATAGAATCATATACACAAGAAATATATATACATATTAATATATTTATTTACATTTATACAGGTTTAAAGTATCTTAATTTCTCTATGAGCTTCTAAATGTGAACCATGTGGTATATGTATAAATATTTATATTTATAAAGGTATCTATAAAATTGAGGTTATTTTTCAATAACTTTATCTCAGTATAGACTTGGTTAGCTTAATAGATCTGAAGAGTATTTTGCTTTAAGTAATCTTTCTGAAGGCTTTATCCATCATATTTCTCTTTTAACAGCCCAAGAACATTCTTATGACTGATTATTCTATTTGATTCATTTAACATACACCAAAAGCTAGAATTTTAAAAAATGACCAGGTAATGGAAACATAATGTGTTATACTGTTTTCTTGATAAAACCTGTTTCCTTTCTAAAATTTTCAACCTTATATATAAACTATACTTCTTCAGGCTCTAATAGTCCTCACAATTGCATAGTTAAGGAAGCCTCTGCAAAAAGTAGACTTCCCTTTGTAGTAACAATTTTCAAAACAATATAATAACACTAAATTCTAAAGTTACTTTTCAATTGAAAGAAAAAAAATGGAGACTTTGCAGGTAATTTAATTGCTATTCAGTTGCTAATTTAAATGATAGTCTGAAGGATTCCACAAGTGAACAAATTGCTTATGTAATTTGCAGTTACAGCAGTTTTGTACATACTGTAGCTTTGTATTAGTCAAGGTTCTCTAGAGAAACAGACCAACGAATATATGTATCGATATATAAGAGGAGATTTATTATAGGAAATGGCTCCCACAGTTATGGGCATGAAGTCACTGGTATAATTCCTGGTTTTCCAGAACCAGGAACTCTGATGTCCAAGAGCAGAGAAAGATGAATTCCACACCTCAGAAAGAAAGAAAGTTACTTTACCCTTGTCCACCTTTTTGTTCTATTGGGGCTTTCAGTGGATTGAATAATGCCCTACCCACATTGGTTAGGGCTGTCTTCTTCACTTAGGGTACTTATTCAAATGCTAGTCTCTTTCACAAACATCCTCACAGACACACCTAGAAATAATGTTTTACCAGCTTTGTGGATATCCCTTTCTCCAGACAAGGTGACATAAAAAATTAACCATCAAGACTCTTAAGCCTGTAGGGATATTAAATCTCTTTTCATTTTATGTGAAATATGTATCATTGACATCAAGTTATTTTTTTATTTTTATTTTTCTAAGTTATTTTTTTATATGCAAAGAAGTGAAGCATTTATTTCTGTAATTTCTGTCATTAGTGTGCCATATACTTTCACTGTTGGAAACCAATAAGAGTAATCATTTTTGCTTTGGCTGATGTAACAGCAATAATTCTGATAAACTTCAGCAAGAATGTTCATGGTGCTCCATACTAAGCAAATTAGGAGTGCCCCAGTCATTTATTTTCACTGAAGTGGGTGGGCTCCGGGAGGAGTGAAAGGAGAGAGGAGAGAGAGAGAATTTCAGTGCTCCTAAGAGGAAAAAGAAAAATTAAAATACAGAATAATTTTCAGAACTGAAAAACTATTTTTTAAACATTTTTAAAACATTTTTATTTGTTATTATTGAGAGACAGAGCATGAGCATGCGCAGGGGAGAAGCAGAGAGAGAGGGAGACACAGAATCTGAAACAGGCTCCAGGCTCTGAGCTGTCAGCGCAGAGCCCAATGCAGGGCTTGAAATCACAAACGGCGAGATCATGACCTGAGCCAAAGTGGGACGTTTAACTGACTGAGCCACCCAGGTACCCCTGAAACACTATTTTAGAAAGAGGAGTTAATATAATAGCCTTCAGGTAGCATTTATGATCATGTATGTTTGTACTTGTAGAAAGTTAAGGAATGTATAATGCCTACAGTTTGCCTTAGAGTTTAAACTACACGCAAATATATTTAGTACGTTTATTTAAAAGTTAGAATAATAAATTTTGAAATATCTTGATTTTTCTATGAGCTTCTAAATATAACCCATGTGTTTGGAATTTGATAGTTCTTTACATAAAGAGAATGAGAATTCTCTAGATCTCCCTTATTTCAGTCCTTTATGAAAGGGTGGACATTCAAATTAGCAGACATAAACAGCAGGTAGCTTTTATTGAAGGGAATGTCTAAGACATTTACTTCTCAAAATTTATACCACAAAAGCAACTTATATACTGCTTAAGTTGATTTTCTTCTGCTGTCCATATAGCTTCAAATATATTTCTTTCTTAGTCATTTTTAACCAGAACTATGGACACATGTTGACATTAACTGTCAACATGTGTCCTATACAAAATAGCCAAACTCCAGGCATCAAAATAGAAGAGAAGCAAGGGTAAACAAAAGTAGATGGGTTCATGGGTCAACTTATGAACAGATGTGGTGAATAATAAATTAGTTGCCTTAACAATTCTGAGATTTGGATCACATATGTAAATAATGCATACTGTAAACGTTCTGAAAAGTATCTGGTGAGGCGGAGAGAGCCACCCCATTGGTGGCATAAGCTCTTTATTACATCTACTGCTTAGCCCTTTGGAGACCAAAATGAAAAGGAGACTGTTCCAGCAGAAGCTATGCGGTGGATACTTTTCCCGTGTATATTATTGCCGTTGACCTTCTCCCACTGTGTTGGTATCTCTAAAGCAGATACCACTTACTTAGAATCTAAATATAGAATTTTAGAGATAAAATTAACCTGAAGGATTATTTTACTGATTAGGAAAGTTAGACTTGACATTATTAATCACATGGCTAATAAGTGGGAAAGCTGGAGATGACCAATCTCCAAGACTTCTAGTCCAGTTTCCTTGGACTATACTATACTGCACCCCCCCCCCACTCCTGCCCCCACCATTCCCTCTCCTTTTATTCTAGGATATAGCCAAGAAGCAGTGGAATAATGTCTTGGTGGCACTTGTCTTTGTCCATATATACACAGAAAAATCATATTGTTGACCATAACACTTTGTTTAATTCTTAAGAGATCTCTGTATTTTTCTCCAAACAGCCTCAAAACCAGTGGACTTGAAATCATGCACCGGCCCTGTCCCTAATACTACACAGCTGTGCCACATTCCCTGTCCTATTGAATGTGAGGTGTCACCTTGGTCAGCTTGGGGACCTTGTACTTATGAAAACTGTAATGACCAGCAAGGCAAAAAAGGTATGTCCTATTAACATGACACGCTTAAAACTCCCATCAGTTGAATCAAATGTGAATTATTTTAAAATGCTCCTCCCTGTTACTTGTGATTATTCATTTGTGATATTTTCCAGAATGGCTAAAGAGTATTGATTGCAAAAGATGAATAAACCTACTCTGATGTTGGTACCAGAACATTAAAACTGAAGTTAATTATCTAAATCTTTGTCCACTTATCTCTAAAAGAGATATAATACCTGCTACGCAAGTTTTCTCTAAAGAATCAGTGGGATAATAAACATAAACCACTTACTTCAATGCCTAATCCATAGCTCGTCCTCAATAGACAGAACTCCTTATTACTTTGAAGGTAAAAAAGAAAAAAAAAAGCTTTATTGTTTCTATGAGGCAAATGATATATCAGTGAGGAATAGAATAAATGCAGTGGTTTCCTTTGTGGTTGACATAGCGGGTAATTTTCACATGATCTAGTAGTTGAATACATTTTCTTGTTTCCTTTCAAAGACAGTCTTCCAGTGATTCTAATATGTTTACATAGCAATAAACAGACATTATTTTGGTATGCACTGTCCAGAAGGACAACACTTAGGTGCCGTTCAACCACAGGGCACAAATCTGAAGACTCCTCATTAGAGCCTCGATGCCTTATATCACTAGTTCATATTTCCAGAGGCTCTAAAATCAACTGAGGGTCAAATAGACAATTTATCTGGGACCATGCAACTTCTCAGAGGTATCTTTTCAAATTTAATTATGTGATAGTATTGAAGAATTCAAAGTAATAGCACTTTGGTCACGAATATGTCCAAACAATTTGAAATTTCATTGTTTCTCTGAATATTTTATAGCAACAGACTTTCCAAATCAACCAAAACCATTCTGTGTATGTGTGTGTGTGTGTTTTCTGTCTATCTATGTATCTGTCTTTCCGTCTCCCTCTATTTCTGCCTCTCTACCTCTCTCCCATCCTATGAAGGAGATGATAGGTGTATGACTTTGCTTCTTTTCCCTCTGTGGCCATTCTGTTCTTTCATTTCTTTATCCATTTAATAAGTGATTAATGAGCTCACATTAAGCTAGAGTTTGAGGATACACCAGTGATTAAAGCAGGTCTGACTTCTACCCTCTACCCTCATCCAGCTTTTACTCAGGTTTTTATTCAGCCTTCTGAAATACTCAACCATGACAGAAACAATAAATATCTTCCTTCCCCAATAATTCAGGTTTCAAGCTGAGGAAGCGGCGTATTACCAATGAGCCCACTGGAGGTTCTGGTGGCACTGGGAACTGCCCTCACTTACTGGAAGCCATTCCCTGTGAAGAGCCATCCTGCTATGAATGGAAAGCAGTGAGGCTTGGAGACTGTGAACCAGACAATGGAAAGGAGTGTGGTCCTGGCACTCAAGTTCAGGAGGTCGTGTGCATCAACAGTGATGGTGAGTCAGGCACATGTATCTACCCTGCTTTTATGAATGTCTGTTTAACCCTGGAGATATACCTTACCTTATGGTAAAATCTCACACCCCTTTATCATAATGTGCTCCATTTACAAACACAGAAATAGCTGTTACTTCTTTCTTTCTTTCCCTCCTTCCCATCTTCCCTTCTGTCTCTTTCTCCTCTTTGTTTCCTTCCATCCTTCTTTCCTTACTTAATTCCTTCTTTCTTTTTCTTTTCTTTCCTTTCCTTGCTTTATTTTCTCCCTTTTCTCTCAATCTCTCAATTAATATCTCACTCTCTTTCTCTCTCTCTCTCTGTCTCTCTCTCTAATGGTGGTAATGAGGTACTTTGAACATTAATGGTATTTTTTAAATTTGGAAGCCACTAGCCGAGTAAGAATTACATCATCATCAAGACAATAAAGTATTAAATTGCCATTTTAAAACAGGGGCACCTGGCTGGCTCAGTCAGTTAAGCGTCTGACTTCAGCTCAGGTCATGATCTCAGGCTTCATGAATTCCAGCCCTCTGTGCTGACAGCTCAGAGCATGCAGCCTGCTTGGAATTCTGTGTCTCCCTCTCTCTCTAGCTTGTGTGCTCTCTCACACTCTCTCAAAAATAAATATTTTAAAAAATTTCAAAATAGCATGAAAAGGTAACTTTTTCTAGGTCACATTTTTTATTTGCCGTAGATAAGTAAATAAAGGATTCTCAGAATTGGCTGACTTGAATTGAGAAGTCTCTTCCTCTTCAGTAATCTCTGAGTCACACTTAGGAAACCTGGAACTCCTCACGCCGTAGTTTAAAACCTTTGACTAAAATCATCTCCAAGGGTCCCTCCAACTCTCAAATGTTGTGACTCCGCACATTAGAGCAGCATGAGCACCAAGCCCCAGGGCCCCATGATCTGACAGTTTCTGCTGTTTACAGCACATGCAGAAACGTTCTGGTACCCCCTCATGGGCACTGGAACATCTGGTAACCGTCATAATTCCTTGCATCCTATTTTCTTCCAGCAAGCAGAATGGTTTCCTCCTGTGACTCAGTCACTGTTCCGTAGAGAAGGATACTCTCCAGGGTGAGACACTGACAGACACTGCTAGTTCTGAGAATTAGCCTTTCGACTTTGACACATATAGCGTTGTCTTTGCCCAGGGTCCGGAGTGGTCATGCGGGACAGCCTTAGGTAAAATCCAAACCAGCACTTGAGGTTGAAATGTGAGGAAGTGGATTATTGCTGCAGATATTTAGTGATGCATCTTATGTATTCTGCTTTTTTTCTAGATGTTCTGCCTTTCATAGATATAATTACCTATGATACATCCTCTCTTTAGCTTTTACCCAGTTCCACTCTAAGGGAAAGAAAAGGAGATTGACATCTAATGGGAAGAAGAAGCAAAGGAAAGGCTCTCTGTTGCACTTATCCACCAACTTCAGATCCTTATTTGGATTAGATGGCAATTTGTATTAACTTCTTTCTGAGTTGCTTTAAAAAGAGTAAGGGTCATATTTATTTCAGTATCACTGGTAACTCCCTTACTGATACTGCTTATTTTTTCCCACTGAATTCAAATAATTTTTCTTATCCTTCTATAGACCTTGGGAGGAACTATGATCCCACACGTTGTAAAACGTGTAGTTGAGTGAACTAAGGTGACAAAAACATCAAGATAAAAAGTTAATTGTGCATGGCATTTCTGCCTAAATATTATCTAATGAAAAATCAGATCTCACTTATTGCAGTCATCTTCCTGGATGTTTGTATGAATTCAGTATATTTTAATTATACTAGAGGAACTGGCTGTTGTAAACATATCAGTGTTTAATTTTAATTTTGTCAGGTAAATATTTTGCAACACAAGTAATCACCCCATAAATTGTCTTATGGGACACTAAAAAACAAGCAGAGGAAGGAGTTATGTATGTCCAATTATACTGGAAAAAAAGTAATGTACTTTTTTTCAATATAAAAAAATAGCACATTGGTAGCTCACAGTATATATATATATGGTATATATATATATATATACACCACACAGTATATATATATATGGTATATATATATGTATATATATATATACACCACACATATATATATATACACACACACACATATATATATATATTGATTTCACTTTGCCTCTCTTCCCTCCCCCAAAAAAATGAATTAAGGAACAGAAGCATACTATTGACATTCAATTTGTTACTACTGTCTTTTGTCAGGACATTTATTTCATTATTAAATTTTACTTGCTGACATGAATTTGTTGTGGTGCAGTTAGTATTTTAACTCTCTCAACTATAATGTAGAAAATCAAGAAAATTATTTATTATTATAAATCCTACAGGCTGCTCAAATTTATATATTGCTGAAATCTAGTTGGGCTGATAGAACAGTAGAAGCTGGAGACTTGTAAATGCTACTCCAGTATTATCATGTGGTCACCTGGTAAGTGTTTAGCAGCTGCACCAAATGTTGTTTTGTAATTAAATTGAACCCAGGGAATTGAAGTTGATTAGTTGTACAGACTCTACCTCTAGGCCTGGCTGCAGCTATAGATTTTGTTTTATAATTAAGTTAAAGCTCAACTAGGGAAATGAAGAATTAGAGCCTGTGAATGTTAGCAATAATAAAAAGGCCTTTTCCCCCCCACATTCCTCACAAATTTCACAACTTTCTTAATGACCTCAAAGCATTGAAAGTCTCTATTTTTTTCCTCTTAAATATTCTTTGTCCAGGCTTCCAAAGGTCATTAGGATTTGCTGCTGGTTATTGTTCATCTTTCCACTTGTCTTCCAAAGAGCAGGATTGGGGAGGGGTTTTGAGAGCACTCAGGAGGAATTTTACATAGATTCTCTGACAGACAGAGGTCGTAAACAGAAATATGAGATGAAAGAGAACTCAGAAGTCAGACTTTACAGAAAAAGGTAAACACTTGATGTGTAATAGAAAAAAAATACCACTCATAATTTAATCATCAGAGAAGCAATTCCCAATCTCTCAGCACAAATACAGAAACTACTCCAAAGGTCTGATGGTGACATTTGAGGTTGGAAGGGAGTTCCTACAGTTTGTTGGGCCTGTAATAAAAAACAAAATCTGCCCTATTTCAGTTTTTGTGAAATTTGCATGTTTTATTTAAAGGTATAAATTGGGTGTGGCAAGAGTACTTTTGGTAGTCTTGGCTGGTACAACAGCAGATTGGTTGGTTAGAGATATAACAAAGCAAGACTGTTAGGCTGAAAGTGGAAAAGAAGATCCGTTGTCTTATTTTTTGTTGTTTAACTTCTTTTAATTATTTTCTAAAATTTACTTCCAAGTTAGTTGACATGTAGTGTAATAATGATTTCAGGAATAGAATTAGTGGTTCCATATAACACCCAGTGCTCATCCCAGGAAGCATTCTCCTTAATGCCCCTTGCCTATTTAGGCCACCCCCTCACCCCAAACCCCTCTAGCAACCCTCAGTTTGTTTTCTGTATTTAAGAGTCTTTTATGTCTTGTTCCCCTTCCTGTTTTTATATTATTTTTGCTTCCCTTCCATTATGTTCATCTGTTTTGTGTCTTAAATTCCACATATGAGTGAAGTAATAAGATATTTGTGTTTCTCTGACTTATTTTACTTAACATAATACACTTTAGATTCATCTACATTGTTGTAAATAGCAAGAGTTCATTCTTTTTCATCACCGAGTAATACTCCAGTGTGTGTGTGTGTGTGTGTGTGTGTGTGTGTGTGTGTGTACACCATATGTTCTTTATCTTTTCATCTGTCAATGGACACTTGGGCTCTTTCCATACTTTGGCTACTGTCGATAGCACTGCTATAAACATTGGGGTACAGGTGCCCCTATGAAACAGCACTCCTTAAGTGCTTAAGATATCCTTAAGATAAATACCTAGTAATGCAGTTGCTGAGTCTTAGGGTAGTTCTGTTTTTAATTTTTTAAGGAATCTCCATACTGTTTTCCAGAGTGGCTTCACCAGTTTGTATTCCCACCACCAGTACAAAATGTTCCCTCTTTCTCCACATCCTCACTGACATCTATCATTGCCTGAGTTGCCAACTTTAGCCATTCTGACAGGTGTGAGGTAATATCTCAGTGTGGTTTTGATTTGTATTTCCCTGATGATGAGTGATGTTGAGCAATTTTTTAATGTGTGTGTTAGCCATCTGGATGTGTTCTTTGGAAAATTTCACTGGATTATTTGTTATTTGGATGCTGAGTCCAATAAGTTCTGTATAGACTTTGGATACTAACCAAAATCTGATGTGTCATTTACAAATATCTTCTCCCATTATGTTGGTTGCCTTTTAGTTTTGGTGATTGTTTCCTTCACTGTGCAGAAGCTTTTTATCTTGATGAACTCCCAATAGTTCATGCCTTTGGAGACATGTTAAGTAAGAAGTTGCTCTGGCCAAGGTCAAAGAGGTTGTTGCCTGTTTTCCTCTGTAGGATTTTGATGGCTTCCTGTCTTACATTTAGATCTTTTAACCATTTTGAGTTTATTTTTGTGTATGGTGGAAGATAGTCATCCAGGTTCATTCTTCTGCATGTCTCTGTCCAATTTTCCTAACACCATTTGCCAAAGAGACTGTCTTTTTTCCACTGGATATTCTTTTCTGCTTTGTCAAAAATTAGTTGGCCATACATTTGTGGGTCCATTTTGGGGTTCCCTATTCTACTCCATTGATTTATGTGTCTCTTTTGGTGCCAATACCATACTGTCTTGGTGATTACAGCTTTGTAATAGCTTGAAGTCCGGGATTGTGATGCCTCCTGTTTTGGTCCTCTTCAGAATTGCTTTGACTATTTGGGGTCTTTTGTGGTTCCATACAAATTTCAGGATTGTTTGCTCTAGCTCTGCGAAGAATAGTGGTGTTATTTTGATAGGGATTGCATTGAATATGTATATTGGTTTGGGTAGTATTGACATTTTAACGGTATTTGTTCTTCCAAACCATGAGCATTGAATGTTTTTCTATTATTCCTGTATAAGAAGATCCCTTGTCATATTGATTACTTATGGAGACTGTAAGCCTAATATTGTTTCCACATATCACTCCCCTGTATTGAAAAAAAGTGGTGCCATCCATATTTTATTACTATGTGCTCTGTTTCAGATATCAGAATTTCAAAGCCACAGTTTTGTGTTTTGTTATTGGTATTAGTTTATAAAACGGAGAACCTCAACAGTTTCAAAATACCCACAACTTCTATGCTACATTTCTTATTCCTGTCCACATCGTTAGCTGTTAACATATAACCAGTCACATTGACATTTATGACTCACATTCATACTTGACTCAAATTTTCATGAACCAAAAACCAATATTTCTGTTGAAGTAAATCAGTAGAATTCATCATTGCATAGCTCCTAAGGGTACAGTAGAAAAAGTAATGACTAGCCAGGGCCCTTGAAGTATATTTTGCTGTTCTTTTTTTTTAATTATTATTATTTTAAAATTTTTCTTTCATAATTTATTGTCAAGTTGGTTTCCATATAACACCCAGTATTCATCCCAACAAGTGCCCTCCTCCAAGCCCATCACCCCCCTTCCCCTCTCCCCCACCCGTATCAGCCCTCATTTTGTTTTCAGTACTTAAGAGTCTCTCATGGTTTGCCTCCCTCTCTCTCCCCAACTATTTTTTCCCCTTCTCCTCCTCCATCGTCCTCTGTTAAGTTCCTTCTGATCCACCTATATGTGCAAACATATGGTATCTGTCCTTCTCTGCCTGACTTATTTCATTCAGCATAACACCCTCAAGTTCCATCAATGTTGCTACAGATGGCCAGATTCCATTCTTTCTCATTGCCAAGTAGTATTCCATTGTATAGATAAACCACATTTTCTTGATCCATTCGTCCGTTGATGGACACATAGGCTCTTTCCATGATTTGGCTATTGTTGAGAGTGCTGCTATGAACATTGGGGTACATGTGCTCCTATGCATCAGCACTCCTATATTCCTTGGGTAAATTCCTAGTAGTGCTATTGCTGGGTCATAGGGGAGTTCTAGTGTTAATTTTTTGAGGAACCTCCACACTGTGTTCCAGAGGGGTTGCACCAGTTTTCATTCCCACCAACAGTGAAGGGGGGTACCCATTTCTCCACATCCTCGCCAGCATCTAGAGTCTCCTGATTTGTTCATTTTAGCCACTCTGACCAGCATGAGGTGGTATCTCAGTGTGGTTTTGATTTGTATTTCCCCGATGAGGAGGGATGCTGAGCATCATTTCACGTGTCTGTTGGCCATCTGGATGTCGTCTTTGGAGAAGTGTCTGTTCATGTCTTCTGCCCATTTCTTCAGTGGATTATTTGTTTTTCAGGTGTGGAACTTGGTGAGTTCCTTATAGATTTTGGATACTAGCCTTTTATCTGGTATGCCGTTTGCAACTACCTTTCCCCATTCCATTGGTTGCCTATTAGTTTTATTGATTGTTTTCCCTTGCCGTGCATAGGCTTTTTATCTTGATAAGGTCCCAATAGTTCATTTTTGCTCTTGATTCCCTTGCCTTTGGGGATGTTTCAAGTAAGAAATTGCTGCAGTTGAGGTCAAGAAGGTTGTTTCCTGCTTTCTCTTCTAGGGTTTTGATGGTTTCCTGTCTCACACTCAGGTCCTTTATCCATTTTGAGTTTATTTTTGTGTATGGTGTGAGAAAGTGATCTAGTTTCATTCTTCTGCATGTTGCTATCCAGTTCTACCAGCACCATCTGTTAAAGAGGCTGTCTTTTTTCCACTAGATACTCTTTCCCACTTTGTCAAAGATTCATTGGCCATACATTTGTGGGTCCACTTCTGAGTTCTCTATTCTATTCCATTGGTCTGTGTGTGTATTTTTGTCCCAATACCATAATGTCTTGATGATGACAGCTTNGACTTCTTCTTTGCCCATTCTGATGCCTTTTATTTCCTTTTGTTGTCTGATGGCTGATGCTAGGACTTCCAGCACTATGTTAAACAACAGTGATGAGAGTGGACATCCCTGTCGTGTTCCTGACCTCAGGGGGAAAGCTCTCAGTTTTTCCCCATTGAGGATGATGTTAGCTGAGGGCTTCTCATAATGGCTTTTATGATGCTTTAGTAAGTTCCTTCTATCCCAACTTTCTCTAGGGTCTTTATTAAGAAAGGATGCTATATTTTGCCAATTGCTTTTTCTGCACTTATTGACAGGATCATGTGGTTTTCATCTTTTCTTTGTTGTTGTTAATGTGATGTATCACATTAATTTATTTGCGAATGTTGAACCAGCCCCATAACCCAGGAATGAATCCCACTTGATCATGGTGGATAATTCTTTTTATGTGCTGTTGCATTCGATTTGCAAATATCTTGCTGAGGATTTTTGCATTCGTATTCATGAAGCATATTGGCCTGTAGTTCTCTTTTCTTTGCTGGATCTCTTTCCGGATTGGGAATCAAAGTGATGCTGGCTTTGGAGCATGAGTCCAGCTTCAATTTCTATTTTTTGGAACAGCTTAAGAATGGATATTAACTNATAAATACTTTGACTTATATAAGGCACAGAAAGATTAATAAAATTTAGAGATAAATGCACCAAAAAAAAAAAAAAAAAGAATGGATATTAACTCTGATTTAAATTTCTAGTAGAATTCCCCAGGGAAGCCATCTGGCCCAAGGCTCTTATTTACTGGGAGATTTTTGATACCTGATTCAATTTCTTCACTAGTTATAGGTCTGTTCAGATTTTTTCTCTTCCCATATGAATTTTGGTAGTGCATGTGTGTTTGGGAATTTGTCAATTTCTTCTAAGTTGTCCAGTTTGTTGGCATAAAATCATTCATAGCATTCCCTGATAATCGCTTGTATTTCTGAGGGATTGGTTGTAATAAATCCATTTTCATTCATGATTTTGTCTATTTGGGTGCTCTCTCTTTTCTTTTTGAGAAGCCTGGTTAGAGGTTTATCAATTTTGTTTATTTTTTCAAAAAGCCAACTCTTGGTTTTGTTGATCTGTTCAACTGTTTTCTTGGATTCTATATTGTTTATTTCTGCTCTGATTTTTATTATTTCTATTCTCCTACTGGGTTTGGGGTGCTATTGTTACTGTCCTTCTAGTTCCTTTATGTGCACTGTTAGATTTTGTATTTGCACTTTTTCTAGTTTCTTGAAATAGGCCTAGAGGCCAATTTCCTCTTAGGACTGCCTTTGCCACATTCCAGACAGTTTAGATTGTTGTGTTTTCATTTTCATTTGTTTCCATATATTTTTAAATTTCTTCTCTAATTGCCTGATTGGCCCATTCATTCTTTAGTAGGGTGTTCTTTAACCTCCACGTTTTTGGAGAATTTCCAGACTTCTCCCTGTGGTTGATTTCAAGTTTCATAACATTGTGATCCTAAAGTGTACATGGTATGATCTTGGTTCTTTTATATTTATTGAGGGCTGCTTTATGACCCAGTATGTGATCTATCTTGGAGAATGTGCCATGTGCACTTAAGAAGAAAGTGAATTCTGTAGCCTCAGGATGTAGAGTTCTAAATTTATCTGTCAAATCCATTTGTTACAGTGTGTCATTCAAGTCCATTGTTTCTCTAGTGATTTTCTATTGATTTCTAGTTGATCTTTCCATTGCTGTAAGTGGAGTGTTAAAGTCCTCTGCGATTCGCACATTCTTGTCCATAAGATTGTTTCTGTTTGTGATTAATTGTTTTATGTATTTGGGTGCTGCCGTATTCGGTGCATAGACATTTATAATTGTTAGTTCTTCCTGATGGATAAACTGTAATTATTATATAATGCCCTTCTTCATCCCTTGTTCCTGTCTTTACTTTAAAGTCCAGTTTGTTTGATATAAGTATGGCCACTCCAGCTTTCTTTTGTCTTCCATTAGCATGATAGATATTTCTCCTTCCCCTTACTTATAATCTGAAGGTGTCCTCGGGTCTAAAATGAGTCTCTTGTAAACAGCAAATAGATGGATTTTGGTTTTTTATCCATTCTGCTATCCTGTGTCTTTTGATTGGAGCATTCAGCCCATTTACATTCAGTGTTATTATTGAAAAATATGGGTTTAGAGTCATTGTGCTTTTTGTAGGATTCATGCTTGTGGTGGTGTCTCTGGTACCTGTGTTCCCTGCAATATTTCCCTCATAGAGTCCCCCTCAGGATTTCTTGTAGGACTGGCTGAATGGTGATGAGTTCTTTCAATTTTTATTTATTTGAGAAGACCTTTATCTCTCCGTCTATTCTGAATGACAGGCTTCCTGGATAGAGGATTTTTGGCTGCCTATTTTTTCTGTTCATCACATTGAAGATCTCCTGCCATTCCTTTCTGGCCTGCCAAGTTTCAGTAGATAGGTCTGTAACCACTCTGATAGGTTTCCCTTTGTATGTTAGGGCCCTTTTATCCCTAGCTGCTTTCAGAATTCTCTTTCTCTTATATTTTTCCAGTTTCACTATAATGTGTCGTGCAGAAGATCAACTCAAGTTATGTCTGAGGGGAGGTTGTTCTCTGTGCCTCTTGGATTTCAATATCTGTTTCCTTCCCCAGATTGAGGAAGTTCTCAGCTATTTGTTCAAGTACTCCTTCAGTGCCTTTCCGTCTCTCTTCCTCTTCTGGAATTCCTATAATATGGATATTCCGTTTGATTGTATCACTCAGTTCTTGAATTCTCCTTTCATTCTCCTGGATCAGTTTAACTCTCTTTTTCTATAATCGTGTCTTCTAATTCCCCTATTTTCCTCTCTGCCTCTTTCAATCCGTGCATTGGATTGGACACCTCCATTTTATCATGCACCACATTCATATCATTTTGTAATTCATCACAACTATTCTTAAGCTCCATAGTCTTTGTAGCAATAGCTTTTCTGATATCTTCCATGCCTTTTTCAAGCCCAGTGATTAATTTTATGACTATTGTTCTCAATTCTTCTTCAGTTTTGCTGCTTATATCTCTTTTGAGCAGTTCTTTAGCTGTCACTTCTTCCTGGAATTTCTTTAGAGAAGGGTTCTTCTGTTTCATCATTTTGGCTAGCTTTCTTTCTTCTGTTAATTTTAAAAGCTTGTTATGCACTCTGCACCTGCGAGTACTGCTATATTAAAGAAGGCTCATTGACTGTTCAGGGCCTGTCTGTTCAGGAACTGTTCTTTTAACGATGTCTCTTGGTCTTTCTTGTTGAAACTTTGGTTATTTTATTTACCTACTCGTAGTGGTATTTGGGACTCTCCACCATGTGTACTTTGGCTTGTTTCTTGAGGTAGCCCTGTGAGGTTGTCTCCTTAGTGGACTCTGTCTCTTTTCTTCCCAGACTCCTGCGGTTCAGTGTCCTATGGCTTTAGGCCTTCTCTGTTTGAGAGATGGGGGTGAGTGAAATGTACGGAGCTTCCTACTTCTCCGCCATCTTGCCTCACCCAGTATTATGCTGTTCTTGAAACACTATGGCTCTGGCTCAACTTCTTCCTCTTCCATTGGGTAAAGCATGTCAAAATTTAAATAAATGAATTATGTAATGATTATATTAATAAACTTTAATCTCTCTATTTTAAAACCAACTGACTTTAAATGTCATTAACAACAAATGTTTTGACTGGAACACATTTTTATATCATGCTGTTATGATTAAAACCTCTTGGGTTATTAAAAACATCTTCCAACAAATGTTTCATGTACAAATGGTAGTACTACATGAGTAACATTAGATATTTATCAGTTTATATAAATGGATATAAGATATATGGACCTGTGTATGTATTCATTTTATGCAAATAGTTTTTTCATTTACCCGTGAGATTCTAGACCCATTTTTTTCAGAGTGTTCTAGATCTTCCAGTATCAGAATCCCCTTAAGTATACTATAAAATCAGATTCCTGTGTCTTCTTCTCTACAGACCCAGTGAATTACAGTCTGTGGAGGGAAGTGCCAGAAAGCTGAATTTTTTTTATTTTATAGAAAGAGACCACACAAATGGGGGAAACAGTGAGGGTAGGGGGTTGGGGGGAGGGATATAGATAGAGATAGAGATAGAGAGAGAGAGAGAGAGAGAGAGAGAGAGAGATAGAGAGAGAGAGAGAGAGAATTTTAAGGATTCTCCATGCTAGTCCAGAGCCCAAGATGAGGCTTAGTCTCCTGACTCTGGGATCATAACCTGAGCCAAAATCAAGAATCAGACACTCATCTGACTAAGCCACCTAGGTGTGTCCCTGCCTCTTATTTTTAGAAAGAAAGCTGCATTTTTATGAAGCTCTCTAGATTGTTCTGATGTGCAATGAGGTTTATGAACTACTGTAGTAAAATGAGAAAAGGATTTTTAAAAATTTTTTAATGTTTGTTTTTGACTAAGAGGGAGGCAGAGTGTGAGTGGGGAAGGGGCAGAGAGAGCAGGAGACACAGAATCATCACAGAGCCCGATGCAGGGCTCGAAGCCATGAGCCGTGAAATCACGACCTGAGCTGAAGTCAAACACTCAACTGACTGAGCCACCCAGGTGCCCCAAGTAAAGGATTGTTTGGTGGAGCCTAAGACCCAACTCTGTTGGGTTACCCAACGACTGCCAGCACCAAAGCACAGTGACTGGGTTTGGATAATGCCAAAAAAAGACATGTGATTTAAGAATATGTAGAGATTAGTACTGAAGAAAGTCTTTACAGTATGTTTCTATACCTCTTTTGGAACACTTCTGCATATCATCAGAAATGCCAAAAGAACTTACCATAAATGATGGTAGATGATGACTTGTCACATGACTGCTTACTCTTTCTGAAATTTTTACCTTGAGTTTCTTCCTTCTGGAATGAGATATGTATCCAAATATGATTAGAGGGAAGGGAAGACTTGAATACTATTTATTTCCTAAGTACTTCATGTCATACCTCTTTTTTCCAATGTGTTCAGTATTAAGAGTAATATAAGGGTTATTATTTCAATACCTTGAGGTAAATGCAGGAATAAATATCTGGAAAATATTGAAAATTCTTGTCTCTGGAAGACAAAACTCTGTGTTGAGAGAGATGGGATGAGATACTGCTCTGTTTTATTTTAAGCCTTGTAGTACAATTTGTGCCCAGTTTATTAATTGTATAAACATTGAATTCATTTGTCCATATATAAGTTTATTAAGAATAACAGTGTGAGGGCACCTGGATGGTTCAGTTGGTTGAGTGTCTGATTCTTGATTTTGGCTCAGGTCATGATCCCAGAGTCATGGAATTGATCTCTGCATCAGGCTCCATACTCCATGTTGAGCATAGAATCTTCTTAAGATTCTCTCTTTCCCTCTTCCCCTTTCCCCTACTTGCATGTGCATTCTCTTTTTAAAATAAGAAAAGGGGGGCACCTGGGTGGGCTCAGTTGATTAAGTGTCCAGCTCTTGATTTTATTTCAGGTGATTATCTCACAGTTTGTGAGATTGAGCCCCACATTGGACTTTGTGCTGACAGCTTGGAGGCTACTTGAGTTTCTCTCTCTGCCTCTCCCCTGCGCACACATGCTCACAGGCACATGTGCACACACTGTCTCTTTCTCAAAATGAATAAACTTTTTTTTAAAGAATAACAGTCTGAAGGGGGACAGAGATATGTAGGATGAGGAGTTAAAGGATGGGGAGCAGAACATTCTTAGAAAAATTATAAAGCTTATAGTTGAGACTAATATTTTGACCGATTCAAAGTATTCATAAGTCCTCCTCAAAGCATAAACCAGGTCCAGGATTAGGACACATACAGTTTATTAAGGATGTGCTCCTAGGTGAAACTAGTAAGAGGAGGGAATAAATAAGCAAAATAGAGAAGAGGTAATGTTTCTTGGGTTCCCAAGACTGTACCCACTAGAGGGACTCAGAGAACTCAACACAGAGAGAGACATACCCACAGCTTTGATCATTACAGTGACAGAATACAAAGCAAAATCAGTGAAGGAAATAGGCATATGGGGCAAAAGTCTGAAGGAAGTCAGGCACAGGCTTCCAAGAGTCCTCTTCCCCATGGAGTCAAACAGTATGTGTGTAATTTTTTCACCAATGAGTTATGTCAACACATGTGAAGCATTGTCTTCAGAGAAGCTCTTCTGAGCATAGGTAGGTGTTCAGGGTTTATGTCTTGAGTCATCCATATACTCATCCTTTGCCTAGCCATATAGTCATCCTTTGGCCAGCTCATAAAAATATTCCAGACTCCAAAAGGAAAGCACATGTTCAACCTAAACCATATTGTGCAAAAACTTTAAGTACAGTGATCAACACTCCTCATTTAGAGAATGATGGAGACTTCCATAAATTGAAGTTCTCATATGCAAGCCAAAGGTCAACCTAGTGAACAAGGCTGTCTAAGGGTAACACTGTTGGGACTCCTATGTTCACTTTTCTGCACAGGGAAATGGCAAAGCTAGAGACTCAGTCTAATTAGGGGAAATACTCTGGAATTTAAATTAAACCCCAGAAGTTGTGGTTTTAGGGGAAAAGGAGTAGGACTTTTAATACTCACACCAGTCAACTTTTGACTCACAGCTGCTAGAGGAAAGAGGAAGGTGGGTCCCAGAAACTTCTAGCTCTCTGTATTAGCCAGAGGGCTCTAGTGCCCAAAGTCATTCAACTGAAAGTCAGGAATGAGCTATTAGCAGCAGAATCTGCAAGATGGGAGAAAAGGTCCATTAAAAAGAATCACAGGGGTTCCAAGCTATGCAATAATATTGTCAAAGAAAAGATTCAATTATAGTGAGAAGGATTATACATGTTGTATATACTAAAACAAACCTACAATCTGTTAATTGTGTCTTTTACACTAGAGAAGGAATGCCCATAAAGATACAGGTTTTCCAGTTTGGGGCAATGATTTGATGGGACATTTTTGGTTGGCAAATAGGCAGTAACTTTACATTGCCTTAATAGTAAGAGAAGAGTTCTGAAAAATAAAATAGAATTTTTAAGCTACCTGTGGTAGAATGGAGAGAAGGGTACAGGGTTGGGGTTATAAACAAAGGTGTGAGAAGGGTCCAGAAGAAGTAAGAGTAAGGATCTCAAAGAAGAAAAAGTTTGGGGATGGCCACAGCTAACTAGGAATATCCTTTGGTATGAAATAGGTGAATCCACCTTAATAGTTTGTTCAGGACAGTACGATTTTCTTAAGGTCATTAATTTTTTTTAAGTTTCTTTATTTTGAGAGACGGAGAACACATGTGAGTGAGAACAATTGTGGAGGGGCAGAGAGAGAGGGACAGATAATTCCAAGCAGGCTCCATGCTGTCACCACAGATGCTGATAGAGGTCTCAATCCAGGAACTTTGAAATCATGATGTGAGCAGAGATCAAAGTCGGATGCTTAACTGACTGAATCACCTAGGCGCCCCTCTTGAGGTCATTATTAATATCACCCACTTTGTTCTAATAAGTATCCTGTTTTGAAGAGCAAGTGATATGACCACACTAAGAATGACTGATAAAGTTGGAGACACAGGAGGCAAAATTTGGAACCATAAGTTTTAAGAGAAATATTAGCTCCATGAAAATTCTGATAGAAAAATAATGAGAGGGAGTATCCAACAGTCTCTTAGAAGGTTGCTGAATTCCCCAATGAAATTCAAGTAATTCTATTTGAATTTTAATGGAAAATGGACTTCAGAAGCCTGAAAAAGTCTGAAAATAATCAAGCAGCAGACATTGAGATTGTTTAATATTTGAAAATGTTAGAATACCTTTTTAAGAACTTGAGCATATTCATAAATATTTTTGCTCCTTTCTACCAGGAGAATAACTTATGTGCTATATTTTGTCATAATTATTTATCAAGGATGGACAAGAATATCATAATACACAAGTGGGAGGAGTTATGAAATCTTAAGTTAAAATTTGTTTAAATTTAAAAGGAAAATTAACCTAAATAAGATTGGCTTCTAAAGCTTTGGCAAAAACTCTGAGTTAAGATCAATTGAGATGTCTGTAGTGCTGTATGAGAATACAGTTTCAGAAGCATCACTCTGTAGAACTGGCATACTTTTTAACACAAATTACACAGCCATTACATGGAAAAGCTGATCTTTTAAATGCAAGAATATGTCCTTTAACTGAATTGTTTTTCTATAATTTAAGCAATAAATCAACTAAGAAGTTCCCTTCCTGGAGAATGCTATGCCATTTAATGTGTTTGGAATATAATTACATTGGATGTTATGCTTAAATCTAAGGTCTCTTACTTTACAATTAGGATCATCTAACACTGTTGATAGGAGTTCTTTTCCTATAATTGGGTTGTGAGTCTCTATTTAATTCGTTGTAAAGAAAAAAGTCATTACAGCTTTTTAGGAAATTTAAGGCGGTAGGTTATTCTTTAGTGTTGGTTTGAAGTAATCACAATTTTATTTTGGCCTTAAAAAATCTAGCATAAGATAACCTGATCTGTCTGTCATGTGTGTGTGTGTGTGTTTGTATTTTGATATATTGTTAATAAAAAAATATTTTTTGTTTGTAAGGAAACCCTCTGGATTGAGCCAGTGTTCTTTTGCATAGAAATGAGTTGGCAAAGAGTAGGGTTTTATAAAGAATTTTCTTTTTTAAAGAGAGGATTAACACAAGACTCAGATGAAATTTAAATAAGCCTAATTTACTTACTACTTCATGAGATGTGATATAAATTTCCCACTAAGTGTTAGCTGTCACTTCTAATGGCAAATATAAGGGGGAAAAAAAGACAACAACCTTTTCACTTTATCATAGTCAAGTGCCTTAAAAGAAAAAAAAGCTTGTGGCAGTCACCTTACTCACAGTTGGGTCAATAAAAGTCTCTATGGATGGAAAGGACACCTTTCAGTAAAATTAGGCAGGAGTTGAATTATTAAACCTAACAGATGCCTCTCTTTCCTTACATTATCCCTTGTTTGCTTCTTAGACTCTGCCCTTATCTCCTCTCTCAGACTGTCTTCACATGACCTCATTGATTTTATTTTCCTCTAATTCCCTTCACACTTCTCAGGCCGTGGATCATTTAACTATGACTGGCTAACAATCACCTCAAAGCTCACTGGCTGAAAATAAAACCAGTTAGGATTTCTCGTGATTCTGGGAAGTTCCAGTTCAGGTTTCACCTGGCCTCATTTATGGAGGTTTGGCTATGACTGGAAGGTCCAAGATGGCCTCCCTCACATATTTTACAGTTGGGGTTGCATACTGAGGTACACTAGTGCTTCTTCTCCATATGGGCTCTCATCCTCCAATAAGCTAGACCACCTTTCTTACGTAGTGGTTTTAGGGCACTGCTCTGAGAAGACAGAAACAAGCTGGCAGGCCTCTTGAAGTGCACATTGTCACTTCTGCCACATTCTCTTGGCCAAAGCTAGTTGCAATGACAATTCAGATTCAATGGGTAGAGAAATAGACTCTCCTTGTGCGAGATGACAAAGAATTATAGCCAAAAATTTAATTTACAATAATCTACCCTGTGGTCACAATTGTTTTCACTCCCTCTACATGCAAAGTACATCCCTTCCTAACCCAAAAGCACCAAAATTTTCCTGCACTTACATCATTCACTATCTTATGATCTGCCTCTGACTCAAATGTAAATGGTTCTTATCAAATACAGCAGTTGGGTGAGGCTATTCTTTTATTTTGATTGATTGACTGATTGATTGATTGATTGTACATATTTACTTTGAGCTACCCAGAGGAGCTGGGGTATTTCTCTCCCACAAGGAAACTTGTCATAAATTCTCTTCTGTGCACTTCACAATAATTTAGTATTACCCTTTAATCATATATTTTTTAAAGAGGAAAAAAAAACAAATTATACAACATAAAATATATATATAACAATGTTATATATATATGTCTTATGTATAGTCTTATTTGATGAACTTAGAATTCTAGAACTTTCCATCTTAAGAAGAATTGTAGTTTATACTTTCTACATAGTACCATAGTACATACACAATAAAATATATTATTTTGGATAATAGGATTAGAGTATTTATTTTTAAAATATTTTTGGTAAAAGTTTAAATGCTTTTGTCCCTAACTTATATATTTCCAGTCCTTTCTGTTTTTTAATATTTTACTGTAATGCTTAAGATTTCTTCTGACTAGTTAAATCCTATATCCAGAAACCATGCCTTTGAGTTTACAAAGTTCTTTTGATTATTGTGGGGTTTATTTGTTTCTTTCATTTTTTTGAAAATAATACAATCCTGAATCCTACGTTCAGTTTAGCTGAACATCTGCAGAATTTTTTAAGGTATCAAAACAGAGAAAATAAGACCTTCATGTTGAAAGATATTTTAATTTCCAGATGCAATGCAAATTTGAATCATTCAGCTAATTTATTTTAAAAAAATAGGGCCCTTCTGTCCTTAACCAAAAGTATACATGTTTTTTTAAGATCTCATTCTGTACTAGTATGGTGTTTTGTTAAGTGATTTCTGAAAAATGGTTCCATTTAAAATAGTGGGTTCATGTTACTTATCACAGTGAACCTGATTTTATATTGAAGCAGGAATTCTGTTGTTTCTAGGATGTGGCTACTCTTGAATCAAGTCCTGTTAACTAGAAAAACAAGATATCACCCACTAATTCTCTCCACACATACAACATATAATTATGTTACAGAAACCAAAAGTCAGAATAGATTCTCCTTCTCAAAAATGAAAAATGGGAATTGTTCAGCAGTGTCTGGTCTTTATCAGTTCTGAAATCCAGACTGTCCACCCTCTACAAGGGACAGGGAAAATTCCTTGATCTCAGCCTCTTTTTGCTCTCTGAAAGTAGTTCCTTAGTCCATTATTCTTCTTGGCTCTTTATTCTTCACTCTGGGCTCTTGGATTTTCCCTGTACCCCAAAAGTCATATCCATAATTTATATAATTTGTTTTTGAGAAAAGCCTGTCTTTACTTTGGACGCTGTGTGAGGCTGCTGTGGAAAATGCCTTTAAGATTCTTAGAAGCCCTTTTATCTAACTGAGAGAATCTTCTAAGAATCACTTAACTATTTCTGAGGTATTATCAAAGAATTTTTAGCTACATCCTTAAATTGATTTTTACCTTAGGCCATTTATTACTCTGAAAATCTTTTGCCAGAGAATGAGGGTTAAGAAACCATTATATTTCCATTTCAGCACGTGAAGGCATCATCTAAATTCTAATGGCACACAGAATTATTCCCTCTTTAGTTTATTTCTGTCCCTATAGCATATCCTCCTCAACAGAAAAAATTAAATGGACATTTGAACATTTTTCCTGAAAATATCCTTATCTATATCCACAGTTTCCTTAGATACCTTTTCCATCTTGAAAGTTTTCATAAGCAACTGTTTTCCCAATTTTTCCACCAATATGTAACATGAGATTCTGTCTCCATCCTCCATTAAACATCCCACTTCGTTTCAGCTTTTACCCACCCTGAGTCTCAAAGTCATTTCTACATGTTTTAGGTTTTTGTTAAAGTGGCACCCCATTTCTAGGGGTTCCATTTCACTACATTCTATGCCAGATATGTATGCTGCATAACAAACTTCTCTAAACTTAATGATTAAAAACTATTTTTTTTCTCAATTCTTCTGGTTGGGTAGGCAGTTTTGAGATCACTGATGCAGCTTCATTCAACCAGACGGCTGGCGTGAGTGGGATGTCCATGTTGGCCTCATTAATATCAATGAAGTGACCATATTTTCCTCCGTGTGTCCCCTCACAGTCTAGTAGACTGCACTGGCCTCCTTTCAAGGTGATCTCAGGACATTGCTCCAAAAAAGTTCTGGAACAATCAAAAGGTCACTTCTGCCACATTCTTTGGTCAAAGCAAGTTGCAAGGCCAACCAGATTCAAGGGATAGTGTCAGCTATACCTTTTGATGGGAGGTACTCATCAGAATTTGTAGATGTATTTAATCTACACAGGCTATTTGTTATGTTTCTTATGTGCTATATGTAGATTTTTTTCTCTGCTTCTTCCTTAAATGTTCACATTCCCTTTCAACCTTATGCCTGGGAACCCTTTCAATTATACCTGGGAACCTCAACTGAATCCTGCTGATATTTCAAAATCACCACTTACCAAAGTCATACTCATCATCTTTCCTCCAAAGTTAGTTTTTCCTCCAGTGTTTCTAACCTCCTTCGTAGCACCACAGTTTGTTCAGTCGTGACAGAGTGACACCTGTAAAGAGACATAAAAGAAATGGAAACGTAAGTCCTATATGAATCTGGAAAGATAATATTCTAGGCAGAAATAACACCAAATGCAAGACCCTGAGATAGGAACTGCCTTTGAATCTAAGGAACCACAGGACAGCCAGTGTGGTTGGAGAAGAGTGAATTGGGGGAAGAATAATCAGGGATGGGGTCAGAGAGGTTATGAAGGAGTGAAACCATGTAGCGTCTTTGTCTTTCACTCTGAAATGAGAATCCAATTGAAGGGTTTGAGCTGACAAGTGACCAGAAGTGACTTACGTTTTAAAAAAAAAAATAACTCAGGTTGTTTTGCATCAAATTCTCCTTATTCTGGAATTAAAGGTCTACCATCATAAATACTGTCTTGATTGTCATTTGGCTGCTTAAAATCTTTTGTTGACTTCCTGTTTGTTGCTTTTCTAAATAAAGTTCAAAGCCATTTGGAAACCACAGAATGTCTCTCACAGAATGTCTTCCCAGTCTCACCCAGCCATTTGACCAATTGCCTTTTCTGTCCTTCTGTTTATTACACCATTATACATTTTACAGAATTTGGTTATTTACACTTTACTGTTTCCTACTATCCTCTCTATACTGTGGGGCAAGGATCATGCCTTATTTAGTTTTGTATACCTATTTCCTAGCACTGTGTTTCACATAACAGATAGTCAATAAGACTCTGATTCATGGCTAATTTCTTGCTTTCTTTTATCCCTAAATGTCACATCTTTTCAGGAAATGACTCTCAGTGTCTCAAGTAAATTTTTGTTATTGCTCTCACTACAAATTCAAACTTTGTCTACCAGATACCAGGCAAAGTATGACACCAAATTGCACACTCTATTACCATTTCAATATGCCTTCAAATTCTATTACACTCAAGTCCCAGAACACCAGAGCAAAACAGCTACTGCATTTGCATAAAAAGTAAAAAAATAAATAAATAAACAGAATGTTCATAAAATCCTATAATATAGAGGATTCTTCTCACTGTATTTTATCATTAGACTGTTGTTTTATTGTTGTTGTTTTTGAGATTCAATTTTCTGGAGCCCAGTCATTGAAACACTCAGTATAGAGATTCAGATGCTAACTTTGTCACTTTTTTTTGGCAAATTAGTTAAATTCCCTGTGACTAAGTTTCCTCATCTGCAAAGTACAAATAGCACAGTTACCTACTCATAATATTGTTGTAGAGTATACATAAGTAAATAGATGTTAAACACTAACAACTGTGCCTGACACATAAGAAAAACTGTTTTAAGTATTTGTTGTTACTGTCATTCATCTGAGATGAATTCAGTAGTGAAAAAGTTAACTAAGCAAAAAGACTGTTCTTTTTTTCTTTTTTGGCTAAGAATAAGAATTTTATTACTTATATCAATCAGATGATTTACAGTCTATTTTCATAATATCCTCACTAAATAAGTATACTTATTTTCACGGCATATGTATATGTGTATCTATCCATATTGCCTTAAAGAAATAAGTGCCTGTTTCTTATTCTTCTAGAGATAAGAAAATAATAAGTATATAATAGTATTTTCCTGAATAGAAAATCAAATCACTTGTTTCACTTGTTAAATTCCATAATTGAAAATCTTTCACCTCCTTCTTAGTTCAAGGAAATATATCTCTGAATTGATGTTTCTTTTTTCCACTTGACAATGCTATTGATTCAAACCAGTATTGAGCTAGTAATGTCTTCTGAAGAGAGCTAAGATTATTTCAGTTTGCCGAAAGTTTGAAAATTAATTCTTGTGACAATTTGCTATTAATTTAAAGTAGATTATGAGTGTGGATTTCTATTAGTATGATGTAGGAATTGCACTAAATGTGTCATGCCAAGAAAATTATAGTCGTTCTTTTCCTAGCAAGATAACAAGTTACTGACTCTAGCCTGGAATTAGTCTTAAATAAAATCAGACAATATTTTCATGGCATGGTAACTAAATATAATGAGAAAAGAAATCTGTAGTAATCTTTGAACTTCAAAACCACTGATTCTTAGCACTGCATTATATGGGTGCTGGAAAAATATGTCTTCCTCCCCCCTAAAATCACCAAACTCCACACTAGGAAGTAAAAGAAGAGTTTCTACTTAGCTCTGATCCTCAATCTGAGATTTACTATTTCAAGGGTACCTATCATTGAAAAAGAAAAAGAGGCATAAAGAGCCATAACATTGCAATGTTTTTCTTGACTTTCAATTTTGCCATTCGGCTGAAGGGGATAAAGAAGTTTAAGCAAATTAGTAAAATATTTAAATCTTTGATCTTATATCTTAAAATTTTACATCTTTGATTGAAAGAAATTGGTAAATTAATATAAAATCTTAAAATATATATATTAATCACTTGTTACTTGCCTTCTCAACATTCATTCATTCTCTTCGGTCATCGACTATGCCTCTGATTTTTTTTTTTTTTTTTGAGGAATTTATCCATCCCCCAAACCTATTCACGAGGCTTGTTAGGATTATTCTCATCTCCCAACCAAAGCTGTATCCTGTCTACCTGACTATAATGACTGTTTTAAAGATGAACATACAACCCAATTCAGGCTAACAAGAAAGAAAACACCAAGAACTTGTGCAGAAATAACTAAAAGAAATACTGGACCAGTCCAGCATCACTACCTAAAAGTAGTGGATATAAAAGGTAGAGTAGATATAGTAGATATAAAAATATTAGATATAAAAAGTATATAGACATAGATATAGACATAGATAGATATAGTAGATGTAAAAAAAGGTAGAGTATATAAAGTAGATATAAAAGGCAGAGAGCAGAGATGGAGGTATTTATTGGTGTCTTTTGAGCTATTGGATCTATCCTTACCTAAAGCCATTTTTAATACTTACTCAAAGCCAGTGTTTTAAACCAGTAAAGTCTCATCATTATTTTTATCCCCAAAGAGATCTAACTGATACAGAAGGAGACTAGAAAGACAGTCCCTGCTTTGGCTGAGTGGCTACCTGGGTTGTTCTCCCAATGTGTCTAAAATTCACACTAAACAAATATTAACTCTCCTTTGTCCTTATGAACATGTCTATGAAAATATTTTCAAAATCCCTAGATTATGCTAAAGATGGTAAGTTTAATGAAGCTTTTCCATATGAGTTAATTTCTACAGATTTCTCAGTTGAAGGAATGCAGGGTGACATTTGGGTGGAAGAAGAAAAAATTGTTTTGTCTTTGTAGAGCCCTTGATATTAGATTAAGAAAACATCAGTTGTCCTTAACAAAGCATAGGTAGGCCAACAGGAATGGTAGAGTATCTAAAGTGCCTCCATCATCTGTTTTTGTGTGTATGTCACTATTGTTACAAAATCTTTGTTCATTCCTATTTTCTGCTACCCTTTTTTTAATTGGCAGGAAAACATTTTTTAAATTGACTTATAGTTGATACAGTGTTACATTAGTTTCAGGTATATAACATGCTGTTTCTATAACTCTGTATGAGATGCTATACTCACTACCACCATCTCTCACCAAACAACACTATTAACAATACCATTCACTGTATTCCCTATGTTGCACCATTCATCCCCATGACTTAATTCATTCCATAACTAGAAGCCTGTATCTCCTACTCCCCTTCGCCTATTTTACCCATCCCCCACCACGCTCCCCTCTGGCAACCATGAGTTTGTTCTCTGTATTTATGGACTCATTTCTGGTTTTTTTGTTTGTTTGCTTATTTGTTTGGGTTTTTTTTTTTTTTTTAGCTTCTACGTATCAGTGAAATCATATTTATTTTTCTTCTTTGGCTCATTTCACTTAGCATAATACCTTTTGGGTCCATCCATTTGTTGTTAAAATGGCAAGATGTCATTCTTTTTAATGGCTAAGGAATATTCCATTGTGTGTGTGTGTATGTGTGTGTGTGTGTGTTTGTGTGTGTTTATGTTATGTGCATCAATAATCCCTTCTTTATCCCTTCATCCATTGATGAATACTTTGTTGCTTTCATATCTTGGCTATTGTGAATAATGTTGCAATAAGTATAGGGGTACATAATTATTTTCAAATTAGTGTTTTCAGTTTTGGGGGATACTCAGTAGCGGATTTACTGCATCTTCTGGTAGTCCTATTTTAAGTTTTCTGAGAAGCCTCCATACTGTTTTCCACAGTGGCAGCACCAATTTGTATTCCCACCGACAGTGCACAAAGGTTGCCTTTTTTCCATATCCTCCCCAACACATGTTACTTCTTATCTTTTTGAGACTAGCCATTCTGACAAATGTAAGGTGATAGATAGCTCATTGTGATGTTGATTTGAATTTCTCTGATAATTAGTGATGTGCATTTTTTCATATATCTCTTCATCATCTGTATGCCTTCTTTGGAAACATGTCCCTTTAGATCCTCTGTCCATTTTCAATTGGATTATTTCCTTTTTGGATGTTAAGTTTTATAGGTTCTTTATATATCTTGGTTATTAACCCTTAATCATTTATATTCTTTGCAAATATCTCCTCCTATTTGATGGGTTGCCTTGTTATTTTGTTGATGGTTTCTTTCATTGTAAGTTTTTTATTTTTGTGTCATCCCAACAGTTTAATTTTGCTTTCATTTCTCTTGCCTGAGGAGACTATCTAGAAAAATATTGCTACAGTCAACATCTAAGAGATTACTGCCTATGTTATCTTTAAGGAGTTTTATAGCTTTAAGTCTCAAATTTAAGTGTTTAATCCAATTTTATTTTGTGTATGGTGTAAGAAAGTGATCCAGTTTCATTGTTTCACAGGTAGCTGTCCAGTTTCCCCAATGCCTTTTGCTGAAGGGACTTTTTCCCATTGCATATTTTTTACTCCTTTGTTGATGATTAATTAACCATATAATCATGGGTTTGTTCTGGGGTTTCTGTTCTGTTCCATTGATTTATATGTCTTTTTTGGTGCTAGTACCATACTGTTTGGCTTACTGTAGCTTTGTAAAATATCCTGAAATTTGGGATTGTGATGCTTTTGTTTTGTTCTCCTTTGTCAAGATTGATTTGACTCGTGAGTCTTTTGTGGCTACTATAAAATTTTAGGATTACTTTCTAGTTCTGTGAAAAATGCTATTTGCATTGATTTTGATAGGGATTGTGTTGAATCTGTAGATTGTTAATTGTTTGAATCCATGTGTATGATCTATCTTTCCAGTTGTTTGTGTTGTCTTCAGTTTCTTTTATTAGTGTTTTTTTAGTTTGCATTGTGTAGGTGTTCACCTCCTTGGTTAAGTTTATTCCTTACTGTTTTACTCTTTTTGTTGCATTTGTAAATGGGATTGTATTCTCTCCTCTACCCTTTTGACATCAGGAAATTGTTGCTGAGATCTTGGTAGAAATGAAATAATATCACAAAATGTCTTCCTGATTTTTTAAATTAAGATTCCAAAGTGACAACTTTGATTCAGAGCTACATCAGGATTTTTAAGTAAGAAATTTATGCAAGAAGTCTTATGAATATTTAGTCTGGGCTTTTCTGGGAGCTGTAACTGAGGAAATGGCTATATTTGATGAGAGAGTTAGAACCCTCTAGAGAAGTTCTGATCTCATAAACAGCTGTTTGACTTGGTTTGAACAGAGGTTAGATTTTCAAGTCTGCCACCTAGATTGATCCATTCATTCCTTTTATAACACTGATTGTATCTGCTCCCTTTCAGGCATTATAGTGTATGCTGGTAATATTTATATTAATAATGACAGCTGGAGATGAGAAAATATGTATAATGAAATTGTTTAAACAATGCAATAATTTTTAAACTAGAAATATATTCAGGTGCTCACTTCGGCAGCACATATGCTAAAATTGAAATATATTGTGGGTGCTAAGGGGCAGAGCAGGTAGAGTTTTACTTTTTACCTTGGAGGGTCGCTGACGGCTTTAGAAAAAAGATGACTTATGTGTTAACTCAAAGGATAAATAAAAATTCTTAAGAGGGTCAGTATATTTTAGGCTAAAATCACAGCCTTAGAAGAACACAGAGGTGTGAAGGAACTTGAGATATCTGGGAGCTGTAAACATTTGGGCTTGTCACTGCAGAATTTGTGTTTGGAAAATTGGAGGAGATGAGTCTCTGTGGATGGTACAAGACGTTAAAGAAGCTTGTTGAAGAGACTCTGTTACATCCATTGGAATTAAGGGTGTTCTGCTAGAGAAGTAGTATAATCAGATCATTTAGAAATAGGACTCTACAGAAGGGAGAAAGGAAGGATGAGAGAGACACTTGTTCTTTTTTAAACTAATCCAAAATTTTGTTTGTCTATAAAATAAAATTTGATCTAAGAATAACCCTGCAAATTTTGTTGCCAAGAAATTGTTTTTAATTAGCGACGTTGATGTTCTCTTGTTCCCCTGTCACACGGTAAATTTAGAAAGGGGGGAAATAAATCCATATGTTTTAGAATTTATGTTTTATGTAAAGGACTTTTTATGGGTTGTCATAATGCTAATGAAAAGAAGAAATGTTCCAAATGAGTATAATCTAGCAAGTAAATGAAGAAAGAAGTTATATTGAATATTTATTTTTTATTTATTTTAAAGATCCCTGATAATGTAGCTGTAAGAATAGGTTTTGTAATTATTGGGGCAATCCCTATTTGAGCTTTTCACACTCTGACATCTACATAAGAGTATGAAAGATAGATATAATAATATCAGTGAAAGCTATAATTTTATAATTTTATGTGTCAGGTATACTTGAAAAATAATAGTATAATTGTAGTGATTTTGATACTTACACATAGTAAGTTTTGTAAGCTTCCTGTTGCTAAAATTGATCTATGATGTTATTAACAATGGATGGAATATGAACTATCTTTTTTATTTAAGAAGTTATTTTTGTATATTTTCAATTTGATATGAAGGATGTTGTATTTATGTATTTTATAGTATTTTATAAATGCACAGAATGCCATTTCTTAGCAGGTGGATTTAAATTAGGTGACTTTACTGTTGTTTAGATGGCCTTTACTCTGTTTAGATAGCTATTTAGATGGCTGTCCTCTGGCATGATCTGCTGACTGCAGTTAGGAAAAAATAAAAAATAAAGTTATATGCGAGTCATAAAAGAATCCGTTACCATTGTTCACAGAGTAATATCCTCTTGTTCTAATTTAGTAAAAGCATTTTAGAATGGGTTTACTGATGGTTTAAAGTGTAGTTTTTGTCAATAGAAAGGTTAAATGTGAAAAACAAAATAATGTGTATGAGGAATGTGTCTTTTATCCACAGAAAATGGGAGTGTTTATCTCCCACTAAAATTAAGAAAGGCAAGGCTGGTTCCCTGCTGTTTTATAAAAATAATCCCATAGTATTTTAGTCAAATTCAGGAAAAAGAACATTGCCTTTTTTGAACTCTTCTTTTACAAAATTCTATTTCATGTTGATTTAGAGGATGCATTAACCATACATTCTGAATCAAATATATATTGATTTCTTTACACATTCACCCTTTCTCATAGAAGAGAATAGCAGTAATTCTTTGGAAGTAGAGTGGTTCCTGTGATTATGATATGTAAAAGAAGGAAAGTAGAGTTCTGGGGCCATTCCAAGAACTCTAGAGAGCTCAGACTGTATGGAGCTGTGTTTCTGGCTGGGTAGGCACATGTACCGTGTTAAGATTTAAAACGCTTTCACAACAAATCACCTTTCTACTTACCTTAAACATCCATTTATCTTGCAAAGTCCCTACGTCCAGTCAGAGGTTACTCATCTGAACTGAATTAGTTTCACCTTAAGTTTCAGTTAAACACTCAAAAGTGTTACTCTAAATGAGTGGGGTTCATGCTTTTCATAAAATAGTACAGGTCTTAAATCTGCTGCAGCTGAAAAGTGAAGAAGATCACTAGCCCTGTTGTACTAGGAATGGGCAACATGGCACAAGCCTAGGAGCCCCATCTACTCCTGGGAAGCTGTAGAGCTAGACTGTCATGTATCTAGTAAATATGGTGCAAGATGCCTCTCTGGAGTCCTCCACCACACAGGCTTTCAGCTTCGTTAGGGGTAGAATGTAAGCACCACCACAAAACTAGGAACCAATCCATGTAAACACTGCAACAAAAACATGCACCTGGGTGAGACAGTATCTATCTGCATGTGTAAAATCAGTAAAATAGTACCCATTCCCATGAAATAAAAACTCGTACACAGGACTATTATGATATTTATAATGTTGTTTAACATTGTATGTTATAAACCTCAAATATGTTTGTCTATATCACTTCTAGTAATCTAGTCTAAGGACTAATACCCAAAATGGGAATTCTTAAAGAAAAATTGTCTACAACATTGACTAAAGAAGTAAGAATGAAGTAAGCATTCAAGAACACCTAAAAGGACTGCCAGAAAAAGTAGAGAACAATACAGATATCTTTGTGTAAATTAATGCATTAGTTTTACTAATCCTTAGGTAGTAGGACTATGCAAGTATATTCTGGTCTATTGATCTTTCAATTATTTTTGTCTATTCCATTCTTTTACCAGGACAAGACTAGTCTTTTTTTCTCTAGTTTAATAATTTAAACATTCAGAAAAAACAGTCTTCCTTCTCTTTTCTAAACTTTTAAAAATTCACTGATTAGTCAGTTTCCAAAATGGAAATTCACTTTTTTGGTAACATTTTGACTGGAATTCTGGAAATCTTGAATGAATTTAGGAAAAAACTCATCTCTTATCATGTCTATCTGCTCCATCCAGAAGCTTGGTGCATTCTTCCATTATTTGTCAAGTTTTCCTTTATTTTTCACTATTTTGAGTTTTGTTACATAGAACAAAAATAATCTCAAAGGAAGAAATGGAGTTGTATGATTATTGCTATTACTTTCATTTCATACTACCTATGTCTCTCACTTTCTCAAAGCAAAAGTCAGTATAGTAATGTAAAGACTTATTAAGTCAAATTTTTTAGAGACCAAGGATCAGAAAGGTACATTTTTTGTTATGACTCTGCTACTGAGTAGTTTTTAATAAAATCCATTGAACTTTGTGAACTTTCCAATCACCAAAGTGCAAAATCAACATGGAGCTGAAAATAATGTGTTATGTATTTTTAAATCATCAGAAAGTATCTTTGTATTAAAATTTACATTACTATAAGAGCATCATTTTCTGTAACTTTTCTTTGTAGTTTGGGCATTGAGAGTCAATTTGGGTTTGTCCACCATAATAATCCTTTTATTTCCTTGCCATTCAGATTCTACAGAAATACATAAAGTGCCTTAGTAGACCTAGTGCAGATTATTCTGAAAGAGACAGTGAATGTTTAACAAAAGAAAAATACAGTTGACCTTTGAGTGACATAGTTGACCCTTGAATAACACAGTTGACCCTTGAACAACATGGGTTTGAACTGAGCAGGTTCATATATGAAGATTTTTTTCAATAAATGTTTTGGAAAATTTGTTGGAGATTTGTAGACAAACCACATAGCCTAGAAATACCAAAAATGTTAAGCAACAGTCAGGTATTTTGTAAGAATACAGTATGTAATACATATACAGAATATGTGTTGAACAGTGTTTTATATTATCGATAAGGCTTCTTCCGGTCAACAGTAGGGTATTAGTAGTTAAATTTTGGGGATGTCAAAAGTTATGTGTGGGTTTTCAGTTATGCAGGAGGTCAGTACCCCTAAAGTCTGTGTTTTTCAAGGGTCACCAGTCTTGTGTGTGCATGTTGATAGTTTTGACTAAATGTGTGCTGTGCATTGTTATTTTTATTTTCAAAGTACTTATATATTATGGTGAAAACCAAACAAACATCATCACGATAAGTTTCTTCCCATAAGAAAAGTGAAAGCAATAAGCTGATAGAAACTTTTAAAAAACTCTTATATTATTGTTTTCACAGCCTTGATGTGGTTCTTATATTCACTATTTTAGCAATGAACTGATCATTATTTTATTTTTTCTTTATAATTTATAATGATGCAAGATGCCCTAATAGGAATAAAATTATTCTTTAACTGTCAATAAGTTTTATCTCAGAGTGTCTGATACAGGGTATTACCAAAAATTAAAGAAACAATCTAAAAAAGAAAAAAGAAAAAGTCCACAGATAAATGAGAAAAATACTGGAAAACAGTATATCAGTGTTAAATGTTATCTATAAATATGAGAGGATGTGAAAGAAAACTGGTATGAATCAATGTGATAAAATAAAATGTATTAGTTTTACTATACAGTGAACATTTTAAAAAATATTGATTTCTATGAATTCCTATTTAGGGAAAGTGACCTACTTGAACTGGGCATTTGCCTAGTGGCCTGTGGGGAAACATGCACTTTTAAAAGGAAATGAGAAAATAGGCTATGATTCTTGGACTTCTAAAAAGTAATATTATTGTTCTAGGAATAACAGGGGATTTTGAATGCCCTCACTCTGGCAAATAGTGCCATTTCCTTACCATTCTCCTTCAGCTGAATTTTTCCCCAGCAGTATCATGGAAGACTCTATTTTCAAAATCTTTATGAAGCCCTAATTCTCGTCTCCTTAATTTCAATTACACCTTGCCTGGATTTAGGAGCTAAAGAGCTTAGAAACTCTAAAGCTTCAGGACTAATATCAGAAATCTAACACAACTCTATATCAGAAAGGATTTATGAAATCCTTTTAGAAAATAATGATTAGATGTAATATTTTTTCCACTGGAATATTCTAACTTCCCCTCTATAATTGCCTTTTCATTCATTTTTTATTTTTACTTAATAGTGTGTATACTGAAGGCATTATTACAAACCCATGTCAAAGTTATTGTAACATTTATGCATTAAATTAGGTAATATCTCTTTATAAAAATTGTAGGAAGAAATTTACTTGCCTTAAAATCAAGGATAATTAGGATAATTTCACATTTCCTGAAAATTCTGGACGAATTCTGTAATTAATCCCCCTTTGTGTGGACTCCTATAAAAGATCAATGTATGAGATTTCATATAAACAGACTTTCTATTAACCTCATTTCTCTACTGTCTCTCTACTTTTGAAGTAAATTTTTCATTTTTTAAAATTTCCATCAGCTAACTCTTAGGTGATATAAACCACGTTAAAACTTGGGGGAGGGGACAAGAAAACAAAAATAAGGTATTGAATTCCCATTTCTATACATCTGCCTTACAGATTTTTTAAAGTAAACCACTCAGAAGGTAGTGACTGCCTATACCTATGATGGGCCGTTCCTCTTTTCCTCCCAAATCCCAGTCATCTGAAAGCAAAGTCATACAATAAAAGCATTGTGCTATGAACACTTTTAAGCATGGGGCTCTATCTCACTGTCTGAACGTGTAACTGCAGTGTCTCTGGAGACTTCTCTCCAGAACACTTGCCAGTTAGTTAGCAAGTGAATTCTTCAGAGTAGTGAACACAGTTTTATGAAAATATGAGGCTATACATGTGTAGTTGTCATGTTTAACTCGTTAAATGTCTAAGAGAATGGAGGGTGACCTAGATGACACTTTGTAATTGGAAAATATTACTAATGGGACAGCTCAGGTTGGGTGCTTTTTCTATATTTGTCTTTGTATATATGTGTGTAAGAATGTGTTCTGATGTATGAAATGGCTGAGTGTGTAGTATGTGTTCCTTAAGTGATCACCAATCATGATTGGTGAGTTCTGAAAATTCTCTAATAAAAGTACACAAATTCTAAATGGTTACCTTTTGGAGAGCAGTATTTGTGGGCTTTTTTTTTTCTTTTTTTTTTTTAATAGCACAGTCATCAGTATAATTTCCTATAAAACCTTAAGTGTATTTCTAGACTGGTGGTCTGCACATTGATCACCCTGCATGCATCCATGAATGAAATTGATTTTCTCTCTACATTTGAGACCTTTCTTTGCCTGTCATCAAATTTACTTTTTTTCTTGTGCCAAATGACATTTGATTGGATTATTCAACAGAAGACAGCTTACATTGTTGAGCAAAATCACTATGTTGAGTAAAATCAATATGTTGAGCATAATCAATATGTTCACTGAAATTATAGACTTTTCAGTGATTACCTTCATAAATGAAACCTGGACTGGTTCAGGTTCTAGTCAGATTATACTAGACCTTGAAGATCTTTTACAGCTGTTAACATCTTTTATCAGCCCAAAATAATATTCATCATGTCTACTCCTAAAAACATTATGTATTCATATGTAAACACATCAGTCAACAAACATTTTCAAGCAGGTCTTATTTGCAAGTTATACAAAGGCATATATGTGGTTCTTAATACCAGTGGCATATATGGAATATCTACATAAAAGGTAATTGATAATAAAAATAACACATAATTAATTTTACATGTCATACTATTAATAATGGTAGAAGTAACATCTACCACTTATTTTAACCACTATTACTTATCAGACACTGTGTTCAGCTATTATTCCTTTATAATTTTTATAACAGCCCTTCAGATGGGTTAGTATTAACTCCATTTTGCCGACAAGTCATAAGTTAAGATTGTGCAGTTGGAAAAGAGTTGAAACTTCAGCTCTGTTTGACTCTAATGCCTGCAGTCTCTCAAAGCCCCACATTGCATTACCATAGATGTTACAGATTTTCAGAGGACGTTAGATTTCCTACAGTCAGGAAGATTTGACAGAGGTAGTACAAAGTGATTTAACGTTTCATGGTATGAAGGATTCAAAAAAGTTGAGAGAAGGAAGAAAAGAGTTTTAAGTTGGTGAGTACAGGCAAAATGAGGAGGAGCTCATGAAGTCTTAAGAATTGAATGTACTGATATGTACAAAGAAGAACTTTCATCTGAAAGTAGTTTGGAAATAAATTTGAAGGGAGAGTCAGTAACATAAGATTATAGAAGGGCTTGCATGCCACCTAATGGCTTAGAATTTATTCTTGAGTGTACCAGACTTCCTTGAAGGCTTTTGGGGAAAAATATAATATTATCAAATGCTATATTAAGACTACTATATCGGGGTGCCTGGGTGACTCGGTTGAGTGATGATATCAGCTCAGGTCATGATCCCAGGGTTGTGGGGTTGAGCCCCATGTCGGGCTCTGTGCTGAGCATGGAAACTGCTTAAGGTTCTCTCTCTCTCTCCCCCTCCACCCCTCTCCCTCACTTGCACTCTCTTGCTCTCTAAAATTAAAAATTAAAAAAAAAATACCTATGTATTAACTGACAAGACTTCAGGATAGAAGGAATGCTTGAGCATCTGGAAGTAAAGAGAAGAAATAGGAAATATTTAAACTAGTCCAAAGATTTGGGGCTAAGCTTCACAATATTCATGCATTGGAACTAAGAGTATAGGTGAGAGACATTTTTTAACAACTAATCGGGTTTTTGTGAGTGAATAATTCAAGTAGAAAGTTGATGCAAATATGTCTTCAAGATTTGAGGTCTGAGTAACTCAAAGAACTATGTTATGATGAGATATATCTAAATTTATGGGAGCAAATGACTTTGATAAAAAGGGTTATTTAGATGAATTTGTTTTTATGTATGAGATATTGGCAGCACAAGCAAGTTGCAAACAACCAGCAAATGATGAATATAGGATTGAACATCAAAAGAGATGGCAGGAAACAAAATGTGGCTTGTCAATTGTATAAAGATACATAAAACCACCAGACTAGATCAAATCTCTCAATAAAGAAAGTATGGATGAAGCCAAATATAATTCTTGTATGAGGTACTACTGTATGCAAAGTGTGCTCTAGAAAATGTTAAAGGTAGTAATGTATTTCTTTATGGAAAAGTGAGACTGAGACTCAGGTTAACCATCTTACTGAAGTCCTTTCTACCAGCACTTCTACTACTGGTGACGGAAGAGTAATAATTAGAACCCATGATACTTCTAAAAAACAATTCAGCAGGAAAAATATGTTTATAGGATGTGTGAAAGCACTGGGGAGACAACAAGGCATTAAAGAATTAAAGTCAAAGATCTGAGAGAAGAATGACCAAAATATAAGTTTGATACTTGGAAAGTGGTAGCTGTGTGGGTATCTGCACCTCCAGAAGAGGTGGCTGAAAAGATTCGCAGAGCTTCCAGTAGTTTCATCATGCTGTGGAGACAAAAACTAGAATTCAGGGCTACTAAGCAAAGAAAATCTTAGTAAATTCATCTGTCTTTGGTGTGGGACCCTCACCATACCATTTATCATAGCTCTGCCCTACGATAAATCAAAAGAATAAATTCAAAATAGACAAATACAAAGAGGCTGAAGCCCAGACTTCAAATGACTTTGATTATGAATACTGGATTAAGTTGTCCAGGACTACAAAATTAAGTACATAAATATTAAATAAAATTTTAATAGACCACTGTCAGTAACTAATAGAACAATCACTCAAAAATCAATAAGGATAACAAAGATTTGAAAAACACAATTAACAAATTTGAACTAAAAGAATACTACATCCAACAGTTAAGAAGTACTTTTCTCAATAGGTGTGAAATCTTTAAGTATTAGGAGACATAAAACAAGTCTCAAAATATTTAAAAGATTTCAAATCATAGTACTATTAAGTTAGGGATGAGTATAAAAATATAAATTCTTCATGTGTGTGGAAACTAAGAAATCATTTTCCAAGTAACACACACAAAAAGTCAAAATGTAAAGTAGAATATATTTTGAACTGATTTATAATGTAAATGCTATCTATCAAACTTTACGAGATTCAGCTAAAGCCATGTGTAGAGAGACCTTTATAGTCATAAAAGCATATATATTAAAAGTAAAAGAATACTGAAAAAAAAACCCAATGAGCCAGTATCCTTCCCATGCACTTAAAAAAATAGAATAGAAATTTAAACTCAAAAGAATAGGAAAAACTTTTAAAGAGCAAATATTTTTATGAAGAAAATAAACTGGATAGGATAGAGGATAAATGAACAAAACTTTGGTTTTCTAAATCCATACAAAGACAAATGAAGAAAAAGAAATGATAGCACATGATACTAGTTTCAGAATGAAAGAGGGGCATCATTACAGATCCTAGACATCACAAAATAGTAGAAAATAATATGATAAACAATTTCATGCTGATACATTTTAAAATTTAGATGAACAGATTCCCCAAAAACTACAACTCACTCAGACTGTATCCAAAATACAGACCCAGATGGCTTCACTGGTAAATACTGCCAAAATATTAAAGAAAAAGTGATGCCAATCTTATAAAACTTTTTGAGAGAATCAAAATGATGAACATTTCCTAATTTATTTATTGGTACCAAACAGTATTAAAACCAAAGTTAAAGCCAAAAATAGATTTCAAAATTACATTAAAAACTGCTAAACAAAATTAGCAAATAATATCCAATTACACATAGAAAGAATTATACATAGTAACTGTTTGTCTTTTACCAGGATAGTGAAGTCCATTTATCATTCAAACATTAAACAGTTGATTCAACTAATTAACACAGTAGAAGAAAAAAATGTCTCAATAGACTCAGGAGAGAGATTTGATAAAATTTAACTTTCATTCATGTTTAAAAAAAGAAAAAACCTGTAACAATATGGGCATAAAAAGTAACATCTTTAACTTAATAAGTATATGATAAAAATATAAAACATCACATTTAATGGTGAAATATTAAATCTTTTCCTCATGTAAATAACAAAGGAGGGTATTTATCCCCCTTCTTAGTAATTAATTATCAAATCAAGTTGATTTGTTCATGAGGTATATCTAGCAACTATACGATTGAAATAAAAATTATAACCTGTTTACGTGTATAGTCACTCTTCGGTAGGAAATCTAAAGCTAGTCTAAAATTCATATGGACTGTCAAAGGACTGAGAATAAGCATTGCACTCTGAAAACAATGATGGAAAAACATGCTCTATCAGAGGGCAAGACCTAGTTGTATTGGGACAACATATGCCATCAGGCCACTTGAACAGAATACACAGTCCAGAAACAGAAACACATGATTATGGGCACAGTGTATGGTAAAGTTGGCAAAGCATGGGGAAAAACAATGTTTTTAAAGGCTATCTATTCAGTTTTTTATATATTTTCTGAATGCTTATTTATTTGGAGAAAGACAGCACAAGTGGGGGAAGGGCAGAGAGAAGGTGAGAAAGAGAAGGCCTAGCAGACTGCACCTCATCAGTACAGAGCCTAATGCAGGGCTCAAACCCATGAATCATGAGATCATGACCTGAACCGAAATCAAGAGTCAGATGCTTAACTGACTGAGCCACCCAGGTGTCCCCCATTTTTTTCAACAAATGATACCAGGTCAAAGGGATAACAGTAAGAAAATAAAGAAACTGATCCTCTTCTCACAATACACATAAATCAATTCCAACTGGATTATAAATAAAAACATAAAACATACAACAATAAAGTATCTAATCTAGAAGATAATGTAGGAAATTATCTTTATAAACTGATATGAAGAAAGTTGTCCTTAACAGCATATAAAGAAAAAAGATTCATAAGCTTAGAGCCAATAGATTCTATTAATCACGAACATTATGGTCATGGAAAGGCAGGGGAAAGAATGAGAAAGCACATTTGCTGACAAAGCTTTTGTATTCAGAATGTATAAAGAACTGCAACAATTCAGTAAGAAAAACACAGTCATTCTAGTAGAGAAAAGAAGCCAGGAGACTTGAACAGATATTTTTTTAAAGAAACACCCCAATAAACATATTAAAACATAGTCTTATTGCTAACTGGGAAATGCCAATTAAAACCCAAATCCTATAGTACCAGTCACCAGAAGAGCTGAAATTAAAAAGCTAGACAATACCAGAGCACCTTGGTGGCTCAATCAGTTAAGCACTTGACTCTTGGTATTGACTCAGGCTGTGATCTCATGGTAGTGAGACAGAGCCCCAAGTTGGGCCCCATGCTGATTATAGAGCCTGGTTGGGATTCTATCTGTCTCTCCCTCTCTCTTGCCTCCCTCACTCGTGTTGTCTCTCAAAATAAATAAATATTTTTTTTGAAAGTTAGGCAATACCAAGTATTAGTGAAGATACAGAGCAAGAGACTTCTCATATACAGTTGGAGAAAAGTGACAGTTTTCCCATTACCTAGCCCAAAAGAATACACTCCCCACTGGTGACTTAGGAATCTCACAGCTAAATATATGCCAAAAAGAAGTGTATGCATAAATTCACAATAATATGTAAAGAGTGTTAAAAACTTGTAACTTTCAAAACCAGGAAAAACTATAAGGCTGAATTAAAAATAACACTAGTGGTTACTTTTAATGAGGAAGGGAGAGAAAATTTTTGAAAAGGTCCTGACACATGGTAGGGGTTCTTCAGGGCTGCTGGCAAAGTTCTATTTTGTGAGCTGAGGAATGACTATCCAGGTGTTTGCTTTCTGATAACTATTGAGCCATACATTTTTGAGAATATTATATGTATGTTTCAAAAAATATATAATTAAAACCATACTATGAAGACAAAATATTCTAGCTGGAAAATGGAAGTAAAAGATTCAACTTTAGATCTGTCAAACTTCAGAGCCTTTGAATGATTTATCCTTATTCAGGACAACAGATACAAGTATTAAACCCTGGTACATATTCAGATTTGGCATACAGAGCTGTCAGGAAGCCTGTGTTAATGAACAGTGAAGATGAAAACATCAAAAAATACCTGTGACTGAAACATATTCCTACATCCTCTCCTATTCTTAACTATGATTTCATTTCCATTCAGTGCTGCAAAGTGATTTATTATCTCAAATGAGTTCAGTTTATTCACAGGGCTAGACTGTATATTTATAGAAACCACAAGTCACTACACTTGTTTTTGGTTTTTGTTTTTTTTTGAGAGAGAGAGCATGCCAAGTGTGTGTGAGTGGGGGAGGGGCAGAGGGAGAGAGAATCCTGAGCAGTCTCAGCACAGAACCTGACCACGTGCAGCATGATGAGGGTCTTGTAGGATCCAATCCAACAACCTTGGGATCATGACCTGAACTGAAATCAAAAGTCAGATGCTCAACCAACAGGGCCACCTAGGCACCTCTGTAATTGGCTTTTAATTTTCTACAGAACTACAACATGTAGTTCTGAGTGCATAGTATAGATATGGCAAATATTTCCACTGTAATTTGATTTCAGAAAAAATATCTGATACATGCTTGTGTGGTTTTTCTTCTACTTTCTGTTCCTTGCTTCTACAAGGATAATCAGTTGATTTCACTTTGTCAGGAAAAGAATGTTTGTCTTCCCCTCTTCACTGATATGCCCACTGTACCTGGAATGGTCCCAGCACAATCAGGAATGCACATTGGTCCTCCCCAAACCGGTCAGTCCTAAATACACTGTTCCGCTTCTCCCTCAACTTAGAATACACTCTCCTACCAATCTCTTTCCACTGAAATTCTACTCCTTTCTCACAAGCCAAAACAATCTCCAGAGTTTTCCTTGCTCTGCCCAGTCAAAGCCAAATTCTTCCCCCCTGTGTTCCAGAAGTGATTTTCTTTGTATCCCTATCATGGCATGTATGACACTTAGTTGTGTGTGTGTCTGCTTCTCCAACTTAAACTGTAAGAAGGTAGATTAAAAACAAAAGGCAAATGGGACCTAACTTTTTTTTAAATAGCTTTGTTCTAGACTCTAAGCAGAATGCCACTTTGGCTCTGAGAAGTCAGATGTCATGGCCAATGTGACCCATCTAGCAATCAGTCAAGCTTTTATTTATACACAGGTCCTTGTGGTCTGAAGTCATTTCTCTTTTCACTTCTCCATGCTGCCTGCAGAGCACTCTGTCTGTCCTATCCATCTCTGGCTCTTACAGCTCCGTTCCCAGTGTCCTCTGTGGCATGGTCCAGAAGGATCTGTAAATCCAAATAGTCTGTTGGTTCTTCAGTTATAAATGTTGAATTTCCCTAAAGAGCACCTGATTTTGGATGGGAAGTATGCAGGTTAGTAGAAAGAAGTGATATCTCTGTCAGTTTTCATAAAGCATCAGAAAAATAAACCAACTTCAAGATTTTCTTCTAAGTATTTCATTATATGCATCTTTTTTTTTTACAAATAGTTTATTGTCAAATTAGTTTCCACATAACACTCAGTGCTCATCCCCACAAGTGTCCTCCTCCATGCCCATCCTCCCCTCCCCCCCACATCCATCAGTCCTCAGTTTTTGTCAGCATTCAAGAGTCTCTCATGGTTTGTCTCTCTCCCTTTCCCTCACCATTTCCGCCCTTCTTCTCCCCCTTGTTCCTCCGTCAAGTTCCTCCTAAGCATCTTTAAAATGTGCTTTCTATGTCTATACAAGACATTTATGAAGTTGTATTTAAAATAGTGTAGTTGTTGACAACTCAGATCATTAGAATTCCCTTAGAAAGGACATGAGATAAAATGGCAATAAAAAGCTCACACCAAACTATTCTAATATGTTGAAACTTTCTTCTTTTTTTCTTATCTGATTCCCTTGTGCTTATTTTTTTTCTTTATAGCCTGTACTTTTTATATTCCATGCATCTACTTTTAATAACATAGCAGTTTCAGGAAGGAAAACATTCTTTTTACTATCTCAGTATAACTAGGTTTTGATATGTAGTTTTCTGATTATTTTAATTACATGGAAATATTTCTATCTTGTCCCGTTCAAACTATTGACTCTATGAATGTGACAGATGACACTATATTTTACATTTACAAATAATTATTTGGATGGGGAAAAATAATGTTGCTTTCTCTCTTTTATCCCTTTGCATCACGTAGTCTTTATGTGACTATATAAAGACTATAATCTATTTATATTACTATATAACAGTAATATAAATAAACATGCTTATGCCTTCTTTTACCAGAGTGCTAATGAGATTATGGAACATTTGGTACCATATACCCAAAGTCAATTTCATTATTAAACATATGTGGTATCTCCTAATAAATTACTTAAATGTATCCTGATTTTCAACTGAATATTCATATTTAATCTTTCAAAAATGCTATTTAAATTCTGCTTGCTTATCTCTCCTGTAAAGAATAGCTATTATATGGAGATTTATATTGTCAGTAAATACTCTATCTTTTCTTAAGAAAAAGAGAAAAAATGTTTTGCAGATAATTAAGAATTTAAAACCAGATTATTATTTATAGCATTTTACACCAAAGCCAGACATTGGCCTTAACACCTAGACAAAGTCATTTCTGCACACCGGCAAGGTCATCTGGCTTGTGGAAGCTTCTTTTTATGGGAAGGTGGGGATGGGCAGCTATATTACATCAGCAAAGTACAATTTAGTAATTTCTCTTCTGGCAGAGCTAACAAATCACCAATAGGTCATCTGGAGTCATGAATCAATTCTCACAGAGTCATTTCTAGGGTACAGGAACAATGTTGAGGCTTAATCAACTACTCTACTTATCTTGGATTCTACCTTTCAATTTCAAAAAATGGGTCTATTCGTTAGTTTAAAATTTCTGACTTTATATTTCATGTAGATATGTATTTTAGGAGGGCAATTACCTTAACTTTTGGGTTTGAATTTATTGTCAGAAAGTTTACTAAATTACTAATTAGATATTAGACTTTACTGTAGCTAGGTTACAGCTAAAAATAAAAATACAAAGAAATAATAACTTCTAGAAATCTTTAATTTAGGAAGGGAAATTGACAAATAACTTTAAAAAAATGACCACAACCAAATTTCTCCTCTTTATATAGTTTAAGCAAGTTCCATCCATTACTTACTAACAGTAGATTGATTCTGCTTCTTGAAATATTTTGATAGGCTTTTAATGATATTTGGTCAATCACTGTTCTCAAGACCTGCTTCAGCCAAAGCAATATTCCTTCTTTCTGCTCAGCAACTTGTGAGAGTCTGTTCCTGGATACAAGATATATGCACACAAATCATTGCCAGAGGTGTACTAGAAAGTCTACTTAAATGTAAATAAAGAAACTTGTATTCTAATCCTTATTCTGGTTCCTACTATAAAACACTGGACGAGTCTTCTCTCATCCCAAACTCAGTTAATTTCTAAAAAAAAAAAAAAAAGTTATGAATAAGATCCCTGAGGTTTTAATGGTCTATAACAGTAACTCAGTATGTGGTAATGAATCCAGCTAAGAGCAATGGCATTATTTTGCTTTCATGATCAGTAGATAATGGGTGAAATTTTATTATTAAGTAGGTACATCATATTTGATTGTTGATATTTATGCTAATTTATGACTATTAAATTGTCTGCCTTGAACATTTATAGGGTCAGAGAGCCTTTGTCTTCTTTCAGCTAAAAGGCAGAAATGCACACTGTAAAGTAAAATAGAAATGGTGAGAGGTCAACCAGAGTTATATCATAAATAACAAGTAGCAGAAAAAGATCAACTTGTCATCATCATTTCATGTGATTATTCAGTCCCAGTCTTGTTGGAATTGTGAATATTAAGTTTAAATAACATGCCCAGCAACTAACTCTAATACTCTAGGGTCAGTTGGAGCTGACCCAGATTCCAACAAATAGATACAACTGCTAGAACAGAGACTAAAATTATGACATTTTTTCATTTTCAGTTGAAAATTAATATTTACAGTATTAAATAAAATAATTTTAATATTAAAATTATTTTATTTAAAATAATTTTCATATTAAAAGTTTTAATATTTTCTAATGGGTTTTCTGATGTGATTCCTGATTATATGTAAATGTTAATCTCTGTAGCTGGTGTTTCTACAAATTCATTTATCACTTTTTTTTTTTGCCATTCAAAGCAAAAGAAGCCAGTTTTAAATGAGTATAAATATGAAGCAGCTGGAATTGTGTTCAGGATTGGATGAAAGCTCCTTCTGGGTCAGTTAGGATGGACTAATGTTACTAAAGGCTTAGTTTCCCCCACAAATGCTAGTGATTATTAGTTTTGGGTCCTCCATGTGTGGTCCTAGCCCAACATCTCTATATTCTTCTAAAGGGTAAAATAATATTCTTGAAAGGAGAAAGCAAATAACTTATTTATTTTAAGTACATTTAGTATTTTGTAAATGTTACCAAATAATTATACTGCTAACCTATTTAAAGGTTTTGTAAAGTATTTGAGTGGGTATAAAAATCACAAGCAGTGCTACATGTCATAAATCATAAACGCCTCATTAAAACATGATTCAATTAAGTAAATAGAACATCACTAATAAAATTAAAGTTCCCTGGACTCCTCATGACCTCATCCCCCTAGCTTCTACTCAACCCCTCCCCAGAGTGAATTTCTAAATAATTGTTTTGTTTATCATATGTTTTTGCCATATCATGGTTTTATCACAGGTGAATATGTCCTTAGGTATTTTATGTTTACTTATTCTGGAACTTTATTTAAATGATATTATTTTCAGTAAATATTAACTGATGGCCTACTCTCTGTCAGGTACTATTTTAAATATAAGGATCATAACAGGATTAAAATAATGTCCCTGACTTCATTCTGGGGAGGTGAGGACAGATAACAGACAAGTAAATAAGTAAAATATGAGTCAGATGATAATAAGTGCTGGGGAAAAATAATGCAGGGTGAGAGGGATGGGAGAATGTGTTATTTTGAATGGTCACGTTCAAGGTGGAACATTTATGTTTACTTATTTATTTTAAGAGAGAGAGAATCCTGAGCAGCCTCCGTGATGTCAGTGCAGAGCCCGGTGTGGGGCTCAGTTGCATGGGTATCATGATCTGAGCCAAAATCAAGAGTCACATGCTTACCTGAGCCACCCAGGGACCCCTCAAGGTAAAACATTTAAGCAGAGCCAGAAAGGCAGAAATAAGCCCTGGCAGCTGCTATGGTAATTGTCAAGTGAAGGGAGAGTAAGTGTGAATTTAACTCCCAACATGGAGCACAGTTGGCAGATTTAAGGAATAGAAGAGGTCAGAGAATTTAGAGCTGAGGGAGTGTGCATGTGTGTGTGAGACAGAGACAGAGTGACAGAATGTGTGTGTGAGAGACTGTGTGTGTGTGTGTGTGTGTGTGTGTGTGTGTATAGGGGAGGTAAGTTGGGGCAGGAGGGTGGGTACTTATAAACATACCATTTCTTAAAATTGAAGTAAATGTGCATAACATGAAAGTAACCGTTTCAAAATGTACAAATTAGTGGCATTTAGAACATTCACAATGTTGTGCAACCACCATTTCCATTTCTAAAACATTTCATCACCCCCAGAAAATGCCTATAACCATTAAGCAGTCGCTCCCTATTTCCTTATCCCCTCTCAGCCCATGGTGACCACCAATTTACCTTCTGTCTCTATGGATTTACCTATTCTGGATATTTCCATAAATGGAATTATACGATATGATTGTATGGTTCTTTGACTTAGCATGATGTTCTCAGGACTCATCTACATTACAGCACATATTAGTACTTCATTTCTTTTTAATGTATGAGTAATATTTCTTATCTCCCCCACTCATCTCTTGATGGGCACTTGGGATGTTTCCACCTGACTACTGTGAACAGTGCTGCTGTGAACTTGCTGTGTGCAAGTTTTTATGTAGATATATGCTCTCAATTTTCTTGAGCATATGCCAAGGAGTAGAATTCCTGAGCCATGTGGTAGTTCTAGTTTAACCTTCTTTAGGGATAGCTAAACTGTTTTTGCAGTTTTGTGGAGGTTCCCACAGGCTCCACAATTTTACATTCCTCCCTGCAGTGTATGAGGGTTTTGGTGCATCCCCATCTTCAACAACACCTCTTCTTTTCTTCTTCTTTTTTATCATGACCATCTTGGTGAACGTGAAATGGTATCGCATTGTGGGCCTATTTGCAGTTCCCTAATGACCAGTGCTGTTAAATTAAGCATCTTTTTCATGTACTTGTTGGCTATTTGTATGTGTGTGTATGTGTGTATATATATACTTTTTTTGGAGAAATGCCTATTCAGTCCTTTGACTGTTTTTAAATTAGGCTGTCTTTTTCTTGTTCCTGATTATAAGTGCCTTATTATCAGATACGATATTCACTTATTTACTCAGCAAATGTTTAATGAGATTGTACCTTGTGCCCAGTCCTTTTTGATCCTTAGCAATATTGCAGTGAGAAGTGAACAGGTAATATCCCTGATTCGGTAGTAGGTGCATTCTAAGGGGAAGAGACAGAACATAAACACACAAAAAGATACAATGCATCAATGTATGTTAACACTTGTAAAAAGTACCTGAAAATAAAACAAAGAAGGTGTAGTGATGGAGAGCTGTGAGTGGGGAGTAAAGTATTTTAGTCAGGATGGTCAGGGAAAGCCTTTCTTAGGGAAAGATGATCAGAGACTTGGCCTGAGGTACCAAACAAATCACATATCAGAGAGAAAAGTGTTATATCCAGAGGAAGAGCCCAGTCAGGAGAAAGTGTTCCAGGAGCATGGATTGCAAAGGCCAGTGTGGCTAAAACAGAGTGAGGCAGCAGAAAAAGGGTAGAGCTAGCCAAGAACCAGATTACAGAAGGCCTTTTGGGAGTTGGGAAAGAATTCCGTGTTAATAGGAAGCCATTGGGAGATTTCGGCAAATGAACGATGGAGTCTGAATTATGTTTTAAAAGGATTGTTTTAGCTGCTGAGTGGAGAAGAGCAAGGGTAGAAGCTGGAACCCGGAAAGGAGCCAAGTCAGTAATGAAATAATCAGGCTACAAATGAAACAAATGTAATTAATAGCCATATGAATCCAGTTAGAGTCCTTGTAATTAGTAGTGAAGTGTATTCTGTCTGCTAAGAAAATAACTACTTAACAGAAAAACTTTTAAAAAAATCAAAACATTGAAACACTTACATTTTGTAGTGCCTCTTTGCAAATTTAAATTATCTATACATGCTGATATCTCTGCTTTTTTTTTTTTAAATGTTTTATTTATTTTTAGGAGAGAGAGAGAGAGAGACAGCGTGAGCAGGGGAGGGTAAGAGAGAGAGGGAGTCACAGACCGAAACAGGCTCCAGGCTCTGAGCTGGCAGTCAGCACAGAGCCCGACGCGGGGCCCGAACCCACGAACCGCGAGATCACGACCTGAGCGAAAGTCGGACGCTCAACCGACTAAGCCACCCAGGCGCCCCTGATATCTCTGCTTTAATCCTGCTTCAGGACCTGTGGCTGTGCTCGAGGACCTTCTTTTTATTATTATTTTTTTTAATGTTTGTTTATTCTTCAGAGAGAGACAGAGACAGAAAGAGCCTGAGCGGGGGAGGGGCAGAGAGAGGGAGACACAGAATCCAAAGCAGGCTCCAGGCTTTAAGCCGTCAGAACAGAGCCCAGAGTGGGTCTCAAACCCATGAACCATGAGATCATGACCTCAGCCAAAGCCAGACCCTTAACGGACTGAGCCACCCAGGGGCTCCTCGATGACCTTGTTATGTCTGTATTCTCATAAAATTCTATATAATTTGCTTCAGAAGAACTTTTAAAAACAAGTAAGTACTCTTTGTAAACCACTCTAAGATTCTCCATCCTGTAATTCTGGAATTTCATCAAGCCACATCACTACCAAAGAAGAAAGTAGGTAAGAAGTCCCACAGAGAGATAAATCTCAGTCTGTAATGCATGTCCTACTAATGCAGTAATTGCACAAATGGCATTCAATCACATGCTTTATTCTGTAATTATTCGGAATCCTGATTTCACTTTTGAAAATTTTATTTATTCATTTTGAGAGAGAGAGAGAGAGAGACAAAGCACAGGTGGGGGAGGGGCAGAGAGAGAAGGGAAGAGAGAATCCCAAGCAGCTTCCTCACTGTCAGCACAGAGCCTAACACAGGGCTCCATCCCACAAGCCGTGAGATCCTGACCTGAGCTGAAATCAAGAGTTGGATGCTTAACCGTCTGAGCTACCCAGATGCTCCTAAATCCTTATGTCACTTTTCACCATGTAAAATTTCCCATAACCCTTTTCGCTAAACATGCCAGTGTTATATAAATTCCTAGTTGTTTTTTTTTTACTTTGATGGGAAAAGATGAATCTCCCTCAGTCGTAAGGATTTTATTTTAGAAGTGCTCTAGTGTATTTATTTATTTATTTATTTATTTATTTATTTTTGCCTCAAACGTATGTTCAAAAGCCCACTTTTAATTTTGGTACTATGATCCATTGCAGAACTTTTCTCCCCAGTTAAGTGCAAGAACTCCTTTGCTTTCTATCCTTGAAGATTCCTGCTCAAATCTTTTGAATTGAAGAAAAAAAGTTCCTTTACAATGTAATGTTATTTTTAAAAAATGTAAGTTTTAGCTGAGTTCTTTTGAATACCTAAATTATTACTACTTGAAATTGAAAAGGCAAAAGGAAATTAGACTCTCATATCAAATATTAGAAATGGATGTTTGGAATTAGTGCCCATTTATTTGAAAGACAATTTAAGGAGAAGAATTAGGATAGCTGATGAAATGAGCTTCAGAATTTTAATTATTTCTTTGTATCAGTGTATTTTAATCCTGTGGCATTGAGGATACTCAGTTCTACTTTCTTTCAAAGCATAATTGAATTTTGTTATCCTCTAAAGCTTCATAAATTCAAGATTTTTCCCAGGCAATGATATTCCTATCAAATCCACTTAACGGCCCATTGAACCAAATGAGCATGTGATGGTCACAGTTGAGTTGACAGTCAGGGGCTCTGAAACATGCCTGCATCAGTGGCAGTTGGACTAGCTGCCTTCTACATAAAACAAAGATAAATGTTTTCTGAGCGAAGATGCTAGTAAGTATTAAAGATTTTTGACAGCATTGTACTAGTGACGTGTTTACCACAAGGACGATCAGTGTTGTCCATGCTTATTTTGAAACCGCGCTGGATTGAGAACTGGCTTGATTTGAACTGCTTTCTTGGGAACTACCTTATTTCTAACGTCTCCCAGTGAAGTGGAATCGGTGATTTATTAACACCATTTATTTTAAACTTGGGAGATGGACTTAAAACATCTCGCCTGTATCAGCAGATAGGTATCCATTAAAATTACCTTATTAATTTATTTTGGATATTTACTTTCTGGATTCATGGCTCCTCTCTTATCTTCTGTCATAAAGTCTCACTATTGTTTAGCTTAGGTACCCTTATTTACATAGATTCAGTGATTGCCATAAGGCCTATAACATTGTATCTTTTCCACCCCCAAGCTATTGACTTCAGCTTTGCTCTGGGCTGGCTGATGGTCTTGATTTCTCTGGTTTTGCTTTAAAGAAAAAATTCCATTGTATTTTTTCTAACACAGTGCATATTTGACTGAGACTTCCTGCTTTTACATTTGATCTGTTCAGTTTCCTTACTTGTAAAAATGAGATAATATTCCGAGCTTCTCAAGATTATTGTAAGCATTTTACACAGCATAGGTATCTGGCCCTTGGGAGAAGTATTAGTTCTTTGTGTTTTCTTGGCACATCAGATAATTGACTACAATGCTGTGAGGTAATATCTGTAATCTCTGTAATTGTGTTATACATGAGAAAATAACAAATGTTCCATCCCTAAACTGCAGGTCCATTTGGTCCCTGGAATTGTCCTGGAAACCCAACTCTTTTGTTAACTTACACTGTGGCTTTGGGAAAGTTCTTGTCTTTTCTGTGGGTCTCATTTCCTAACCTTTAGACTAGATCTCCCCGCATCTGTACTTTCCACATCTCTCTGATGATATGCACAGAACAGCGTTCTGTTGGAGAATCACACAAAAGGGTAGTTCAATCAATGAAGTCACTCACACTAGTAAGAAACTCAGCATAGCGTAACCTTAGCCATATGACTCGGCTTTCATGCCTTAGTTTCCTTCTCTGGAATGTGGTTATAATAGCTGTGCCAATCTCATAGGATTGTTGGAGAATTACATCCATTAAAACCTGTAAAGCAGTGCCTAACACGTAGCAGTGGCAGCAATTATCAGTTCCAGATTGTGACTTAATGTTCATGTTTTGTAGACTGGAAAGCAAAAGCATGATATTCACATAAGAACATAGCATTTCTTTATCCTTCTGACTCATTGTAGAATTTTATCACTTAAAATATTTATGATCTTAGAAGAATAGCTGACATGATTCTCCTGTTTGGGTCTCTATTGTTATTCTTTGCACTGATTTTCCAGTAACTTAACTTGTCTAAAAATCTTAACTCCCCAAATCCCCTATTATTTCGATTCTGTCTATTTCATCTCATCCATTTTCCCCCTGGCTTTGTAAGTCCATCCAAACCCAAGCAGAGTAGCTTATTATTCCTGCCCTCAGGGTAAAGACTTCAAAAGTCTTAGCACATTAGCTATGGAATTCATTCCGCCTGCATCTTCTCTCCTTGTTTGATCAAATAGGCAGCCTCCATTCCATCTTTGAATGTACACATAAGCCAAACAGTTTTTAAGATTTCTCTAATTCAGTAGTGGTTTTGATTTTTTAATGGCTTCTTGAGAACATTATCTTGGCATACAATGCTAGAAGGTTTTACAATAGATGGTATTCAAGTTGATTTTATGTTGTCTTCAATAATAGAGCTTAGCAGCTACTATAGAATTGGGGAGTGAAAGAGCTGCCAGTTTATAAGTGAATGTGATCATGGTTTTCCTCATATTCAAGCCGATATTTAGCACAGGAGTTCACATGTATAAGTGTTCTCTTTTTCTCTATTTTTTGCTTATTCAGTTATTTTTAACTTTTATTCATGAGCATATAGGACCAATGCCTCCCAAGAAGCTTACTTACTTAGGTATTGCATATATGCTGAACCACACATTACGAAATTACAATGTAAAACAGCATATACATGGAAGGTGTTAAAAACAAAATAACACCAAAGCAAAAAAAAAAAAAAAAAAAAAAAAAACACAATTTCTTTC